>NC_043706.1:30861805-30902234 GCF_006229205.1 Suricata suricatta | reverse complement strand
ATGATTCTGAGAAACCTACACCAGGCCTCCAAGGTCAGAGGGGAAACTTGAAGCCTGTCATGGAGTCAGTTTGATTCAGACCTGTGTCCTCTCATTCCCCCCTCTGTCTTGTAACTGACTCAATCCTGGGTCAGCCGAGTTACCATTGTTTTGGCTTAAGGCCTGGTAATTTTTAGGACCATTGAATAGCATCCTGAGCTGTAGGCATAGAAGTAACATTGTTCCCCTAAAGCCTGGCATGGCCCTCCTTGGTGTAAGGGGAATTTCTTACCCTGTAAAGGGCATAGGGGAGGAGAGTTTACCCAATTTCTGCCAGTCTTCATGGTTAATTTGGTAAGGGTCTCTTTTAGGGTTTCTAATATCTGGTGCTGTCTGGTTTACAAAAGTAAGAATGATGGCCACTTTGTTTAGGGTCCTTGGGTGTATAGGTGCAATATGCCTCGATGGTTCTTTCTACATTACTGACCTTAGCCAAATTGGTGGGCCGTCTAGCAGCCACTCGCGATCCCCCATTAGAGTCTGGCGGTAGAGGCGTAGGCTCCCCTTACCTTCTGCCGTGTTGAAATCCCATGCCCAGATTAGAGGCAATTAATATCAACAGAACATTCTATCCATAAGAGGAAGGTGAGCGTAATCAGGAACTTTTTGCTGCTTTCCCAGCTTTCGGGGGCAACATTTGCAGTCCCATGGCAAAGAGACAGCACAGTTTATCTTATTGGACTGATGATTCCTCAGGCTTCTGCCGTGCTAGACCAGCCAGCTTCCGAGGTGTGGCTGGAGCAGGGCTGGAGCATCAGTAGTTCTTAAAGCTCAGTTAACCAGAGATTTTTTTTTTTTTAGTGAGACTTAGCCATTTTATTTATTTATTTATTTATTTTTATTTATAGTTTATTGTCAGGTTGGTTTCCATATAACACCCAACGTTCTTCCCCACAAGTGCCCTCCTCCATGACCATCACTCCTCTTCCCCTTCCCCCTCCCCCTTCAGCCCTCAGTTTGTTTTCAGTATTCAGGAGTCTCTCATGATTTGCCTCCCTCCCTCTCCTTGACTCTTTCCCCCACCCTCTCCCCTTCCCATGGTCCTCCAACAGATTTTCAAGAGATAATAAAATGATTGGTTTTGTTTTAAGCCATGAAATTTAGGGGTGGTTTGCACACAGCAATAGATAACTGAAAAATACATGGTATATATTTTGTGTGTCTGCCTTCTTTACTCAATGTTGTTTCTATCAGAATTATCCATGTTATTGAGCTATTAGTTTGTTCATATAGATTACTTATATAGTATTCCATTGTGTGAATACAGTACATTTTATTTATCTACTTACCATTGAGGAAGTATTTTGTTAAACGATTTGAGAATAATCTGTGGACATTATGACAATGCACCCATAAATAATTTGGCATGTGTGTTTCAGGAACAAGGACATTTCTCCTACATAACCACAATACCACCATCACCACCCCCAAGACGCTTAAGATTGACACAATACTATCAAATATACAGTCCATATTCAAATGTGTCCTATTGTCTCAATAATGCCCCAGAGTAAATGTTTGTTATTTTAAGCTGCTAAATTTTGGTGCCATTTGTTATACATCAGTAGATAACCAATAGGTATGACAGGGTGATAGATAACTAATACATTGGGTCTGCTTCTTCCAGGAAAGATGTTTGGGGGGTTTGGGGGTTCACAGTTGTCTGACTTCCCTGTGTCTGTTCACATGTCGCCATGTCATATCTCAGGGTCCAGATCTATGCCCACCAGTGGCCTCACCTCAGATAAGAGACACTAAGGGGTTATGCAGTTAGTAGCTCTATGACCCTCATCTAGACTGTTGCTAGGTTACAGAAGGAAAAGTGTCTTTAAAACTGCTACAGTGTTTTGTTTTGCTTTTTTAGAATTTCTCATTCATGTCTTGAGTTTGGATGAAAAGCTTTTAATTTATTCTTCTTTCTCTGTAGGCTCTTTAAGGAAGTCTAAACAGCTAGCCTATAAAAGTGGGAACAAAAATCCTCAATGAATCACTCAGTATTTGTCTGGTACCTAACCTAATCTGAAACCTATTTGCATGTTACCTGGGATGCGAGGTCAGTCTGACACTTCAGTGATGTTTTGCTGTCTTACTAGGTTGGCACTGAGTCCATTTCCTTCCTCAACATTCCCACCACATTTATCTCAAAGTTTCACCTTGAGCAGTGTGATGGCTGATTTTGTGTCAACTGGGTTAGGCTGTGGTACCCAGATATTTGGGTACCAGTGTAGATCTTGCTGTGAAGGTATTTTTAAAGATGAGATTTAGTAATGAAATCAGTGGATTTTGAGTAAAGCTGATTACCCTACATATTGTGGATGGGTCTTCCAATCTGTTGGAGGCCTGAAGGAGAAAAGACTGAGATTCCCTGACGAAGAGGGAATTCTGTCTCCAGACTGCCCTTGGACTTGGGCCACAGCATCAGCTCTTCCTTGTGTCTCCAACCTGCCCTGCAGATTTTGAACTTACCACAATCACAGAAGCCAGTTCCTTAAGTTTCTCTCTATTCATTCTATCGGTTCTGTTTCTCCGGAGAAGCCTATTACATTCCCTAGAGAAGGCACTTCCCAAAGAAATCCACTCTCTTCCATGCCAACACAGTTTAGATAAACATTGAACATCCATACTTCATCTCTGAGTTTTGAGAGCATATAGTCTGTATTACACATACCTACATACACTACATATACAACTTTGTCATAAACATTGTTTGGTAAAGTTTAATATTGGTTTTGAACCAATTTCCAATTCTTCTGAATAGATCACTGGAATTAAGATAGTTTTCTTCTTACAATGTATGCCCTCAACCAACAGAGTGAAGAATTTGGTAAAGAGACCAAAGATAATCCATATATTCTGGCTCATTATATAAAAAAGAAGATGTTTATTAGATTCTAAAAGATCTAGAATAAAAAAGACATATTATTGGGGATAATTAATTGGAGAGAGATGCTGTAAATACAGGGAGGAATCTAAGCTTTTCCAATGTCTATCTTCCATGTCTGAATCCTCATCTTCAACTGTACACTTTAACTGTATTCCCTGTATTTAGTTAGATGGAAAAAACAGGGAATTATTTAATACTCATCATGGAAATATAGAATAAATTGCTCTCAGAGCTATGATTTTCTTTGAGTCATTAACTTAAAAGATCTTACAGACAAATAGTAGAATTATATTCCTCAGTTCATGGTACATGGTCATCATTATAAAATCTTCTCTATGTTTGTATTATTTATTTATTTTTATACACATTTCCCAAATTTCAGTTTCCTTCCTTTTGCTAAAAGGCACCCCTTCTCACGTGTTTTGTACATATCTTTCAGTTATATGTATTTTTTAAAAAAGTGTTTTGTTTTGTGTGTATTTATTCTTTATTCAGAGTGAGTTGCTTTGTGCTTAACAGCTCATTCTGTTACCCTTTTTTGCTCTTCAGCCTCTTTTAAAAATGTTTATTTATTTATTTTGAGACAGAGAGAGACAGAAGCAGAGAGGGAGAGAGAATCCCCAGCAGGCTGTGCGCTGTCAGCATGGAGCCTGAAGCAGGGCTCAAACCCACGGATCATGAGATCATGACCTGAGCTGAAATCAAGAGTAGGACACTTCACCAACTCAGCTACCCAGACGCCCTCCCCACACCTCATTTTGAAATCAAGATTATGCTCACTTAATAAAATTAGCTGAACAGCTTTAATCTTTTTTCTGTTTTCTGGATAAAAAGCAATTTTGATAGAAGTTGTATACTCTTTGAATGTTTGATGGAACTCACCTGTGAAATTATGTGGGCATTTAAAAAATTTTTTTATCAGATGCTATTAGTAACTTTTTTCATTTCTTCAATATTTATTAGTATTCTAAAATTTTTATTTCTTCTTGTATGAATTGCGTTAGTTTAAATTTTTCTAGGAGCTACCTGTCTCATTAAAATTTTCAATTTTATTTGCATAGACTTGTTCGTTTCAAACTAATATCTATAGCTATTCTCCCCTTTTCATTCTGTATTTTGTTTCCTCATTTTCTCTCCCCTTTACCTATCATCAGTCTTGTTCTAAATCTGAGTATCTTACACAAATATGTTTTTAAGAAGCAGTTTTTGGTTTTGTGAATTTTTACTACATAGGTTCTGTTCTCTATTAAATTGCTTTTTATTCTTTATAATTTCCTTCCTTCTTATTGCTTTAAGTTTGCTCAGTTGCTCTTTTTCAAAAATGTGGAGACATTTTAGATCATTTATGTTTTACTTTTCTTTTTCTTTTTTTTCCCTCTTCAGAACAATTTTTATTTATTTTTTATTTTTTTTCCAAGGTGCATTTCTTATTTTATTTTACTTTTCTTTTTCTAATAAATGTATTTGAAGCTATAAAATTCTTTCTGAGTACTGTTTCAACTACATCTCATAAAATTTGATATACAACATTTTTACAACCTAGTTCTAAAAATGTTTTCTTTTACTACTGCCTTTTATTTTTTATTTTTTAAAAATGTAATTGTCATTTACCATTTATTATTATTATTATTTTTTGAGAGAGAGAGAGAGAAACAGCGTGTGAGCAGGGGACGGGCAGAGACACAGAATCTGAAGCAGGCTCTAGGCTCTGAACTGTCAGCATAGAGCCTGACGTGGGGCTTGAACTCATGGGCCATGAGATCACGACCTGAGCTGAAGTCAGACGCTTAACTTGCTGAGCATTCCAGGCAACCTATGACTGCCTTTTAAATCCAGGTTATTTATTAATACATTCTTAGTTTGCAAACTGTGAGAATTTTAGGTATCCTTTTGTTACCAAGTTCTACTTTTATTATAATATGGCTACAAAATGTAGCTTTTTTCAAAGATACTGATACTTTGAAATCAACTGTAGTTTTCTTTAGGGCATAATGCATATCCTGTTTTTACAAATCCTCTATGTGACTTGAAGATTTTTTTTATGTATATAGAGTTGTTTTTGTTGGATGGTTCTTTTTTATTTTGGTTAATTTTTTAAAATTGAAGTATGGCTGACACATAATGTTACATTAGGTTTAGGTGTACAACATGGTGATCCCACAAGTTCATGTTACGCTGTGCTCACCACAAGCACAGCTCCTATCCGTCACCGTCAACACTGTTACAATACCGGTGACCGTACTCCCTGTGCTGTACCTTTTAAATGAATCTTTTGAACTTCATACCTGATTTCCTTTCCTTCTTTGTTTTCACTACCTTCTAGCTCAGAGCCAATTGTTTCTTACCCAACTGTAGCTGGTTGGTAAATATGTGACTCTCTGGGGGGATAATTCTGACATGTAACATTCCTGGTTTCTGTAGAATAAATACTTCCATCATGGCCGATGTGAAGCTACCCATGGTTAACAACTGTCTTTCACAATTCCTGAATATTTTACAATTTGCTCTTGTTTGCCAGTATAAGACAGATCCGGTACTCCATTTCTTTCTTTCTTTCTTTCTTTTTGTCTTTCTTTCTTTCTTTCTTTCTTTCTTTCTTTCTTTCTTTCTTTCTTTCAAGATATTTGTTTTGTGTTTTAGTTTGATCCTCTGGCTTTACTTATTTCATAGCCTTATTTTCTCTCTGCTGCAGTTTCTTCCCCTCCTTCCTCTTTCAGTCGTGTCCGTCTGTGAGAACTGCTACAAGTCCTTTTTGGAATGAGGGACCCAAGACACAATTCTTGGGCCAATTCTAATTTTAAAATGCTTAAATCCTAATTCAGCTTTCAAAAAGTCCGTGCAGTGCGTCACGCTTGGGCCACTCAGGGTCCCAGGGTACCTGTGAGTTCCAGCCTAGACTCAAGGAATCCCCTTCTCCAGCCAGCTCCCTCATGTGGGAACCCCCACGCTCTCCCGCCCACCGGGGCCTCTTTTTTCTGGTTCCTCCATTCCTGCAGTCAGAACGACATGTTCCTCTTGGCAATTTAGGGCACTGCAGCTTTGCACCCGAGGCCTGACTTCAGGGCAAATCTGGGAGATGAAAGAGGGAAACTAATCCGAAGCCACCCCTTGGGGAGCGGTCCCTCTCCAAGCTTTGGCTCTCCTCACAGCCCACCTGCTTTTGTCTACTTTTCAGGGTCCTTCCGCACTTGCTTTTTGTCTGCTTTTCAGAGTTTCTAGTTGTGATTGGTGGGAGAGATAGGCTCTGAAACTATTATTTGAAACTTCAGAATAAATTAAATATCATGGCTAGATCTCAAGTCTCTACAACTTTAGATTTTGTTCCCCTCCAAATGAAATACATACTCCTGAGAGCATAGGATTGTTTTTGTTGTTTAAAAAATTTTTTTTTTGATGTTTGTTCTTTTTTTTTTTTGAGAGACAGAGACAGAGTATGAGAAGGGGAGGGGCAGAGAGAGGGAGACACAGAACCCTAAGCAGGCTCTAGGTTCTGAGCTGTCAGCACAGAGCCTGACGCAGGGCTTGAACCCACGAACTATGAGATCATGACCTCAGCTGAAGTTGGATGTTTAACTGACTGAACCACCCAGCACCGCGTGGCATAGGATTGTCTTAGGGAACTTTGAATTTATATGTAAGCCTGAGATCCAGAAAGAAAAGCAGACAGAAGCTTCTTGGGTAGCCTACTATGATTTCTGTTAAATATATCTCTTAACAGCTCACTTATTAGCAAAATGGCATTGAATGTCCAAGCTATAAACCATCTTACAAGTAGCCCAACATCTTCATTTGACAGAAGAGGAAATGAGGGGTCACAGAAGGGGAATAGTTTGTCCTGTCACTCGGGAAGTGCATGGCAAAGACTGCGCCATAACTCGGCCTGTTTAACAGCAGTTACTCAGGCATCTGGTAATAATTTCCTAAGCGGCAACTACTGTGCTGGCTAATTATTGCAGCTTTTAAGGGAGACATGATACATGTTGCTTGAGGGAATGGAAAGTTTTGTGTAGCAGGAGAGGAAGGGCATATGGTAAAAAAAAGAACTAAATCCCAGATTTCAGCTTTTGAATTGGCTGTGACTTTGGTCAAGGGACTAACTTTTTCTAAGCCTTCATCTGTCTGTAAATTAGTATCTAATCCATGTAGTTCTTTTGTTTGGGTTATAAGAGATAAAGTTTATTAGCATTTGGCTAATACCTTGCTCAGTGTTTTGATTGTTGTTATTGTTCTTTGAAACTCACAAATCATCCAATTTTAAGCCCTTGTCATGTATTGATCTTTAATGTGAATGAACACATTAAGAAAGGGTATCTAGCTTCCGGGAGGGAAGAAGCCCTCTCCCCCAGGTTTCATCTCCTTGAGCACCCATTTTCCCTTGACCACACCAGATGCTGGTCCCAGAATAAACCAGAGAGTTTATTACAAAATAAGGAAAGGAAAGGAGGTATGAGGAAGATTCACTTGTCATAGAATTTCGGCAGGTCATTACCCAAGATTACTTGATGGTCCACGCCAGCAGCTGTGATGGTGACCAGGTAGACGACACCCCCACTGGAGCCATCCCGGTTCATGGCCAGAGTGATAGCTGCAGAGGGTTTCAGGTTGGGGAGAAGGAGAGAGAATGACTTAGCCTCATAAATCTTTTCCTTCCCCTCTTGTCCATAAGGTTACTACCACTTTCAGACCTCAAAACCCACCTCCTCGGGACACATATCAAGTGCCAGTAAACCAAGTAAAAACAAAATAAAGCCTTTATATGTAACATCTCCTGGTGTTGGTGGTCTCAAAACTCCCAACTCAATGGGTTTCGAGTTATGAGTAGTTAAATAAGCAGCTTATGAATCCTTAAATATTTAACAACTGACTCTCATGAGCTAGCCCAAGCCCACTCTAGCACACCATGATTCTTAGGGTAACTGCATATTTTAATTTGGGGCACTCAAAAAAACAGTCCAGGCTTATGTCTTTGATTCTGAAGTCCCATCGAGTGTAGTATTGTCTTGCACTCTTTCACTGTCAAAAGTGTTCCAGTTTGGACAGTACGTTAAATGGTCACTCATGTGTTCCTCATCGTGTTCCTAACACTCATCTTCCTTCCCGTGGTTAGAAACCCTCCCCAGGCACCCTTCCACTTGGTTAGTTACCTTTGGTGGTGAAACTCCTGCACTCCTCAGGGGACATGCCTGGCTCATATGCCGCATCCACATAACCATAGATGTAGGTGCTGCCGGAGCCACCGATGGTGAAGGGCTGGCGAGTCAGCATTCCTCCCAGGGTTCCATACACCTAGGGGAGGCATCCTCAGGTCAGACTATGGAAGCATCAATCCTCTCCTTGCCAGTGAGACAGGCAGGGTGTCTCTGTGCTATGCAGTGAAGCCCTACTATCTCCTTCTCCGTTGAGATTATACTATACATTTAAAGGCAATGTCCTTGGAACTCATTGCTCGAATGACATACGACTTCTATCTTCTAGTGGGGGACACCAAGGGAAGGAGCACATTGGGAGACACTCACTTGGCCCCCGTCACGTTGGTCCCAGCCAGCTACTATGAGATGTGCAGACAGGTCCTCCCGATATTTATAAGAGAGATTCCTTATCACGTTGGCAGCAGATAGGACAAGCGGACATTCTTCCAGTTCCAACCTGAAGGAAGTGTTAGTAATAAGGGATCAATATAATTTCCTGAAGTTCCACCCTCCTGTGCCGTTACCATCATCCCTGTCAAGGGACACTTGAAACCTGAAACCTGAAACCTCGACCTGTAACCGTTCAAACTCCAGCTTCTCTCCCACATGTACAGGGGGACCAAGCTCACACCACCAAGTGGTAAGAAGATTTCAATGTTCCCCTCCTTTACTCTTTGTCCTACCCACCCATCCCCCAACTCTATAACTCTTGGCTGCAAGGGCCTGCCTATGTGGGTGAAAGTAGGTAAGCTTTACTTCTGCACCAATGACCTTGGCGTCTCACACGGTAACCGCCTCATAGTACGGTAGGCCACATCATCGTCCTCCTTCTTGTTATTTATACTAGGATAGTGATTTACAGTTTTCAAGCCATTTTCACATGGATCATCTGATTCTCAAAATAACCTTCGGGTGAGATGGTGTAGGTATTATTAATGATCTCCACTTTACAGATGCAGAAACCAGGTTTGGGATTCAAAGCTAATAAAAACAGGACACTGTATAGGGGTTGTTGTTGGGAGAACTCCAGTGAATGTGGACTGAGGACCCAAAAGCTTCATACCCATGGAGCTCCAGTTGGTAGGAGGCCATGTCAGCCATGGCTTGGGCGTCCGCGGCCGACCCAGAGAGGGCACAGTAGATGCGTTCATGTAGTGGACACAGCTTATTGAACACCCGGTTTACCACCGCCTCTCTGCCGGGAAGGAGTCAACAGTCATCAGTGTTAGTGTTGCCAGAACTCTTGAGGTTAATCACCCAATGATTGTCAAGTTTATTTGACAAGAGAACAGCCACCGCAGAGTACATGAAATTTAATACTTGGATTAGAGCAGGAAGAAAAAATCATCTCAAATTAAACCAAATATTGCAAGTAATTATCAAAATTGGACTTACTCTCAGGATTAGATTTTATAATAAAACAAAAAGTAGTAAATTAAGAATACTGCTCTTAAATAATTTTTCTTTGCTGTACCCATCTAGAGGAAGTTATGTGTTCTTTGGGACATAAAGTAAGCAATAGTGACCTAATCTCATATACCCATTTCACATATGGGGAAACTGCTCAGGAGGGAGGAGACAAAATTAATTCAACATGTCCTGGATGAGAAGCCAGAATATCTGCTTGGCAGAACCATCTTTTCTTTTCTTTCTATTTTATTCATTTCATTTCATTTTAGAGAGAGAGAGCATGAGCGGCAGAGACGGGCAGAAGGGGAGAGAGAGGGCGAGAAAGACTCTTAAGCAGGCTCCACACTCAGTGAGGACTTGCGGCTTGATCGCCTCACCCTAGGATCATGACCTGAGCTGAAATCAGAGTCAGATGCCAGCTGACTGAATCACCCGGATGTCTATTTCTAAACATAAATGGAAGGAAATCTCTGAAATCTCTGTACCCTACCTCCTTCTCATACCCTATTCGTATAGACCCACTCCTGTAGGAACAAGCCACGTAAGCATTCAGGCTCCTGATTTCTCCTCCATGAATTTAGGGACCCAAGTACTTTCCATGTATCCTATGACAGGGGCCTTTCTGAAAGGTTAACTCAATTTCTGCAAAGTTCCACTGTCTCTTCATGAATAGGTAAGAAAAGCCTGTTCTGGGGGCCATTGGCTTCCTTCCAGAAGCATTCACCTTGACTGGTACTTACCCTGCAGACACCCGGGAGTCAGAACCCACTACAACACCTCCGTCAAACTCCACTGCCATGATGGTCGTCTGCGGAGATGTGGAGGATGGGATGTCAGAGCAGGAAGAGTCTTGATTCCCTCATGTTACAGATGAGGACACATTCCCAGAGAGAGGAGGTGACCGGCTCAAGATCATAAAGTAATTTAGGCTGAGCTGACTCCCAATGTGGGATTTTCCCTCCATCTTTCCATTTTCTCTATCTCCTCTCCCAGCTGCAAGGGAATGTCAGACCTGGTGGAAAGAATTACATCCCTAGCTCCCAAACTTCCTAAGTAGAATCCTTCCCAATTATAAATAAGGAGGTGGGGATGAGGTTTGCAGAGGTAGAAATTTGGCTCGGGGGTCAGGGTGCGGGGCTTCCAAGCACTGGTTCCCGGTACTTGTAGTATAAGGCAGCCCCACAAGTGAATTACTTCCGCCACATGTGCTTGTTTCGTGTGCAGACGTGGTGCAGACCCAACACAGAGCAAGTGACTGTGACCTTAGGAAACAAGGTCATGTCTTCTTTTGGCCCCTAATTCTCCACCCACACCCCCTTAACCAGTTTATTAAACAGCAGAAAACATCAAGGGCTGCAGGGGTTAGCAGGGTCATGCATCAAGTAAGGAGGGACGCAGCCAGGAACGTGAGGTGATTGAACATAAAGCTCTCATTTAAGGATTTCTGATCAAGAGGTCAGCATGTATCTCAGTAGTTAGGGGAAGAGATCTGTACCAAGAGACGATTTGTTTGGGGAGTTTGAGCTGACTTTTTTCAGGTCAAGAAAAGACATTAAGGAAAAGAATTCAGGAAAGTGAAAAGAATAAAGCTATACGTTTTCTACTCCTGTTGAGTTGGAAAGAGCCCTAAAGATCCTTGGTTCGAATGAGGAAACTGAATCAGAGAGGAGGCAATTGACTTATCAAGGTCACCCAGATTAGCATAGACTGGGACTAAAACCGAGGTCTAACTCCCATCTCTTGTTTTCACTTCTGTTTTCTACTTCCCACTGCTCATCAGGCAGGGAGGGGAGATTTTTTTTTTTTTTTTTTTAACCTTATAAGTGGGTTTAGTGCATTCTCATCACCCCCTACGTTACTCTGGACTCCGGGGCTATTGCCCTGAGTGTGTTCTCAGACATACTGACTTACCAGGAAGAGAGGGCCATCGAATAAGGGCAGCCCCATTCTAGAGGTTACTTCTCTAAGACAAAGCTGCCTCCAAGCCAAGAGTGGCGGCAGTAGGCTGGAAGCAGAAGCCAGCCGGCCTTGGGCAGTGGACAGCCTCGGTTGCCTAACCTGGGCAGACGGGTGGGGGTGGGCAGGGACGACCCGAGGAAGGGAGCACAGCAGCACCTGGGCCAAGCAGGAGCCTTCTTGGATCAGGCTGGTGAAGGGCACCACCAGCTCATAAGGAACCCCCATTATCAGGGCTGGGGGTATGAGTTGCGCAGGGGCCAATTTATCACAGTGAGCTGTCCCTTCTCAATCAGTGCCCATCTTCTCCTCTCCCAAGTGCGGTCCTACGTCACCCAGGGCACCATTTCTTCATCCATCTGCACCTTCTCCGACCCCTCCCTTGATTTAACCAGCCCCTCTCTCTAGCCCAGAGTTGAAAGCGAAAGCATTTCAGAGAAGCTTCCCCTCGACACTTCCAGCGAAGAGCCAAAGCACCTCCTTCTCCAGCAGCCTGGCGCGCCCAGTCCTTCGCAGACCCCTACATGACCCCCTTCAGAACAGAGACACCTTGTATTCATCGCAGCGCATCTCTGCAAGCGCGGGCTGCTACAAACCACCTTCTCATTCTTAGTCACCGCATTCACTCCTCAGAGCTTCCAGGGTCCCCCTGTCGCTCCACCTTCTCCACCCCTCTGATAAGCAAACCTCTAGCACAGACTACTTACTCCCGTGTGGACTTCGCCAGACCTCAGCATCTTTGAGAGGCGCCAAGCTCCTTGCCGCCTGGGGCACTGGTTTCCGTCCCGGGACCGAGGGCAGCGCGCAGCCTATTTAGCCCCGCGCTTTCACTATGACCGCTAGGGGGCGCCTGGGTCCTCTGGTGCGGCTTTGCACCAGGCACTAACCTACTTGGGGCAGAACTGCCCAGAGACAAATGACGAAGAGGGCTGGGGTTTAGAAAGTCCGAAGGCTAGGGTAAAGAAAGTCCTGACAAGTGGAGTCCGCAAGAGGTAGCAATGAAAGGAAGAACGAGTGTGCGCGGTGGAGAAGGCGGAGCCTCCAGGCTTCTCCCCGCAGAACCTCCGATGGGATTCCCACGCCTTCTCCCAAAATAGTCTGGGCGGGCCACATTCTGAATAGGGGCAGATCTATAGAGGCTGCCGCTTTCGTTTTCACTTTCCGCGAAACCGCCGGCTTCTTGCTAGCGCGGCCCGAACCAGCCATTCCCGGGACTTTCCGAAAGCCCCGCCTCCGCCCGCCCTTCCCTCCTCTCCCGGCCGCCGGTTCCCGAGCGCTCTCCGACACAGACTCGATCGATCGGCACCCAGAGCCTCGGCGTGGCTGGGCCAGCGGAGAGTCCCAGGCGGGGCGCGACCCCCGGCAGCGCCCGCGCGCCCATGGCCAGCTCTGGGTCCCCCAGGCCTTGCGGGTGCCTCTGCCCGTTCCGAACTTCCTTCGCGTGGCTGGGGATAGCGCTGCTGGTTCTCGACTGGGTGCTGCTCCGGGGCGCGCTCCCCAGAATATGCTCCTTGCTGGTATCCCCCGCGCGGCCGCTGCTGCAGGTCTGGCTGGTGGGCCTGAGCCGCTGGGCTGTGCTGTGGCTGGGGGCCCGTGGGGTTCTCAGGGCAGCGGGCGGCTCCGGGAGCGAAAGCGCAGGAGTCCGGGGCTGGCTGGCTGCTTTGCAGTCGTTGGTGGCGGCGCTGAGCTTGGCCCTGCCAGGACTTGCCTCGTTCCGAGAGCTGAGCTCCTGGAGAGTTCCCAGGGATTCACACAGCTCCAGGCTCCTGCACTGGGGAACTCGCCTGGATGCCTTCGCCCTCAGTTATGTAGCAGCACTGCCTGCGGCTGCCATTTGGCATAAGCTCAGGGGACTTTGGGTGCTGGAAAGTCACGGGGGTTCAGGAGGTGCGGTGCGCCGGCTTCTACGCTGCCTGGGTGCAGAGATACGACGCGTCCCGCTCCTGTTGGTCCTGTGTGTCCTCTCCTGTCTTGGTAAGAGGGATGCAGGGAAAGAGGGACGGACAGTAGGAAACTGGGCGTCAATCAAAAGTAATGGTCAGTGAGATCGGTTAGTGTGGGTTCTGGGAAATGTGGATCAGGGGAAGGCGACCCAGCTCTGGTTGTGAGGCCACCCCAGTACCCAGGGAAGAGCCCAGGACTGGGTGGGAGTCAGGAGCCCTGGACTCCAATGCTGCCGCAGGCGTTGCTTCACTGGCCACCTTGGGCAAGTCCTTCCTTCTGGACAGCACACCCTATGACCCCTGGCCTTCCTAAGTAAACCCCAAAAGTCTGGTGGGGCTCAGGGTTGTGAGTTCCAGGGTGGCCTGTTCAGGGGCAGAGCTGTGTCTCTGTCCGCTTTTGCTGGTGCCCTCAGGATACTGGTGACAGTGAAAGAGTGGGCTGGGCTGGGGGCAGTCTGGTTGGAGCTTTCCTGCTTGTCTGACCCATCCCTCCTTTCTCCAGCGGAGATGGCCATGCCGTTCTTCACCGGCCGCCTCATTGACTTCATTGTACGAGATGGGACAGCTTCCGGTTTCATGAGATACCTAACGCTCATGTCCATTCTCACCACAGCCAGGTCTGGGGACTGAATGAAGATGGAAGGTTGAGAAAGAGGGGCCCAGAAAAAGGGGGAGATGGAAGTTGGGGCTGTCTAAGGTGCACTTTTGGGGACCTTCTCTCTGTCCCCTGAACACACCCTGATTCTTCTCCTCATCTCTCTCTAGTGCGGTGCTGGAGTTCGTGTGTGATGGGGTCTATTACCGCACCATGGGCCGCGTGCACAGCCACCTGCAGGGAGAGGTATTTCAGGCTGTTCTGCGCCAGGAAACAGGGTTTTTCCAACAGAACCAAACGGGTGTGTCTTGAAACTCTTTTATTATACGTCTACACACTCCCTTGTTCCCCATATATCCTTTTTTATTTATAACTTTGATCTCTCTAACATAGACATTGTCCGTTCTAATTCTTGATATACCTCAAGAGCAAAATATTATTATGTTATGTTATATTATATTAATTATATTTTATTCTGAAATTTTCCATCTAAGATTTTCCCATAATTTATCCTCTGTGTGTATATTTAGATAGAAACTACAGAATTTCAAACCTGGAAATTTTGAGGTCACAGAGTCCAACTAATTATTTTACAGAGAAGGAAACTGAAGCCCAGACCCTAAATGCTGAGCCTGGCATGGTCACGAATGGATAAAAATGAGCTTTGGGACGGAACCTGTCTCTTGGTTCCCCGCCCAGTGCTCAGTATCGTTTTCAGGACTGCTTTCGGCAGCACCCTTGGTTTCTCCCCAGCTCTGTTATGTGACCAGCTTAAGCTCTTAGACGCAGGGTGGGTATACGTGTTCTTTAAGGAACAAAAATTTGTCAGAGAAATGGAAATTCACATGGGCCTCAATTTCTTTATAGTTAAAATGAAAGTCTTCGGCCAGGATTTCCCTCTTTCGCTTTGTCTTTTTTTTCTTTCTTTCCTTTCTTAAGTGTTTACTTATTTTTGAGAAAGAGAGACAGAGCTTGAGCAGGGGAGGGACAGAGAGAGAGAGGGAGACACAGAAGCGGAAAGAGGCTCCAGGCTCTGAGCTGTCAGCACAGAGCTCGACGTGGGGGCTCAAACTCACAAGCACTTAGATCATGACCTGAGCTGAAGTTGGATGCTTAACCAACTGAGCCACCCATGGGCCCCCAAGTCTTTTTCTTTCTAATACTCATTCTCCCTGCATTGAGATCCCTAAACTGCCCTATCCCCCTTACCTGGTTTTCCTCAGCTTCTTCAGAACACTGTGTTGTCACCTCTTCCCCTCCCCTTGGCTCATTGCTAGTTCCCCCCACCACTCCGAGCCTCTCATTCATCCCCTGTGTTCTCCCCTACCGGCAGGAGCCATCACTTCCCGGGTGACAGAGGACACATCCACCCTGAGTGAGAGTCTGAGTGAGGAGCTGAGCCTATTGTTGTGGTACCTGGTGCGAGGGCTGTGTCTCTTGGCGCTCATGCTCTGGGGGTCACCGTCCCTCACCATGGTCACCCTGATCGTCCTGCCTCTGCTTTTTCTTTTGCCTAAGGCGCTGGGGAAATGGCACCAGGTATGTCCTGGGACAGATCTCACCCTTCACAGACCTTCCTTTTCCAGACTAGGCAGAATTAATTCCTCTGAGTTCTTTCCTGGCACCTTCACTTGATCCCCCATCTTCACGGGACTCCCTGGCCCCACAGTTCATGTTCCTGGATTGCTCGGCGTTGAGCTCCAGATTCTGGGTGTATTCTCTTCTAACTTCTGCCCACAATCTGTCTTTGCAAACATGATCACCAGTCTCAAGATTATGATTCCTTCTGACCCTTCTCACTGATCTCCTCTCTTTTGTGCCTCTTTAGTATCTAGGGAGTATAATGGTGCCCCCTTCTCTTTTCTTCACTCACCTGCCTCTTCTCACCTTTAATCTCCAACTAGGTAACTCAGGTATTAGTGTCCCTTATGGCTTGCCAACCCTGTGTGACATCTCTTGTCCATGTCTCTACAGATGCTGGCAGCACAGGTGCAGGAATCTCTGGCAGGGTCCAGCCAGGTGGCCATTGAGGTTCTGTCAGCTATGCCCACAGTCCGGAGCTTTGCCAACGAGGAGGTTGAGGCCCAGAAGTATAGGCAAAAGCTGCAGGATATGAAGACACTCCATCAGAAGGAGGCTCTGGCCTATGCAGTCAACCTCTGGACCATCAGTGTGAGGACCTGGAGATGAGTGCCTATTCCCTGGTCCCTGAGATGCCTTGACTCCACTCCCTTTTCCATGACTCTGTTCCACACTCCTCCACTGGGCGATGGTTTGTTCAGTGTTCTCACCCTACTCAGTGTTCCTAACTGCCTCCCTCTTTTTGGGTCTGCTGGATGGCGTCCTTTCACCAAGGCACACAGAGTCCATCCAGCCCCCTTTTTAGGGAGATCCACGTTTTTCAGTTCCAGGACCTTCCCTCGCCTCTCAGGCAGCACTCAGGGAGTTCCTGCACTTGGTCCTGAATCATGCTGGGACTCTGCGATGTGCTGGCAAGAGCCACGGGAATAGCAGAGGCCTGGGATGGGGGGCATCTGTTATACAATGGAAAGAACTAGAGCAGCATTTGGGAATTCCTGGCTTGTTGCTGCCATTCGCTAGCTCTATGACCATGGGCTAGTAACTTCCTTTCTCTTGAGACTGTTTCCTCATTTTAAAAAGTGGGAGTGGTATGACCTTGTCTACAGGCTTGTTGATGTGAGTATTAGATGGCACTACACTCATGAAAGCCTTTTGTGAAAAGCAAAGTGCTCCTCACAGGCCATAGCAGTGATAGCGATGGTACTGATGACTTCTGCGGCGTGACCGAGCAGGACTCCGTGGAGCCCCCGTGCTGCAGTCTCCCTTCCCTCCGGGGAACCGCCTGCTCTCTCCGGGGGAAAGGGACTTTATATCTTCATAACGACTAATGCGTCTAGTTCTTTGCACCTCCCTTGAGATCTTTCAACCACAATCCCTTTTCTCCGTGGCCTTTCCACAGATCTCAGAGATGCTGCTGAAGGTGGGAATCCTATACATAGGCGGGCGGCTGGTGACAAGTGGGGCGGTAAGCAGCGGGGACCTTGTCACATTTATTCTCTACCAGATCCAGTTCACCACAGCTGTTCAGGTGAGACCCTGCCATTTTCATTCCCCCAGGCTTTTCCAGTCTACATTCTGTCACCACCTGTGTCGCCTTCCTTCCGTTCTTTACCCTTCTCATACCACATTACCCTGGCAAGCGGATTCGTTCTCCCCCTTCTCAAGACTCATCCCTCCCCTCCAGGCACTGCTCTCCACATACCCCAGCGTACAGAAGGCTGTGGGCTCCTCCGAGAAAATATTTGAATACCTGGACCGGATTCCTGGCTGTCCTGCCAGTGGAGTGTTGACTTCCGTAACCCTGGAGGGCCTTGTCAAGTTTCAAGATGTCTCCTTCGCCTACCCAAACCGTCCAGATGTCCCAGTGCTGCAGGTACCGAGCGTTGGTGTTGCCAGCCTCACTCTCGACCCTGCCACGCTAAACTTCCTTTCTGCCGTCAGCCTGCTGAACACGGGGTTCAGACAGAGCCTTCCGAACCCTTCAAAGGCTAAGATGAGCACTATCTTCTCCATACAAGTGCCCCAAACTCAAGAGCTGGTTTGAATTTCTAAGGAGAATCGAGAAGAGGCTCTCAGGGGGAAGGGTCTCGCATCCTAAGAAATTGCTGGAGCAGAATCTGTCTCTAGTCTTCTATCTTTTTTTTCCGTTCCATTTGTGATTTAGAATGTGATTTTTTTCCTGTTTTCTCGATATGTAATACCAAGTGTGTGGCATATCAGTGCTTGGTCTTCGCTCTGGTTTTTGCCTCACCTTTCATCTCTGCTCCTTGGGGAGCTGTCATCCCTGACGAACAGAGGTCTATGCCTTTGGGAGGGTAAGAGTTGCTATATTTCCCCATTTCCCCCCTTTCTTCTCTTCTCATGTTATGTAATGAGACCATGACAGACGCAAAGTTAGAGGCCTTAGTCTGGCTCTTTATTTTTGATTCTCTGGCCTCCAGGGGCTGACATTCACCCTGCGTCCTGGTGAGGTGATGGCTCTGGTGGGACCCAATGGGTCTGGGAAGAGCACGGTGGCTGCCCTGCTGCAGAATCTGTATCAGCCCACGAACGGGCAGGTGCTGCTGGATGGGAAACCCCTTGCCCAATATGAGCACCACTACCTGCACACACAGGTGAGCGAGAAGATGGCCTGGGGGAGGCAGGGGGCGTTGAGTGAGAAGAACTCTCAATGACACTCTCACCAAGCACTCCGAAAGGAGGGCTAGGGAGTGGCGGACCTCGAATGGAGATGAGATGCTGTCAGGAGAGAGGCTGTGGTGTGTAATTCTGTGATACGCCTTCGAGAAAGATTTTGAGTCAGCAATCTCTAAATAACCATACCCCTGCGTTCCGTGTTCTATGACTCTTCATCGTGTTCTGTCCCAGGTGGCTGCAGTGGGACAAGAGCCACAGCTATTTGGAAGGAGTTTTCGAGAAAATATTGCCTATGGCCTGGTCCAGAAGCCAGCTCTGGAGGAAGTCATAGCTGCCGCAATGGAGTCTGGAGCCCACAGCTTCATCTCTGCACTCCCTCAGGGCTATCACACAGGTGCTCCCTCAGCTCAGTCCTCACCCAGACATCTTTACGGAAACCTTTATTCAGCAGCTCTTCCCAACCCACTGAAGTCTGAAGTTGTAGGATCTTGTTCCTACGGCTTCTTCATCCTCACATCCTTAGAACTCCTTCACCTTCCCAGAAGGAAGGTGAATGCAGCCAGTCCTTGGTGTGTGTGTGTGTGTGTGTGCGCGCGCGCATGTGCGCAAGCACATGGACGCACAGGTGGTTGTCCAGCCCTCACCTGGGCTCTTATCTCTGCAGAGGCAGGCGAGGCTGGGAGCCAGCTATCAGGGGGTCAGCGACAGGCAGTGGCCTTGGCTCGAGCACTGATCCGGAAACCACGTGTGCTCATCTTGGATGATGCTACCAGTGCCCTCGATTCAAATAACCAGTTACAGGTGAGAGAGACATTTTGTTAGTGACTACATCCCATCCAGTCTTCCTTCCTTCCTTCATCCTGTGTGAGCTATGCTAACATGATTATCCAAACCAGTCCTTGGAATTCTCAGTTCCCAGCAGCTGCTCTCCAGCATGCTTAGAACCAATTCAAAGAGACTGTCTACAGACTCTGAATCTCTGAAGCCAAACATAAGAAGACCATCCTAATAATATTAATATCAGTTGAGCTTTTACTCTTTTACTATGTACCAGACATGATACTAGGCTCTCCCCATGTACTGTCTCACTCATTTATTAATCATAAATGCCTGTGAGCTGGGCGTTGTTATCCTCATTATACAGATGATACAATGGAGGCTAAGAGAGGTTGAGTGACCTGCTCAGTGTTGTTGAGCTGTTGAGCAGGGGAGAGTAGACCCGAAGGCAAACCTGCATGAATGCTCATGCTTTTTGCTAATAAGTTATATTTCCTTAAGACAGAATAGAAAATCCCCAGTTTATAGGTAGAGAGGAGAGACTATTTGATGCCCTTTACTCTTTCCTTATGGATTTCACCACAGGACTCTTACTTTTATTCTACTGTTGCCACCTCATGTAAACGGTCCTTAACAAATCAAAGGTTGGACAGAGAAGCACTCAGAACAAGAATCTTCAACTCTTTGGGGTTGTTGGCAGAGGTGGCGGTGATCCTGGTGAGATCCGTCCCTGCTCTGGAAACACAGATGTCTCCCTGGGTTCTTGACGGAATCCGTGTCTTTTCTCAGGTGGAGCAGCTTCTGTACCAAAGCCCTGAGCGGTGCTCTCGGTCTGTGCTTCTCATCACCCAGTGTCTCAGCTTGGTGGAGCAGGCTGACCAAATCCTCTTCCTAGAAGGAGGCACCATCTGTGAAGCAGGAACCCACCAGCAGCTCATGGAGAGGAGGGGACGCTACTGGACCATGTTGCAGGCTCCTGATGGGTCAGGTGCTCCAGAATGAAAGATTTCTCAGACCTGCACGTGCCACCTGCCTCCCTTCTTTTCTGCCCTCTGTAGTGGAGAATTTGGGAACAAAGGTGTTACCAGAGCTGCACTATAGGTAGCTGCTTCTAGGAGGAGTGACATCCTAGAACCATGCCTGAAATTCTGCCATGAATGTTACCCCCTCTCCAAGCTCCTCTTGAAAATGCACATTTCTTGGAAGAAAACAGAGTTTTTAACCCCTTTGTGTAACTGGGTTTAGAGCCAGGATTGTTGTGAGTGGATCCCTGAAAATGAGAAGAACTTTAGAATATACAGAGAGAATGCTTTCCAATAGGACTAAAGGCATATGCTGGCCCATAAACAAACTCTGGATTCTTGATATTTATAATAAAGTTGGTGTTTTATAACTGTGGTTTCTCCTGTTTTCAGCGCACCAACGGCTCACCAGCATTTGCGCACTTCACAGTCCGAAGTGTGCCATACCCTCCCTTAAGTTTTCTGTTTCCTATGGTTGCCCTTCCACTCCCCCATGCTCCCACGTCCACGTTCAAGGATGAGCCAGAGTGGGATACAGCCCCTCCAAGCACTAGCAGCCGCAGCCCGGAAAGCCGTGGCCTTTTTGATGTGGAAAATGGAGGGCGAGCTAGAGGAAGTGTAAGCGCGCCAGCCACAGAGCTCGCCACGCCCTGGTCCTTCCCTCCAGCTTTCCTCGGGAGCTCAACGACTCCGAAGTAGCACCTGCAAGGGCGGGGCGGGGGGGGGGGCGGGTAATTTCAGCGTAGTGGGCGGGGTTGTCTAGTAAGTTTCCTCCATTCTGGTAGGGCCATGGTAGTGTGACGTTCACAGTTGCCGGGCAGTTTAGGCCAACACAGGTTGCGAGGAGAGGCGGGGTTTAGAAGAGTCCCCCAAAGTGCTCAGTCAAGCGCGAGCGGTGTGAGGAGCGGTGCGCGGAAAGGGCAGTTCTTGCGGGTGGCTATAGGTCAGGGCGACCGCAGAACCGGGAGGGGCCCTGAGGGACAAAGTCGAAAGACTCAGAGACGGAGCCTTGTCCTTCCCCCAGACGCTGCGGATACATTCCGTTGCGGGCTGCCCCAGAACGTGTCCTCAAGACTCACTGCCCCCACGTCCTCCTCTTTCTCATACCCTCATAAAATGATGCTCTTATGAACACCCCAACTCCCGCAGGTGAAACTCTCCCCGGCTTCTTGCTGACCCGCAGCTTTCTGGGCGAGGCTAAGCCTTCGAGACCATACAACCCCGCAGCCACGTCGCAAGTGTTCTCGAAGACGCCCGGCGGCGTGTCGGTGTCCACTGTAATCTCAGCGCCAAGAGGGCTTTCGAGGCCCTCCCTCTCCCCTTTTCTTCAGTCTATCACCCACTGTTTCCTCAACCCTTATAAGGGCGGCGCACAGAAACCTGTTCCTAGTATTCCTGGTCTCCAGCCGCCCACTAGCCCTTCTTGGAAGGGCAGGGGGATGCGGAAAAAGTTCTGGTTCCCTCCCCTTAAGGCTGTGGGCTTTCGCTTTCGCTTCCCCTTGCGACACATCTTCGGGTCCTAGGCGATCATGGCGCTGCTGGAGGTGTGCGGGGCCGCCCGCGGGCCGCGGAAGGACGGCGCTCTCCCCGCCCTGGGCAGCCAGCCTCGCTCCGGCCCCGGGCACTACAGTTTCTCTCTGCGATCTCCGGAGTTCGCCCTCCCTCGAGGAATGCAGGTCAGGGCTGTGAGACACCCCCGGGGTGGGGGGGGGGATGAGGGCTCAGGGGAATGGGGGGTCTCCTTTGAGACCACCCGGAGGCCAGGGAACCCAGCGGGGGCCATCCTTCAGTCCTGGAGAGCCGCATCCAGGGCCCGGTGCCAGGGCGGGCCACGTGGGAATCGGGGGCTGACCGCCTGAGGGTTAGAAAATCCAGATTAGGGCAAAGGGTCAGAGGTGTGGTGGAGAAGAAAAGAGAGCTTTCTTGCCAGTTCTCCGGTCACGCACAACGCACGAAGCCTTTCGCACAAGGCTGTCATTTGCTTTAGGGGCCGTGGAGGGCCGTGGAGGGCGGTGGAGACGGTGAACGCTGGCTGTTCTCAGCCACTCGACTGTTGTGTGTTTTGGCTCAATCGCTTAGTCAAGCAAGGTCTGGGGCATCGCTTCTGTAAAATGGGGATATTATTAATAACACCCATGTGGGGGTTAAAGGACCTATTAATGGGGAAAAACACATTAAATTCACCATTAAAATGTTTAATTACGGCTAACATTTATTCCCTTTCCTACCTATTGTGCTGGAAAATGGAAAAGGTTGGTGTCACGTGCTTCTTCTTTTCCCAGGTCATTTCCTCGTAGAGATGGTTTATTAACTGGTCCAGTTACTGGTGGTTGGAGAATCTCTGCCTATCTCTTCATTCCCAAGCTCTCCTAAGCCCTTTCCTGGAACCCCGTGATTCAGAAGTTTTCAGTGCCCCTTTCTCTGCCTTTCCTCTCTCATTAGCCCACAGAATTCATCCAGTCCCATGGTGCGAACGGAGAAAAGAACGTTCAGATCGAGATGGACCATGGCACCACCACGCTGGCCTTCAAGTTCCAGCATGGAGTGGTGGTGGCGGTGGATTCTCGGGCTTCGGCTGGGAGTTACATCAGTAAGTATGTGTGTTCCAGCAGGCAGAATCGGGGGAGCTGGGCCCCCCCTCTCAGCAAGAGCCCACCATCTGCACCAGGGCAGAAGCAGATACCGATTTTGGACACACAGGGAGAGCTGCAGAGGTCAGTCCTCCTCTCTCAAAACTCCATCTTCTTCCAGGCACCCTCAGGTGTAATAAGGTGATTGAGATTAATCCTTACCTCCTTGGCACCATGTCTGGCACTGCTGCGGACTGTCAGTACTGGGAGCGTTTGCTGGCCAAGGAATGCAGGTATGCGAGGCCTCTCATCACCCTCCTGAAGCCTTTGGGTCCATCCTGGACCCCAGAACCTCCAGATCACTGCTCCTCATCCTTTCTCCCTGGGCTAATGTAGCATCCTGGTGCTAATGTAGTATTTCACAAAACAGCCTTTTGGTGATAAAAGCCTTCTCCCAAATCTCAGCCTGCGCTCCAGCCAGTAAGTCAGACAATTTGTCAGTCGTTTCACCCTGGCATCATCAATCCTGGTGGGACAGTATCACTTACTAGGATTTCTTTATGTGGTTTAGATACTTTAAGTCCCAAATCCCTCCCTGATCCTTAGGTCCTATAAAACCATTCCTCTCAAATGCTTATCTCTTTAGTCATTTCCTGTCCATCAAGTGGGTTGCTCAGAGATCTAGCTTTCTGCCACCTGTGAGTCCTCTGCCCCCACTACCCTGTTGTGCCCAGGCTGTACTATCTGCGGAACGGGGAGCGTATTTCCGTGTCAGCAGCCTCCAAACTGCTCTCCAACATGGTGTTCCAGTACCGAGGCATGGGCCTGTCCATGGGCAGTATGATCTGCGGCTGGGATAAGAAGGTGGGTGCTTTCCACTTTCCATATTCCCTCTCGGCGGATGAGAGGCCAGGCTCTCCGTCATACACGCCCACGCCCTGCCCCACAAGATGTTTGGCGCACAGAACACTGGGTTATATGTCCCAACATACCCACGGGCTGTTTCTGGGTCCAGACGTGGACCACTGTTTCACAAACTTGTCCCTTTCAATAAAAATAGCTGATTCCAACTTTTGTATCCCCCTGAAGTTCTATGATTGTTACTAAAATGCTGTCCTGCGGTTAATTCTTGTTTTTTATCCTCTTTTTTGGCTTACACTTGAACCTGTATGTTACTAAAAACTCCCTCCCCAATTCCAACCTGGCACCGTCTTGCTTCCTATAGGGTCCTGGACTCTACTATGTGAATTCATATGGGACTCGGCTCTCAGGAAATATGTTCTCCACTGGCAGTGGAAACACCTATGCCTACGGGGTCATGGATAGTGGCTACCGGCCCGACCTTAGCGTTGAAGAGGCCTATGAGCTGGGCCGCAGGGCTATCGTTTATGCCACCCACCGAGACAGCTATTCGGGAGGTGTTGTCAATAGTAAGAGACCAATTCTATCACTACCACACTCCTGGGTGGGGAAAGGGGATTTGAGATTGGGAGAGAAGGGAGGAGCTTCTCAGCTTTGGAAGAGGGGCATTGAAGTTCTGGTAATAAGGTATATTTGGAGCGTGTGTTTCAGTGTCTGTTATTGCCACTTCCACATAACGCCACTGACAGGAACTTGTTGAAGTGAAAGGTGACTCCATGTTCATTCTCATTTGCCCAGTGTACCACATGAAGAAAGACGGTTGGGTGAAAGTGGAAAGCACAGACGTCAGTGACCTGCTGCACCAGTACCGGGAAGCCAGTCAGTAATGGCGGCAGCCGGAAACACCTTCTCTGGCAAAGCTTGGCCGACTCAGGGACTGGGCCAGCTTACATCCCACAGGAAAGAGGGGCCTAACCTGCGCTCTGTGGGAGAGAACCAGCAGCCAATGGGAGCAGGGTGGATTTTACCCTACTGGGTGGTCTCTGTTTCAGGGATGTTCCTCTTCCCCAACCTCTGGTTGCTCCTCAAAACACAATAAAGGAAAACGGTTATGGATGCCTGTGTTGTGGCCCAGTGGGCTTGAGGCTGGGGTTGCTGGGAGGAAGGAGCAGGAAATAGAGAAGCTTTCCCTGAGAAGAGACCCAAATCCCTATCTATCTAAGAAATGGGGCTTCACTAAATATTTCTCTTGAGTTTTCCTTCCACACTCCTCTCTCCATGTCCCCAGGAAGGCCGATCATTTTCTGTGGACACATACTTGCCATTTAATTTAGGTTAGGATCCTTGCATCCTTTCTTACAGGGATGCAACCTGAAGACTTCTGTGTGGCCCATTGTTAAAGGTTTGGGTGTCTGGGAGTAGGGTACTAGGACAACTGTTTTTGACTTTGTGAAGTCAGATGACAAAGCTTCCACCTCATGTGTATATGGTGACTGTACACACGGTGCCATTTACCTCACACAATACTTCAGAGATACTGGATATTGAATGCAAAGATGGACACTAGAGGTTCCATTTCATGATGGGTCATGCTCCATTGGAAGATGACAGGACTATGACTGAAGAGGAAGAGGACTCCATGAAGAGGGGAATTTGAAGGAAAAGTAAAAAGGTTAGAAATATGAGACAGACATGATGAGATTTTCTGAGTCATGCTGGAGCTGCATGTCACCTCTTAAGGAGTTAGTCAAAGGACAAACTTGAAAGTAGGATGGACCTCGAGGGTGCCATGCTAAGTGAACTAAGTCAGGCGGAGAAGGACAGATACCATATGTTTGCACTCATAGGTCTAACAGGAGAACAGGAGAAACCTAATGGAGGACCATGGGGAGGGGAAGGGGGAAAGAGAGTTGGGGAAAGAGAGGGACATAAAACCTGAAAGAATATTGAATACTGAAAACAAACTGAGGGTTGAAGGGGGAGGGGGAAGGAGGTGGTAGTAATGGAGGAGGGCACTTGTGGGGAAGAGCACTGGGTGTTATATGGAAACCAATCTGACACCAAACTATTAAAAAAAAAAAAAAGAAAGTAGGAAGTAGCTGAACAGGTAGCTTTGTTCATTAGGGAGAGATCCTTAAAATCCCAGAATGGCAAGGTTGGAATGATTTCAGTCATCCTCTACTTCAAATCCCTGACCTGTCTTTAAATAGAAGTGCCTCTGGGCTCCTGGGTGGCTCAGTCGTTGAGCCTCAGACTTCAGCTCAGGTCATGATCTTGTGGTTCCTGGTTTTGAGCCCCACATTGGGCTCTGTGCTGACAGCTCGGATCCTGGAGCCTGCTTGGGATTCTGTGTCTCCCTCTCTGTCTGCCCCTCCCTTGTTCGTGCTCTCTTTCTCAAAAATAAATAAACATTAAGAAAATAAACTAGAAGTGCCTCATTTGTAAACACCCCAGTAACAAAGGGGTAGTTTGAAACCCAAGTGATCCTTCCTTTGGGGATATTTTGAGTTTGGGAGGTAGTTTCAATCTGAAGAGTTGTTTCTGGAATAACAAACTTGCATGATCTATAGATCATAAAAAAAAGTCCATTTTCCTCATATGGCAAAGGTGCTCCCAACATAATTTGAAATGTAAATGTAGAGGCATTTGAACAAGTGCTATGCACAATGTGGTGCGCTGAGGAGGATGGATGAAAATAAAGAATCAGGCTTTTTGGCTCAAAATCTGCTTAAGTGGAAACGCACTTAGCCCTGGTGAAAGTGTCAGGAACCTTCTATTTAGGAAAGATCCTGAGTGTTTTTCCCTCAGAATCTGGTTCTGTTTTGATCCCAGACCCTAAAACTGGAGCTTGGGTGGAGGAAGAGGCAGATCTCAAAATAAGACCAGAGCTTGAGGTAGTAGTAAGGGCTTGAGGCAAGAAAATCTAGTGGTTCTCCAATTTCAAAACAGCTCACTTCTTGAAACAGCTTTATTTTACTCAATGACCATTTAAAACACTTGCAGCGGGTTTCTGTTTCAGAGTAGCTGTTGCTAAGGGCGGGAGGCTCACTGCCAGGCCTGGCGAGTCCTCGCTCCGCTCCACACTGGGGCTCCGCGGTCGGCAGGTGTCGCGCGTACCCCGCTGGTGCCGGCGGCCCTGCCTGGAACCCGGGCTGGGGCTGGGAAGAGAAAGCGAAAGCGGCGGGCGCCTGGACTCCCCGGCTCTTAGAGCGTCTCGGGCAGACAGGGCAGGGGAAACGAAGGTGAGGTCGGGCTCGGGGCTCTGCGCGTAGCAGAAAGCCCTCCGGAGCTGCAGTCTCGAAGCGCCTCTGGTGAGTTCGTGCGGCCGGAAGCCTGGAGCGGTAATGGACGCCTCCCATCACCCACTCACCCGCCGCTGCTTCCCATCCCCCTGGCCCCCGGGGAGTGCGAGGGAGCCGGGCGGGGACCGCAGGGCGGCTCCTCGGAGGTCGGCTGCGGCGGGGCGGGCGGGGTGGGGGGGAGCTCGGGGGAGGGGGTCACGGGAATTTCTTTTTTGAAGGATGAGGCTCCCTCTGCCGGGCAGAATGCCCTGTATGGTAGGAGGGACGTACTGATGGGCACCTAGGGGATCTTTCAGGGTGGGGTTGGGTAAAATGAGAAGCCGACGGACGGGTTGGGCGGAGTCGGAGTGGTGAAGATACAGAGGCAAGGCTTAGGACCCCACCTCTGTAATTCCTCATCTTCCACCCGTAGATAGCACCATGCGCTTCTCCGGCCTGAAACCCTGGGCCTTCCTGCTGCTGGTCGACTTGGCACTACTCCGGCTGCTTCAGGGGACTCTGGGGACTCTGCTTCCCCGAGGGCTTCCAGGCCTGTGGCTGGAGGGGACCCTGCGACTCGGTGGGCTCTGGTGGCTGCTCCAGGTGGGAGGACTGCTGGGATTGGTAAGAACACTGCTCCCCCTACTCTGCATGGTCACCCCGCTGTTTCTCTCCCTGAGGGCCCTGGCCCCAGGGGCCTTGAGTGCTCCCCCAGTCAGAGTGGCTTCGGCCCCGTGGAGCTGGCTGCTGTTGGAGTACGGGGCTGCAGGGCTAAGCTGGGCAATGTGGGCCCTGCTGAGCTCGCCAGGAGCCCAGGAGAGGGAGCAGGGCCAGGAGAGCAACACAGACTTGGTGTGGAAGCTGCTGAAGCTCTCCAAGCCAGACCTGCCTTTCCTGCTGTTGGCCTTCCTCTTTCTTGGTGGTGCCGTGTGGGGTGAGTCAGGAGAGGGCATTGTGATTTGGGGGTGGGCAAAGGTCCTTGGGGCAGCACATTTATCTGTTCTCCTTCATGCCCCTCTCAGGGGAGACATGGATCCCTTACTATACTGGTCATGTCATTGATATCCTGGGAGGTGATTTCAAGCCCGATGCCTTTGCCAACGCCATCTTTTACATGTGCCTCATATCCATTGTGAGGTAGGTGATGTTTGACTGGTCCATCTGGTAGTTCCCGCATCTTTACAGGGACCTTCCACTTCCTAACTCTGTTTTCAGATCTTTTTGTTCACAAAGCATAAAATAGTTAAACTAAAGTATACATGGGTTTATTCACCATTCTGTTTACACACCCATTTCCTCATTCTTTCATGCACCGTATTTACCCAACATTATCCTTCCATTCCATACTTACTACGCTTTGCTGAAACCAGTTACTCAAAAGTACTTATTGGTCAAGCCACTGCTTTTTTTTTTTTTTTTTTTTTTATCAGTCCTTTATTCCCTTTGCTTCTTTGTAGCATCGGGCATTAGAATAATCTCTTATCATTGATCTCTTTCTTCAGTTAGCTTTTATAAACTCTCTTTGTCTTTCCAATTCACTCTACCTCCTCTGGAGAACTTTTCTCCTTCGCTGACCCTCAAATATAGTCTTTCCTCATGACTCAGTTCTTTGATTTTAAGAAGTTTTTTCCTCTTGGGCTGGCTCAGCTCATCTGTGCCGGTGACTCCCACGTTTATGTGTCTACACCAGCCCCAGTCTGATAATCCGGTTGCCTCCTTGTCGTTCCCATTGGGTAACCCCCTCTCATCTCACACTCCACATGCCCAGAACTCGAAATGTATCACACTCCCTCCTGGTCTTCTTGAAAGTGGCTCCCTCCTTCCATTTACGAAGTGATCAGTTTCCTAGGCTTCAAGAACAGTATCGTTACGCCTTTCTGGTGCTCAGCCACGAACCCAATCACTCTCTGCTTCCACAGTGTTTTCCCTGTGGCTCTTTTCTGTCCATTCGTACTGTGATCACCAGAGTTCAAACCCTCCTCATTTTATATCTGATATTTTATATCAACAGCCTTCTAAACAGGGTAACTAGGTTTGTATTAGATACCATATTTTTTGAAGTACTTGCTTCTGTGCTTTCACATTTTTCCTTTAAGTTTTGTTGTAAAAATGGTTGGCCTAAGAGAAATTCTCAATACCAGGGGCAGTAGAGATGAGGGAACAGAATGACTCTGGGGCTCCAGCGAATGGGAGGGCAAGGGAGTTCATTGCTGTGGTTCCCACAATAAAGTATGTGGAAAGGGGAAGAAAGACTTCAGAGTGGGGAGGAAAGAGACCAAGACAGGGGAGGCTGGAGGGACAGCACCGAAGAAGGCCAGGTCAGAAGCAAGTCATAGGCTCTTTTTCTGGACAACATCTCTTCATTGCTGTTATAGTTTTCCTTTGTGTCTTACATGGAGTGAATTTGTATGTGTTATGATTTTGCTCCCATATCTGCCTCACTGTGTCCTGTTTTTTGTTCTTCTGTTTATTCCTCCCCCTCCCCTTGTCTCCATCTCTGTTTCTCTTCTGCCTTTTGGGTTGCACTTTCTCTAACCCTGTGTTCTTTTCACTCCATGCTTTCTCCTCTGCTTCCCTCACTCATTCCCTCGCTTCCTGCATCTATTTCCCATTCATCCCCCTCCCCCTCCCTGCTCCACAGCTCACTGTGTGCAGGCTCCCGAGGAGGCTGCTTTACCTACACCCAGTCCAGTATCAACGTGCGGGCCAGGGAGCAGCTGTTCTCCTCCCTTCTGCGCCAGGACCTCGGTTTCTTCCAGGAGACTAAGACAGGTGGGGACTAGTGTCCATGTGTGCTATTCCGCTGGATGTTTTTTGCCCCTCAGTTAACTACACCTCCAGCCCCTTGCCAAACAGCCTCTCCTCCCACCTCCACCTGTGGTGCCCGCACAAGGAGCTGCTCTCCTCTCTTTGGGACAGAGTAGTGGGGTGGCTTCTATTGGTCTCTCTGCAACTGAGGGGGGTGTTTGGACGAGGGGGCTGTGTCAATAGGGAAGATTGGGGGGGTGTCTCCGGGGCTCTTCCATTATACACCGTTTCCTCACTGGCTCTGTCCTTCCCAGGGGAACTGAATTCAAGGTTGAGCTCCGACACCAAAATGATGAGCAACTGGCTTGCTCTTAATGCCAATGTGTTCTTGCGAAGCCTGGTCAAAGTGGTGGGGCTGTACGGCTTCATGCTCAGCCTGTCCCCTCGGCTCACCCTCCTCTCTCTGCTCGAGTTGCCTCTGGCCATGGCTGGTGAAAAGGTGTACAATGTCTACCATCAGGTATGTGTGACTGTTAGGGAATCCTCAGGGGAGAAGAAAGCTCTCCCAACGGTCTTCTCTTCTCAGCCCCAAGAGCAGCAGTTCTGACAAGCTTCAGAAGGGCCCTGATCCCTGGGACTTTATATAAATGTGTGTGTGTGTGTGTGTGTGTGTGTGTGTGTGTGTGTGTGACAGAGAGAGAAGGAGACAGGGAGGAGAGGGAGTATTTTTCTGGGGAGAGGATAAACTTCTTTGTTTTAGTTAAAAATATTTTGTTTATTTTTAAATAAATAGAGAGCACATTGAGAGAGCAGACAGAGGGGGACAGAGGATTAGAAGCAGGCTCCATACTGACAGCAGAGAGCCTGATGCGGGGCTCAAACTCACAAATCATGAGATCACAACCTGAGCCAAAGTTGGACACTCAACCAACTGAGCCACCCAGGCACCCTGAGAAAGGATAACTTCTTATCACATTCTCAAAGGAGTCTGTATATATCTTCCCCACAAAAGATTTAAAATACTATCTTAGAGGGTTTTAGATAGAATTTCCCCCTTTATAATTAGGGGAGGGAATTTGGATGGAGTGTAGAGAAAGTAGAAACATGCAGTCAGGAAGTCCTGAGTCAGAATATCAGCTCCACTTTCTCTCTTTTTAGAAAAATTGTGATAAAGTATACATAACATAAAAGTTACCATTTTTAATGTTTTAATTATGCCATTTCAGTGGAATTAAGTGCATTCCACATTGCCATGCAAGTATCACCCCTCCCCATCTCCAGAACTTTCTTCATCTTCCCAAGCTGAAACTCTGTACCCAGTAAATAATAACTCCCTGTTTCCTCTCCTCCCAACCCCTGGCAATGACCGTTCTACTTTCTGTCTCTATGAATGTGATTACTCTAGATATCTCATACAAGAGGGGTCATATAGTAGTTGTCTTTTTGTGATTGGCTTATTTCATTTAGTGTACTGTCCTCCAGGTTCATTCATGTTGTAGAATGTGTCAGAATATTCTTCCTTTTTAAGGCTAAAAGACAGCATTTTGTTTATCTATTGCTGGACAGTTGGGTAGCTTCCACCTTTTGGCTACAGGAAATAGTGCTGCTGTGAACGTGGGTGGGCAGGTACCTGTTCAAGTTTCTGCATTTGATTTTTTTGGGTATATACCCAGCAGTACAATCACTGGATCATATGGTAACTCTCTATTTAATATTCTGAAGAGCCGCCATATTGGCTTTCGCAGTGCTTGCACCATTTTACATTCACACTGGCAATACCCAAAGGTTTCTGTTTCTCCACATCCTGCTTCAGCACTTGTTACCTTCTGTTTGTTTTTTTCTTTATTACATTCCCCAGTGCTTACTTATCATATAACTGGAAGTTTGTACCTTTTGCCAACCTTCCTATAATCAATCTCCCACCCCTGCCTCTGGTCTCTGGTAACTGCAGATCTGATGACCTCTTTTTCTGTGAAAAAATTTTTAGATTCCACATATGAATGACATCACACAGTATTTGTCTTTCTCTGTCTAAGCTCATTTTACTTAGCACAATGCCCTCAAGTTTCATCCACGTTGTCACAAATTGCAGGATTTTCTTCTTTTTATGGCTGAATAAAATTGTTGTATATGTATATGTAACACTTTTTAAAAAATAGGGGCTGGGGAATCTGGGTGGCTCAGTTGGTTGCTACCTACTTCGGCTCAGGTCATGATCTCATGGTTTGTGAGTTCGAACCCCGTGGTGGGCTCTGTGCTGACAGATCAGAGCCTGGAGCCTGCTTTGGATCCTGTGTCTCCCTCTGTCTCTGCCCCTCCTCCACTAATTCTCTCTTGCTCTCTCTCTCTCTCTCTCTCTCAAAAATAAAATAAAAAACATAAAAAAAATAACAAAAATAAGGCCATCCTAATGGTTATGAAGTGATATCTCACCATGGTTTTGATTTGCATTTCCCTTATGATTAGTGGTGATGAGCATCTTTTCATGTGCTTATTGGCCATTTTTATATGTTTTGTGGAGAAATGTCTATTTAAGTCCTTTGCTCATTTCAAAAATTGGGTTGTGTTTTACTTGTTGAGTTGTAGGAGTTCTTCCAATATCCTGGAGATTAGCCCCTTATCGGATACATGATTTGATAATTTTTCGTCCCATTCTGTGGGTTTCCTTTTCTCTCTGTTGATGGAGTCCTCTGATACACAAAAGTTTTTAATTTTGATGAAGACCAAGTTGTTTTTTCTTTTGTTGCTTGTGCTTTAAGTGTCATATCCAAGCAATTATCGCCATATCTAGTGTCCTGAAGATTTGTCCATTGGTTTCTTCTAAGAGTTTTAGGGTTTTAGCTCTGGTTTAGGTTTTTGATCCATTTTGAGTTACATCCGCAACTTTTGTTAACTAGCCGAGGCCCCTTAGGAAAGTGACCCCTTCTTCATTCAGACACTGGGATTGGTGTGAATTACCTTAAATGAAGGAGCAAAAACAGCCTGTGTCTCCCACACTACCTAGCACTGAGAGCTTGGTAATATTTTGTTCCCTCCCTCTCTACTCTCATTAGTCCTTCTGGAAAGAAATGGAAGAAGAGGGAAAGAGGACAGTTTGATATCTTTAGGTAGATCAGCAGAGCATCCCAAAGGCAGGAATGAGACCTGAGGGTCTCCTGTCTTCTCCCAAGTCAGCCTCACATCCCCTGCCCCATGTTTCCAGGCAGTGCTCCAGGAGATCCAGACCGCAGTGGCAAAAGCAGGGCAGGTGGTGCGGGAGGCAGTTGGAGGGCTGCAGACTGTGCGCGGTTTTGGGGCCGAGGAGCAAGAGGTCTGTCTCTATAAGGAGGCCGTACAGCAGTGCCGGCAGCTGTGGTGGCGACGAGACCTGGAACGTGTCCTCTATGGGCTCTTTCGGAGGGTGAGAAGACTACAGGGCAGAGGAGGGAGGGGAGGGGTGGGGAGGTGGAGAAGGGAGGTTGGGGGCCTGGGAGGGTGAGGAGAGGTGGGGTGGAGGGTAGGACCTAGGAAAGGGCAGGGAAAGCAACGGGAAACTTCCAGCTCATCCTGGGGTCTGTGCTGTTCAATGTGGTAGGAGTGGGGAGGGCAAAGAATGTGGACTTTTTCTCACTCACTTTCTTTTTTTTTACGTTTATTTATTTATTTTGAGAGAAAGAAAGAGAGCATGAGCAGGGAGCAGGGAGCAGGGAGCAGGGAAGGGGCAGAGAGGGAAAATCCCAAGCAGCCGGCTCTGCACTGTCAGCATGGAGCCAGTTTGTGGCTTGAACCCACAAACTGTGAGATCATGACCTGAGCCAAAATCAAGAATCTGGCGCTTAACAGACTGAGCCAGCACCCCCTCAGTGCCTTTCTTTTCACCTCGCAGACGCTGCATTTGGGAATGGAGGCGCTGCTGCTGTACCGTGGGCTGCAGCAGATCCTGGCTGGGGACCTCACCCAGGGTGCGCTGGTCTCCTTTCTGCTCTACCAGCAGGTGGCAGCCCACACTGTGCATGTGAGTCAGGAACCTGTTCATACTGTTTGTCCCCCTGGTTTTCTCTCTGGCCTCTGGGCCTTCGGCTTTATTTGCTCCCCTTAAAAATACAAAACAAAACAAACCCCCAACTCATTGTGTTATGGAGAATTTCAAACATATGCAAAAAAAAATAATCTGTAATGAACCTGCATGCACCCATGCTTTAAAATTCTCAGTTCATGGCCAGTCTTTCTGCTCTGTACCCCCACCAATATTATTTTGAGGCAATTGAAGATATAGTTTTACCTGTAAATGCTTCAGTATGTATCTCTAAATATCTCTATATTTACAAAATCTAACCATGAAGCCCTCATCACACCAAAAAAAAAAAAAAAAAAGAAAGTCACAGTAATTTCTCAAATTCATGAAATACAGTGGTTTCATACAGGTGACATATGCGTATGGACTTTATTTACTTCTCCCTTGTGTATATGTGTGGGTGTGTCGGCCATGCGTGCTCAGTGCCTAGACCCATTAAATTATCAGGGTTTGCAGAAATGGTGACACGCTATCATTCCTCCACTTACTGGCCAGAATACATCTCTATGTAGGGAGACTTCTCATCTATTCTTTGGTTACCCAGGGACACAGGTTGAGCAGGAAAGCCAAAATAGCACTTAGTGCTTTCCCAGTATTTACCAGTTTTCAAAATATAATAGTTACTTGGTCTTGGTCTTTATTGTACAGTTTTCCTAGATATTTGTGAAACCTCTCATATGTATGGAGAATTGGGCTAGGTACCCCGGTGGCTGTAAAGATGAGGTGGGCACAGCGCCTTCTGTTAAAGAGTTCCCTATCTAGTTAGTCAAGACAGAAGTGTGCACAGGCATACAGAACAGTAACCGGAAGGGTCTGGGGATAGAAATAGTGCCGTAGGGGAGGGGTATGACCTCTGTGTTCTTTACATTACGAATTGGCAGAACTGGGGTATTGGGTTGCCTTTAAAGTCCATCTAAATTATACATCTGAAGGGAGAGAATCCTCTTGGAATGAGGGAAGGAGAGGCTTGGCCCAGGTGAGGGGTCGCCGGGGAGTGTGTGAGGAGCTGGGGAGTTGGTTTCTGGTGAAGCTACATTTGATTAGCTGAGCCCTCCATTTCTGTTTTCCAGGCCCTGGTATACATATGTGGAGATATGCTCTGCAACATAGGGGCTGCTGAGAAGGTTTTCCAATACCTGGACCGAGAGCCAAATATGCCCCCTTCGGGGACACTGGCCCCATCAACTCTACAGGGGATTGTGGAATTCCAAGATGTCTCCTTTGCATATCCCAACCGCCCTGACCAGCCTGTGCTCAAGGTGTCTGAAAGGGGCCAGAGGGAGGGAACCTGGACCCCTGGCTCCCAGGGAGCAGGGCCTGTAGACTATTTGCCTCTGAGAAGTTGGCCCTACCTCTAATGGAAGGAGAAGGGGAGGGTCCAGAGGCAAGCCTCTAACTGTTTCCTGGCTTTTGTAGGGTCTGACATTCACCCTCCGTCCTGGTCAGATGACTGCACTGGTGGGACCCAATGGGTCTGGGAAGAGCACAGTGGCTGCCCTGCTGCAGAATCTGTATCAACCCACTAACGGGCAGGTGCTGCTGGATGGGAAGCCCGTCTCCGAGTATGAACACTGCTACCTGCACCGGCAGGTGGGTGGGGAGGAAGAAGAGGGTTAGGAGGAGATCGGAGGGAAGAGCTATGTGCAGAGAGCATGGGAGATCCATGGAAGAAACACAAGGAGCCCATTCTTTTTTTTTTTTTTTAAATTTAAAGTTTATTTATTTGGAGAGAGAGGGAGAGCGAGAGAGGAGAGAGAGAGAGAGAGAGAGAGAGAGAGTGTGTGTGTGTGTGTGAGTGAATGAGGGCAGGACAGAGAGAGAGGGAGAGAGAATCCCAAGGAGGCACCATGTTGTAATATGGAGCCCGACTCGGGGCTCGACCTCCTGAACTGTGAGATCATGATCTGGGCCAAAATCAAGAGTCAGACACTTAACCAACTGAGCTAACCAGGCGCCCCAGAAAGAGTGCATTCTGAGGGAGGTAGCCGAGGAGGGGAGGAGGATCCCTGCCGTGGGGGTTTACACACAGCCCTCTGCTCCTGTCATCTTTGCACAGGTGGCTTCTGTTGGGCAAGAGCCTGTGCTGTTCTCGGGTTCTGTGAGGGACAACATCACCTACGGGCTGAAGAGCTGTGGTGATGAGGAGGTCATGGCCGCTGCCCGCAGCGCCAGCGCAGACGGGTTCATACAGGAGATGGAGCGTGGACTGGATTCAGGTACCTTCACTCTGTGGAGAAACGAGCTTATTCTTGGGGGTGTGGGTTGTGTCCCTGCAACTCCATGTCTGGTGTTTCCTTGCACTTTGCTTGGCTCTGACTTCCCCTCCTTTCCCAACACCAGGGGTTCTTTAGTTGCCCATTGTGTCTGGGAGTCTTTGCTCCCAACAGACAGTGGAAGTAGTGCTCTGTCTGTGAGGTGGCCCCTGCACAGTGGCTCTCATCCCCCCTGACACGTGCTAGGGGAAATCCAGTTGTACACCTGCCCCTGCTCCTAGAGAGGGTGTTGTGATGGCCACTGGTGTCTGATGAAAGGTATTTCTCTGTTTCTTCAGATGTAGGGGAGAAAGGGAACCAGTTGGCTGTGGGACAGAAACAATGTCTGGCCATCGCCCGGGCGCTTGTGCGGGACCCTCGGGTCCTCATCTTGGATGAAGCCACCAGTGCCCTGGATGTCCAGTGTGAGCAGGCCGTAAGTACTGGTGTGGGAGGGCAGGACAGTGGGACCTGAGGGGGCACGTTTGAAGGACCAGCCTACACAGAATTGGGCGGATGAGCCTCTGTGTCTTTTCAGGGGGTGGGGAATGGAATGAATACCCAGTGTGGGAACACTAGAACACCCCCTCTTTCTCCACAGCACCCTTATCTATCCACCTCCTGCAGTAAGACAGCTGAGAGGGAAGGGCAGTGCAGACTTGACTTGGCACTTGTTCCAGCTCTCTGGTCTTTCATGCCTTCTTCACTCTATGCCACAAGAGATGGTGCCCAATTGGGATGTGGTGCCCACTCCGTTCTTACCTTTCTGAGACGTCGTGACCCTCTCCCTTCAGCTGCAGGACTGGAGATCCCACGGGGACCGAACGGTGCTGGTGATTGCGCACAGGCTGCAGACGGTGCAGAGTGCAGACCAGATCCTGGTGCTCTGGCAAGGAGAGCTGCTGAAGCACACTCAGCTCGCCGACCGGCAGGACCTCTATTCCCGCCTGCTGCAAATGCAACCGGAGGACTGAGGCCCCAGGATGCCAGGCTCTTCTCACGGCCACCTCCATGACTGAGTGCGGCTCATGCTTTCAGCTTCCCTGGGCTCGTGTCCCCGGGTAGTCCTTCCTAGAGCTGGAGGCATGCTGGAAGTTTGGACCACATGTGCTCTTATTGCGGCTGGGAGTTGTGTGTGGGGGGTTTGTTATCTGTGACCAAGAGTCTCATTTCCCTGGGGCTGAGTAGTGTATTGTGACATAATACATCTATTTAAAAATTGTGTCCTTATTATGTAAATGGCACGTATTTGTAAAACTAAGCCTGGTTTCACTTTCCAGAGGTAACCATAGCTCCTGTTTTGCCAGCTGTCCTATCAGTGTCTTATCTGTTCTTTGAGGTAATTATTAACCAAAATTTGCCAATGAGATGAGTATTCATCAGGTTGCCTCTCTGTATCTTTCCCCATTCTCACTGATGTCTGTAGGGTATGGGGCGGGGGTAGAGCACAGTTACCTAATTAACAGTGTTAATAAGACATTTGATAATATCTACCATTTATTAGAGTTTTAATATGAACTACGCTAAATGTTTTTCAGGTATTACATATAGTCCTTTTCCTCTCAATCCTATGAGGTTGGTTATCATTATCCTCATCTTAAAGATGAGGAAACTGACTCTCAAAGAGATTAAATAACTTTTCTAAGGTTACACAGTGGTGGAGTTGGAGTTGAATCCAGGTCTGACCCCTGAGTCCACAATCTTAACCAACAAATTATATTATATCTTGTGTTCATAATCTTGAATTCATAATCAGATCAGGTAAATAGCTCTGAATGCACTATCTCTCTCTAGTCCTGTTGTTATTATAACTTCTATTTAGTCTTAGGGGCATCTGGATGGATCAGTCAGCTGAACATCCGACTGTTGATTTCAGCTCAGGTCATGATCTGATGGTTTTGTGGGTTTGAGCTCCCTGTCAGGTTCTGTGTGACAGTGGGGAGGCTGCTTGGAATTCTTCCTTTCTTTCTGTCCCTCTCCTGCTCGAGCTCTCTCTGCCCCTCTCTCAAAGTGAATAAATAAAAAAAAAAACTTAAAAAACAAGCAAACAACTTTCATTTAGCCTTAGATGATCTCATCACCAAAGAACTTTCCTCACCATTGGTTCATCTCCTCCAGTCATTCTTCATGAAGTCATTGTTTTCACCTAGCAGACACATAGGGCGCTGTTACTTCTGTATTCATTCAAGTGATCTTCATTCCTTTCTGCTCAGATCTTCCTCAGAGCATGCAAAGTTGTCCAGCCCGTTTGTAGCTTCAGGTCCTGTTGCATTAAGCTCCAGCCACACTAACTTCCTGCCTTCCTAGTGCCTTTGTGCCTTTGCATATGGTGTGTTCTTGTCATTCCCTGAACCACCCTCCCAATTTACCCCAAGTTCTTCAAGATTTAACTCAGGGGGCAGGTCTTCCAGGAAGACTTTCCTTATCTCTTTAGTCTGGAGAAAGTGCTTCTGTTGGTCCAGAACTTACCTCTTTCACAGCCTTTATTAAACTCTGTATCCTCTGACCCTTTTTTTCTTCCACTAGACCATGAACTCCTGGGTGGAAGTGTTTCTTATTAAGCTTCCTATTGACTACCTGGCACAGGGCTCCATTCATAGTAGACAATGAACAAATGTCTTTGGGCAAATGAGTAAATCCCAGTGCTTCCTACACATGCCAACCACTGAAAATTCAAAGCCATGTACATTACTGCCTTTTGGGAAGGGCTTACCTTTGAAGGTTTCTATTCTAGGAAAGAGAAACTTTCACATTTCCAGAAACAGCAGGTACTTTCCAGCTCAAGCAATTAACTAGCCAGCATGTCTACTGTTCTGGAATTTTTTTTTTTTTTCCTGGCCTGGCAACTGTTGGGAAGAGGGTGGGGTGAAAGTAGGTAGTTTCTTATGCAGATAAGCCTTCGCTTCATTCTGTTGTTTATGTCTCTTATATCACTGGGCATGAAATACCCTTTTGGAGGGAGAGAAATCTGGCCTGATTCCTTTCTTCCTCTATTTATACAATGGGAATAATAATTCCTGTGTCTCCCAACCTTATGGAAACTGTTGCCCTCATGGAAGAAGATAGTCTGTTAAAATTCTTTGATATCTTCACTATAATGACACCCATAGACTCCTAATACTTTAAGCCTAAAGATATCTTTAAAAAACTAGCAGTCAAATTTCATTTTATAGAAAGGGAAACCAGCCTGAAATCACACAGCTACTCAGTGATTGAGCTGAGAGGAAAACTCAGGCATCCAAATGGGCAGTTCAGAAAGATGTAGCAAACCTTAGGATCTTAGGATATATCGAAAATGGTTATTTCAGGGGAATTCCCAGGTAGGCCTAATGTCAGGGACACGTTCCGAAAATGTCCCTGGTGGTCAAAGTGTAGAACCTAGGTATTTGCCTATGAGTGTGGTCTGTCTGGTAACCACAGATATTATTAATTCTGGTCTGCTCCTGAGTTCTAATGATTTTTTAAAAAAATTAATTATTTTATTTACATCCAAGGCAGTTAGCATATAGTGAGTGCGACAAGGATTTTGGGAGTAGACTCCTTAATGCCCCTTACCCATTTAGCCCATCCCCCCCCACAACCTCTCCAGCAACCCTCTGTTTGTTCTCCATATTTAATAGTCTCTTATGTTTTGTCCCTCTCCCTGTTTTTATATTATTTTTGCTTCCCTTACATTCATCTGTTTTGTATCTTTTTTTTATAGTTTATTGTCAAGTTGGTTTCCATACAACACCCAGTGCTCACCCCCACAAGTGCCCTCCCTCATGCTCATCCCCACTTTCCCCATCTCCCCACCCCACATCAACCCTCAGTTTGTTCTCAATATTTAAGAGTCTCTTATGGTTTGCCTCCCTCCATCTCCTTGTGTATTTATTCCCCTTCACCACCCCCATGGCCCTCTGTTAAGTTTCTCCTGTTCCACATATGAGTAAAAACATATGGTATCTGTCCTCTGTTTGACTTATTTCACTTAGCGTAACACCCTCTAGTTCCATCCACTTTGCTACAAGTGGACAGATTTCATTTTTTCTCATTGCCATGTAGTATTCCCTTGTATATATAAACCACATCTTCTTGATCCATTCATCAGTTGATGGACATTTAAGTCGTTTCCATAATTTGGCTATTGTTGAAACTGCTGCTATAAACATCAGGATACATGTGCCCCTATGTATCAGCACTTCTGTATTCCTTGGGTAAATCCCTAGCAGTGCTATTGCTGGGTCATAGTGGAGTTCTATTGTTAATTTTTTGAGGAACCTCCACACTGTTTCTAGAACAGCTGTACCAGCTTACATTCCACCAACAGTGCCCGTTTCTCTACATCCTCCCCAGCATCTATAGTTTCCTGATTTGTTCATTTTAGCCACTCTGAGAAGTGTGAGGTGGTATCTCAGCGTGCTTTTGATTTGTATTTCCCTGATGATGAGTGATGTTGAGCATTGTTTCATATGTCTGTTGGCCATCTGGATGTCCTCTTTGGGGAAGTGTCTACTCATGTCTTCTGCCCATTTCTTCACTGGACTTTTTGTTTTTTGGGTGTGGAGTTTGGTGAGTTCCTTGTAGATTTTGGATACTAGCCCTTTATCTGATATGTCATTTGCAACTATCTTTTCCCATTCTGTTGGTT
>NC_043706.1:30858252-30861705 GCF_006229205.1 Suricata suricatta | reverse complement strand
CAGTACTCCCAGGTGCAGAGAATATAAAAAGCTTTTAAAACTGACAAGAGACAGAAAGCTAGCCAAAATGATGAAATGGAAGAACTCTCTTCAAAAGAAATTCCAGGAAAAAGTGACAGCAAAAGAATTAGCCAAAACAGATATAAGCAACAAAACTGACCAAGAATTCAGAAAAATAGTCATAAAATTGATCGCTGGGCTTGTAAAAGGCATGGAGGACACCAGAGATGCTATTGCTACAAAGATTATGGATCTTAAAAATAGTTATGATGAATTTTAAAATGTTATAAATGAGGTGCATAATAAAATGGAGGCGGCCACTGCATGGATTGAAGAGGCAGAGAGGAGAATAGGTGAATTAGAAGATACAATTATAGGAAGCTGAGAAAAAAGAGATAAATTGATCTAGGAGCACAAAAGGAGATTTCGAGAACTGAGTGATGCAATCAAATGGAACAATATCCATATCATAGGAATTCCAGAAGATGAAGAGAGAGAGAAAGGGGTAGAAGGAGTACTTGAACAAATTATAGCCAAGAACTTTCCCAATCTGGGGAAGGAAACAGCCATTGATATCCAAGAGGCACAGAGAACTCTCCTCAGATGTAACTTGAATCAACCTTCTGCAAGACATATCATAGTGGAACTGGAAAAATATGAGGATAAGGAGAGAATTCTGAAAGCAGCTAGGGATAAAGGGGCCCTAACATACAAAAGGAGACACATCAGAGTAGTTACAGACCTATCTACTAAAAATTGGAAGGCCAGAAAGGAATGGCAGGAAATCTTCAATGTGATGAACAGGAAAAATATGCAGCCAAAAATCCTTTATCCAGCAAGCCTGTCATTCAGAATAGAAGGAGAAATAAAGTTTTTCCCAAACAAACAAAAATTGAAGAAATTCATCACCACTTAACCAGCCCTACAATAAATCCTAAGGAGGACTCTACGAGGGAAATGTTGCAAGGAACACAGGGTACCAGAGACACCACTACAAGCATGAATCTTACAGAGACCACAATGACTCTAAACCCATATTTTTCAATAATAACACTGAATGTAAATGGACTAAATGCTCCTATCAAAAGACATAGGGTATCAGAATGGATTTTTTTAAAAATCCATCTATTTGCTGTCTATAAGAGATTCATTTTAGACCTTCAGATGGAAAGTGAGGGGATAGAGAAGTATCTATCATGCTACTGGAAGTCAAAAGAAAACTGGAGTAGCCGTACCTATATTGGACAAACTGGACTTTAAGATTAAGGCAGCAATAAGAGATGAAAAGGGGGCATTAAATAATAATTACAAGGTCTATCCATCAGGAAAGGCTAACAACTATAAATGTCTATGCAATGAATTTGGAAGCACCCAAATACATAAAACAATGAATCACAAACATAAGCAATATTATTGATAAGAATGTGCTAATTGTAGGGGACTTTAAATACTCCACTTACAACAATGGATATATCAACTAGATAGAAAATCACTAAAGAAGCAAAGAACCTGAATGACACATTGAACAAGATGGACTTGATAGATATATTTAGAACTCTACATTCTAAAGCTAGAGAATTCACTTTCTTCTTGAGTGCACATACTACATTCTCCAAGATAGGTCAGATACTGGGTCATAAAACAGCCTTCAATAAGTATAAAAGAATTGAGATAATACCATGCACACTTTCAGATCACAATGCTATGAAATTTGAAGTTAATCACAGGGAAAAAAAGTCTGGAAAACCTCCAAAAGCATGGAGGTTAAGAACACCCTACTAAAGAATGAATGGGCCAACCAGGCAATTAGAGAAAAAAATTAAAAATATATGGAATCAAATGAAAATGAAACTACAACAATCCAAACTCTTTGGGATATAGCAAAGGCAGTCCTAAGAGGAAAATATATTGCAATCCAGGCCTATTTCAAGAAACTAGAAAAAGCCCAAATACAAAATCTAACAGCGCACCTAAAGGAACTAGAAGCAGAGCAGCAAAGATACCCCAAACCCGGAGAATACAAGAAATAATAAAGATCAGGGCAGAAATAAACAATATAGAATCCAAGAAAACAGTTCAACAGATCCATGAAACCAAGAGTTGGTTTTTTGAAAAAATAAACAAAATTGATAAACCTCTAGCCATGCTTCTCAAAAGAGAGAAAGAGAGAGAGAGAGAGAACCCAAATATACAAAATCATGAATGAAAATGGATTTGTTACAACCAATCCCTCAGAAATACAAACAATTACAGAGAATACTATGAAAAATTATATGCCAACAAACTGGACAACCTAGAAGAAATGGACAAATTCCTAAACGCACACACACTTCCAAAATTCAAACAGGAAGAGAGAGAAAATCTGAACAGACCCATAACTAGTGAAGACATTGAATCAGTTAACAAAAATTTCTCAACAAATAAGAGCCCTGGACCAGATGGCTTCCCTGGGAATTTCCCTGGGAAATTCTACCAGACATTTAATCAGAGTTAATACCAATCCTTCTCAAGCTATTCCAAAAAATAGAAATGGAAGGAAGACTTCCGGACTCATTCTACAAAGCCTGGGTCACTTTGATTCCCAAACCAGACAGAGACCCAGCAAAAAGAGAGAACTATAGGCCAATATCCCTGATGAGTATGTATGCAAAAATCCTCAACAAGACACTAGCAATTCGAATTCAACAGCATATAAAAAGAATTATCCACTATGATCAAATGGGATTCATTCGTGGATTACGGGGCTGGTTCAACATTCACGAATCAATCAATGTGATATTTTACATTAACAAAAGACAAAAACCATATGATCCTGTTGATAGATGCAGAAAAAGCATTTGACAAAATACAGCATCCTTTCTTAATAAAACCCCTCAAGAAAGTCGGGATAAAAGGAACTTACTTAAACATCATAAAAGCCATTTATGAAAAGCCCACAGCTAATGTCATCCTCAATGGGGAAAAACTGAGAGCTTTCCCCTGAGATCAGGAACACGACAAGAATGTCTACTCTCATCACTCTTGTTGAACATAGTGCTGGAAGTCCTAGCACCAGCAATCAGACAACAAAAGGAAATAAAAGGCATCAGAGTTGGCAAAGATAAAGTCAAACTTTCACTTTTCGCTGATGACATGATATTCTACATGGAAAACCCGACAGACTCCACCAGAAGCCTACTAGAACTTCTTAATGAATTCAGCAAAGTCTCAGGGTACAATATCAATGTAGAGAAATCAGTTGCATTTTTATACACCAATAATGAAGCAACAGAAAAAAAAAATCAAGAAACGGATCCCATTCACAACTGCACAAAAAACGCAAAATACTTAGGAATAAACCTAAGAAAAGATGTAAAAGATCTGTAAGATGAAAACTATAGAAAACTTATGAAGGATTGTAGAAGACACAAAGAAATGGAAAAACATTCCATGCTCATGGATCAGAAGAATAAA
>NC_043706.1:30837303-30858152 GCF_006229205.1 Suricata suricatta | reverse complement strand
ACCGACTAAGCCACCCAGGCGCTCCCTTAGTGATATTTTAGACTCTCCACCATGTGTACTTTTGTTTGTTTCTTGAGGTAACCCTGGAAAGGAAAACTGACAGAAAAACAGGGAACAAAAGCACGCAACACACAAACAAATCAAACAAGTAAGCAAACCGAGAAAAAAAAAAGAAAAAGTAAAATAACCCCCCCCCCCCAAAAGAAAAACAACAGCAGACAAAGGACAGTCTAAAAGAATAAAACCAGAAATCCCAGCTACAAATAAAGAGCAGGGCGGAGACAGTGCTGATGGAAAAGTTTACATAAAGAAAGAAATGACAGGGGTGGGAAGAAAGAGAGATTGAACATTGACTAGGCAGAGAGACTAAAAGGCTTAATTCAGAGACAGAGAAAAAGGAGAATATGGCAGGAGGTGAGGAGAAAAAAACAAACGAAGATAATGTTACCCTGAGAAACTATATAGTCTGATTATTTCAGAGAGAAAGGAAGGTAACGAAGGAGGTGTAGAACATGTATCAAGAGAATGGATTAAATATGCCTGTTTAAGCAAACCTATAACCAGAATAACCAGTCTAGAAGAGGGGAAAGAAAAGAATGAGATAAGGGTGAATATATATGAATAGCAAGAATTGATCTAGAGTTAATCACGGCAATGCATCACTGCTGGTCTTGGGGGAGGGGCTGTTTCCGAAGCATTTATCTGCGCTCCGGTAAAAAAGCAGCTACCCAGTGCAGGTGGCTGTGGTTTGTTGTAGGCGGGTCTTGTCTCCACAGTAGTTCCGAAGGCAGCTCCCTGAGGTCCCACCTTGGTGGTTGAGGGGAGAAAAATGGCGACCCCCCAGTCCCTTCTCAAATCAGATGTTCCAAAACACTCTTTTGGGTCTGATCTCACTGTGCTGCGGGTGCAGCCAAGGTGGGCCGTGTTCTATGTCCCACACCCAGCTGCATTTTGAGCTCTTACTCCCTGTGCGTTAATGATACCACCCAAAATGTAATCCCGAAAGCCAGGGCACTTCCTAGAAGGGATCTAAGCAGGGGATTGAGCAGGGTTCCTCCTGATGCCGACTGGGTGCCTGGAGTACCATCTATCCCAGAGGGAATTTCTGGGACCAGAGCCCCCACCCCAAAGAATGCTCTGCAGTTAGAGATGGGATCTCTCTCTCTGAAACCCCTGGGGTTAGATATGGAATGATAGGATCCTTCTCCATCTGGGGCCAAGTTTTTCTCTTCTCCAGGTGCTTTTCTAGATTCCCCAGCTGCTCTTTCTCTTCTCTTTGTCTCTTTGCAGAAGGGGCTCCCTCCCTTCCAGGCCTCCATATCCAGCCGTTTTTATCTTCCCCGGTTCTCAGTCATGCTCCTATGAGGCTGTCTTCTAGGCAGACTCCATCTCTTTTCCTCCTAGACTCTTGTGGTTCAGAGTCCTTTGGCTTCAGCCCTTCTTTGAGAAATTCAGGTGGGAAGTACAGAACTCCCTCTTTCTCTTCCATCTTGCCAGCCATCCAGAAAAACTCCAAACACCATGCTATTCAAAATGTCCCAACCTGAATATCAACAAGGAAGTCTACTCCAAACTACTGAGTCAGAATCTGTGTTTAAATGAGATCCCCAACTTATGGGTACATTAAAGTTTGAGAGGCCTTGCCCTCCTACCTAACTGAAACTCATTGTAGAGCAGCCTCAGGAAAACTGGACAGTAGGCCACTATTCTCATCTGTTTTGCATCTTAAATTCCTCATATGAATAAAGTCATATGGTATTTGTCTTTCGCTTAGCATAATACCCTCCAGTTCCATTCACGTAGTTGCAAATGGCAAGATTTCATCTTTTTGATTGCTGAGTAATACTCTGTTGTGTGTGTGTATATATATATATATATATCACATCTTCTCTATCCATCCATCCATCCATGGACTTTGGCTATTGTTGCTAGTGCTTCTATAAACATTGGGGTGCATGTGCCCCTTTGAAACAGCACACCTGTATCCCTCGGATAAAGACCTAGTGGTGCAGTTGCTGGGTTGTAGGGTAGTTCTATTTTTAATTTTGTGAGGAACCTCCATACTGTTTTCCAGAGTAGTTGCACCAGTTTGCATTCCCAAAAACAGTGCAAAAGAGATCCTCTTTCTTTCCATCCTTGCCAACACCTGTTGCCTGAGTTGTTAATGTTAATAGCCATTCTGACAGGTGTGAGTTTTTGCTTGATGATACGTGATGTTGAGCATTTTTCTCATGTGTCTGGACCTGGATGTCTTCTTTGGAGAAGTGTCTATTCATGCCTTTTGCCCATTTCTTCACTGGATTATTTGTTTTTAAGTGTTGAGTTTGATAAGTTATTTATAGATTTTGGATACTAACCCTTTATCTGATGTCATTTGCAAACATCTTCTCCCATTCCATTGGTTGTCTTTTAGTTTTGCTGATTGTTTGCTGTGCAGAAGATTTTTATTTTGACGAGGTCCCAATAGTTCAGTTTTGCTTTTGTTTTCCTTTCCTCTGGAGATGTGTTGAGTAAGAAGTTGCTGGCCAAGGTTACAGAGGTTTTTGCCTGCTTTCTCCTCTAGGATTTTGATGACTTCCCATCTTACATTTAGGTCTTTCATCCATTTTGAGTTTATTTTTGTGTACGTGTAAGAAAGTGGTCCAGGTTCATTTTTCTTTATGTTCTGTCCAGTTTTTCCAGCACCATTTGCTGAAGAGACGTCTTTATTCCATTAGATATTCTTTCCTGCATTCATTTCTGGGTTCTCATTCTGTTCCATTGAACTGAGTATCTGTTTTTGTGCCAGCACCATACTGTCTTGATGATTACATTTTTGTAATACATCTTGAGGTCTGGGATTGTGATGACTCCAGCTATGGTTTTGTTTTTCAAGATTGCTTTGGCTATTCAGGGCCTTTTTGGTGCCATACAAATTTTAGGATTATTTGTTTTAGCTCTGTGAAGAATGCTGGCGTTATTTTGATAGGGGTTGCCTACATTTTAATTCTCTTCATTCATCCAGCCTACCCTCCACCACCATTTGATCTTCTGGCCTCTTAATTTCTCCTTCTTGTCACTTACCTTCAGCATCTTTCCCATTTGGTCATATTTTACTCTTTCCAAAGGAAGAGGGGAGACCTTAGGAAACTCTCATAGGTTTCTTTGGACCCCCAGAAAACGTCCCACCCCATATGCTTTGCCCAGTGTAGAAATGACCCACCCAATGCCCCAGCCCAATAGGCTAACCCATTTGCACTCTACAGGGCAGTTGTGATTCAAGAGGAGGAAGAGTGGAGTTGTCAGAATTTTGGGGAAAGAACTAAAGAGCAGGAGAAACAAAGATCTTCCCAGTTTTGGGTGCTGAGTGAGTCAAAAAGCACACATCTGATTGAGTTGATGCCAATCTGGTGGCGCTAGGAAATACTGGGTTTTGAACCTAGAGTTTTATGGACTTATAATTGTAATAATTTTAATACCAATAATCATTCAAGTGCTATGCTAAGTGCCTGACATTTATCTTCTTACTTTATCTTCAAGATAATCCTATGTGGCAGACATTACTATATCAATTCCACGAATGAGAAAATGGAGGTTTAGACATATTTAATAACTTGCCTGCATTACAAAACTTTGGAAAAAGTGAACTCTGCCCAGCTTTACTACAAAACTCCTCAAAAAGTCGCCTACACTCTATCTGCTTGCCTTCTTCCTATTTCCTTTTTTAAAGTTACAATTTATTTGAACATGGCTTTATATTAACGTGATTTAAAATTCAAAGGCCACAAAAAAGTTTACAGAGGAAACTCTCACTCCCCTCCTTTCCATGGTTTGCCAAGACCCCTTGCACGCACAATCCATGTTCCAAGCTTTATGTTTGTCCTTTCAGGGAAATCATGAAAATTTAAGCAAATATGTTCTTATTCCCTAATTTTGCAAAGAGCAAGTCCTTAGATCTACTGTTCTGAACATTATTTTTTTGTACTTAGAAACATATGTGTATATAGTACTCTATTTTATGGAAGTACCATATTTCATTTAGCCTGTCTTCTCCTGTTCCTGGGTAGTAAGGTTATTGGAAGTCCTTGGTTTTATAAGCAATGCATTGTAACACACATGTGCAATAATATCAGTAGGATAAAATTCTAAAGGGGGAGTTGTTGAGTCCAAGTGTATATACATTACTAATATTGATTTGTGTTGTAAAATAGAGGTTGAATTCATGCATAGTTCCATCAGCAACTCATATAGTTCACCTGTTTCCCCACATTCTTACCAACACAAAATGTTGTTAATTTTTTTAAATTTTAAGCTTATTTATTTATTTTTAGAGAGAGAGAGAGACTGCACGAGTGTGAGGGGGTGCAGAGAGAATCCCCAGCAGGCTTCACACCACCAGCAGAGCCTGGTGTGGGGCTCAAACTCATGAAACCGTGAGGTCATGACCTGAGCTGCAGCTGAGAGGCTGGCGCTTAACCAACTGAGCCACCTAGGTGCTCCACGTGTTGTTAATTTTTTAGATTTCATTAATCTAATGGATAAAAAGTGATATCATATGGTAGTTGTCATTGTTTTTCTTTTATTACCACTTACGTAAGAAAGATTAGAAATTCAGCAAGAATTAGGACCAAGAAGCAAAGATGAGAAACATACAAACATGCAAAACAACAGCAGTAGAACATCTGTCTAATATATCGGTAAATTAGGGAAGCCTGGGAAGCTCAGTTGGTGAAGCGCCTGCCACTAGAACGTGGCTCAGGTCATGACCTCACAATGTGTAAGACTGAGTCCCTTGTTGGGCTCTGTGCTGACAGCGTGGAATCTTCTTGGGATTCTCTCTCACTCTCTGTCTCTGCCCCTCACCCACTCATGGTCGCTCTCTCTCCAAATAAATAAATTAAAAAAATAAAATACTGGTATTGGTCAGTCAGAATAAGGAATGAAAAATGACTATGGCTCTAAAAATCACTAACAGATATGACTTTTAAATTTAAGAAAATTATGGAACAATCACAACATGAAAATGAGGCAGATAAAGTAAAACATTCTAAAGCCTTTGTTCTGTTTGGAAGGAGGGTAGAGATTCACCTTGGATGTTACCAATTTAGATAGTCATGTTAAAAATGTAGGAGTAACTCTTAACTAATACAATTAGAATTTAAAATTCTTTTTTATTTATTTTTAGTTAAAAATGTTTTTTTATTTTTTGAGGGAGATAGTATGAGCAGGGGAAGGACAGAGAGAGAGAGAGAGAGAGGCAAAGAGGATCTGAAGCTGACAGGGTGGCAGCAGCAAGCCCGATGTGGGGCTCAAAACTCAAGAATCACAAGATCATGACCCAAGCTGAAGTGAGATCCTCAACAGATGGAACCACCTAGGCACCCCTAGTATTTAAAAGTCCTAAGCAAGAAGGAGGAAATTAAAGAATTCTTTAAAATGTAATCAATTTAAGGGTGTCTGGGTGGCTCAGTTGGTTAAGCATCAGAATTCAGCTCAGGTCATGATCTCGTGGTTTGTGAGTTCAAGCCCCTCGTTGGGCTCTGTGCTGACATCTCAGAGCTTGGAGTCTGCTTTGGTTTCTGTGACTCCCTCTCTCTCTGCCCCTCCTATGCTCATGCTCTGTCTCTCTCAGTCTCTCAATAGTAAATCAACATTAAAAACTTTTAATGTAATCAATTTCATATGAGTGCTGAAAGGAGAAAAAAAGGAAGCAAAAAAAGAACATCACAAACTAGAAAACACAACAATAGTAGAAACAAATTCAGATAATTTAATAATCCAGTAAATGTAGATAGTTTAACTATGGAATTAAAAGAAAAAGGTTCTCAGATTGGATAAACACCGTTGTCCCACCCGACCTGTGGGGCGTGCAGGATACCCCGCGGTGGGCGCCTGAAACTCCAGATAGCAACTGGACTCCACGTGTACTTGTTTTCCTGTGTGTGCATACCTAGGTAACGTTTAATTTATAAATTAGTCATAGTAAGGATTAGCAACAGTAATTAATAATAAGATAGAACAAATGTAACAATATGCTGTAATGAAAGTTTCGTATTGTCTGTCTTTCAAGGTATCTTACTGTGCTGTCCTCACCCTTCTTCACCTTGTGATGATGTGAGGTGGTGACACGACTATGTGACGGGCTGATGTGAGGTGAGTGAGGCGCGCACTGCGAACTAGCACCAGGACTGATCTTCCGACCTGATGTCAGAGGGAGGATCGCTGGCTGATGGGCAGTAGTTGAACATGTGTCACTGAAACTTCGAAAAGTGAAGCCGTTGGCAAGGGGATCACAAAATCCAGTTATATGCTCTCCGCATTAATCACAAAGGAAACCTAAAGACATGAAAAGGTTAAAATCAATACATGCAATAAGATACATAAAACTAACACTAACAGAAGACAATGTTTATAGTCACACTGATATCTAAAAATATAGTCTAAGACAAAGGCATTAGTAGAGACAAAGATGATCATTGCATAATGATAGCAAGAAGTCACTAGAACATCATACTAAAACAGGGTCAATCTATACCTAGCAAAAATGCCACAAAATGTGTAAGAAAATATAGACAGAATTATAAGAATAAATTGACAAAAGGAAACATATTTCTAAATAATTATAAGTTGAATGGAAAAATAAGTAAGGATATAGAATAAACTTACTGATGGCCTTATCTATAATATCTGGAAGTCTAAAGATACCTCTTTTTTTTTTTAATGTTTATTTATTTTTGAGAGAGAAAGAGAGAGACAGAGTGCGAGCAGAGGAGGGGCAGAGAGAGAAGGAAACAGAATCCCAAGCAGCCTCCAGTCTCTAAGCTGTCAGCACAGAGCCTGAGGAGGGCTCAAACCCATGAACTGTGAGATCATGGCCTGAGCTGAAGCTGGTCACACAACTGACTGAGCCATCCAGGCGCCCCTAAAGATATCTCTTAAAATGGATAAATCAAGTAGTAGTGTTTAGAACATATTTAAGAGTACAAAGGTAAACACAAAGAAAATGGAAGAGGAGGGGAAAAGATGTAAACTCGTACTTTCATGATGTTCATAACTAATAGGAACTATTTAAGAGAGAGGAAACTAATTGTATTAAGAATAAAATTATCAGAACAATCCCCAAATATATACCTTTTTAAAATACTGTATCTGTAAAACTATAATAAACTATGAGACACAATGAGGGGCACCTGGTGGCTCAGTCAGTTAAGCTTCTGACTCCTGATATCAGCCCAGGTTGTGACCTCAGATTGTGAGATAGAGCCCAGCATCGGGCTCTGTGCTGATAGTGCAGAGCCTGTTTGGGATTCTCTCTCTCCCTGTCTCTGTCCCTCCCCTGCTCATGCTTTCTCTCTCAAAATAGATAAATAAACTAAAAAATAAAGAAAGAAAGAAGAAAAAGAAAACATGAGACACAATGAAAGATTTTCTAAAAGAAATACTCATATAAACAGCATATTTAACAGAAAATAATATTACAGGTCACAAATTACACTGAATCTATTTGCTATATTAAGTGTAAATGAGCTTACTGATATATAAAATAAAAATAGTTTTGGATTAGATTGAGAGAAAAACTCTGCTGTTTGCAATATACAAAAACAAACAAACAACAAACAAACAAATAAAACCCCAAAACACCTAAAATAGAGTGACTCAGAAGGGTCCACTCATTTATTAAAAAAATAAAATTATGGGAAAGGCACAGAGAATGTAAACAAAAAGGAAGCAGAGCAGAGGTTGTGATACTATTATTAAACAGATGAAATTCAAACAGAAAAATACTGAGTGAGACAAGAAGGCACTTTATAACGTAAAGTGTAAAATTCATAATGTGTATATAAGAGATACACATTTAAGTTCTAAATAGCACATAAGCAATTCTCATAAGGTTGAAATTGAGGGAGATACAAGGAAAATATTCAGAAATGTACTGTGCTAGTACATTTAACTTACTTTTCTCAGTAAAATAAGTAAGCTCACCGAAGATACTCCAACACTATAGAATTAGATCTGATGGATCTACATTAAACTTTATTCATAAAAAATAGAGAACACATCTTTTCAAGTTCCAGCAGAACATTAATGAAATGTACTACGTATTACGGAACAAAAAGCCTCAATGAATTCCTGAAAGTAGAAATGCTATTGATACTATCCTCTGACCATAAGGAGACAAACTGGATAATTTAAAAAAAATCAGAAAAGATAAATACTTCTCCACATCAAAACCTAAACTGTCTCTTGATCAGAGAGAAAAAACTCAAAAAATTTCTAGAAAAATTACAATTAAACATCACATTTCAAAGTTGTGAGACGTAGCGAAGGCAGTGCTCAGTGGAGATTTCATGGCCTCAGTCAATTAAAGCAAAGAATGAAACCACATGACTTAAGTGAAAGGAACATGAAAACAGGAGCAGAAAATAAAAAAAAGGCAGAAATGAAGAGTTAGAAAATGGGAAACAATAAATTCAAAAGCTTAACAAATTTCAATAAAGTAAAGCACTGACAAACTAGCCAAGAAAAAAGTAGAGAAAAGAAGAAATTACAAGGACAAAATTAATACATGTACAGGGAAAAAATCATAAGAAATTATTTTGTTCACTTTTATAATAAACTTGAAAGCTTAGATTAAATGAATAATTTGTTTGAAAAATATACCCAAACCAATCTCTTTAAAGGTAGAATGCTTATATAGAATAATTTCCAATGAAGAAACAGAAAAACTTGTAAGAGAGCTACCTCCAAAAATGCTTCAGGCCCAGATATATAGGTTAATGTAACAATATCTTTAAAAAAAAGGAAAAAAAAGGCGGGGGAATTCTAATCCTAATTAAATGGTTCAACTGCAGCAAATGTATTCTTTTAGTGAAGTATAATATCAATGTTAAACTATGCCAATGCACCAAAATAAAAACTTTAGATGAATTTACTTACCGATGCAAAAAGCCTTAAAAATATTCACAATTTTGTTTACAATAGAATCTAGTGCAAATTGAAAACAAAAACACATCAAGACAGGAAGCCCAGACACAGTACTGCCTGCTGAGGAGAGGTACACAGTCTTGGATTTAAGCTTCGTCCATCCTCTCATGCTTTTGCTGCTTGAGACAATCCCCATGTCAGGTTCTCATTCACTTAGCTTGAAGTAAAATGTTTTTCTTTACTTCCATGTGAGATAAAATACATGGGAAAGCTTAAGGTAAGTGTAGGTAGGAAGAAGGGAAGAAGTTAAAACTCAGCGGCTTGAGCTCTTTCTGATTGCCACTTCTCTCTCAGCTCCGCGCATGCCCCTCCAGGTGGGAGCGATGCAACCATTCACTTCTAGAAGAAGTACCCACAGTCAGGGTCGTGTGCTCTGAGTATGGAGTCTACCAGTTTTGGCCTGGGCTCAGGCTTCCAAGTCATTTATATTCACATCTATCTGAGGGACATGGAGGGGGCAGGTCAACATTCTTGTTCTTGTCCTTTATTGAGTTAAACTAGCCTACGCTGTGTAACAACCTTCAGAGCATTAACTAAGCAAAAATTATCTTATTCATGTTGCATCTGTTGTGGTTTTGGGTCGTTCTCTGAGGGCTTCTACTCTTCATGATGACTCAGCTAATTAGACTGCTTTTATATTCTGATTCCAGATTTCACCTTTCAATACAAGGTTGTCCTGCTTGACTTGGTGAGGGAAGAAGAGTCATAAAATGGTAGTTAAATTCTTTGACCAGGAACCTTTTGTTCACTAACCATTGGCTAGAACTGGTCACATAGTCCTGGGAAACCAGGAAGTATAGTTTTCCATGAACCCAGGAAGTAGAAGATGTTGGTGAACGCTAGTGATATCTTCCACACCTCCCCATCTTTGTCCTTTATCTGTCATGATCTCCCAGGAGATGCAATTACTATTTTGACTGGTCAGATTCCAGGACAGCGTAGGTTTACTAAGAATGCCAGGACCACAGTATTAAAAGTTTACATAGTTGCGTTTCACCTCTTTTTTGAATCCTATTTCTGCCATCTTGAATAGAGTCCCTTTGGGACCCACACTATTACTCATATTCTTGGGAGATTCTTAATCTTTCAGGATTTACAGCTCAATAGTGGTACAAGTGGTGTATAAGAGGAAACATGAGACCATGCTTGGGTCTCATGCTTCAGAGATGCGTACCGTAAAACCTTCTATTGGGGTAACCCAGAGATTTGACCAGCTAATAATAGAGCCAGTCTTTTATTTACAATTTGCTATTACTACTTATGGGTAGTAGTATGGTCATTTAGAAACCTTCCAGATGTAACACAATTCCTTCCACTTAAAATACAAATGTATTCCATTTAAAAAGCTATTGGGGCACATTAAATGTCTGACTTCGGCTCAGGTCATGATCTCACGGTTCATGGGCTCGAGCCCTGCGTTGGGCTCTGTGCTGACAGCTAGCTAAGAGCCTGGAGCCTGTCTTCGGATTCTTTATCTCCTTCTCTCTCTGACCCACCCTTGCTCAAGCTCTCTCTCTCTCTCAAAAATAAATAAAACATTAAAAAATTTAAAAAACCCCATACAGGGTAATATTAGTTTTAGGAGTAGAATTTGGTGGGTTGTTACTTACATAGAACACCCAGTGCTTATCACAAGTGCCTTCTTTAAAAAATTTTTTTTAATGCTTATTTATTTTTGAGGGAGAGAGAGAGAGAGAGACAGACAGAGCCTGAGTGGGGGAAGGTCAGAAAGACAGGGAGACACAGAATCTGAAGCAGGCTTCAGGCTCTGAACTGTCAGCCTGACGCGGGGCCTGAACTCATGAACTATGAGATCATGACCTGAGCTGAAGTGGGATGCCTAACCCCAACAAGTGCCCTCCTTAATACCCATCACCCACGTAGCTGTTAAGGTCTTTCTTATACATAATTTTCCTTAGTGTGGCTTTTTGCTCAAGTTTGAGTCCCATCTTTTCCCTTGTTTTCACTTCCAACACTTTTTTTTAAAGTTTATTTATTTATTTTGAAAGAGAGATCTGGGGAGGGGCAGAAAGAGAGGGAAGGGGGGGAGGGAAGGAGGGAGGGAGGGAGGGAGAGAGAGAGAGAGAGAGAGAGAATCCCAAGTAGGCTCCACACTGAGAGTGTGAGACTCAAGTTCACAAACCGCGAGATCATGACCTGAGCTAAAACCAAGTGTCAGACAGTTAACCAGCTGAGCCACCCGGGTGTCCCTCACTTCCAGCACTCTTGAAGGACTGTTTATATCTGCTGCCTTCATTTCCAATATGCTCTTTACTCTTTTGAAATATAGTTTCTGCCTTTACCACTCTATGTCCCAGTGAAGGTTATCTGTGCTCCACTAATTACATAACACAACAATGCCTCTTATATTTTATTCTCTGGAACATTTTTTGCATCATTTTGTTCTTTTGAGAATCTTCTCTTCATTTTCTTTTTTGTGGCCCTCTCGGATTATGGGAAATCTTACTCTCCAGGTCATTTTCAATCTCTTCTATTTCTTCTCTGATAATTGCTTCATTAACTCCTCTTGGGGCAAATGCTTCAGAATGGTGTCTACCTTCTGCTTTATTTGCACACTTCATTGACAATATCAACCACCCCATAGGAGGAAGAGACTTATTGGTTAGAAAATAGCAGAATGCATAAAAAACAATCTGTGTAGTTCTTTTAGGATCACATATTATATACGCTGCTAAAAATATTTTTTAACAGCCCATTTCCCACATACCTTAAACTACTGTCTGTGATTAAGCAGGTGATTAAGCACCAATTCTTGAGTGGTATGGAAGTCGTCTGCCCAGCATCTAATGATGCAAAACCCTTCTCTTGTGATTGGTTATCAATGGGAAGAGTTTCCAATCCTGAAGCGGCCAGGAAAGTATTCATACTCTTAATAAATATTTTTTTGACTGAATTTTATGGGAGTAAGCCCCATTCTGAAGAAGCTGATGACTTTACTGTCTCATTTATTTTTTTCTCTCAGAATGGGTTCTGAGTGGGTTTCCTGGATGATGGCTCTGCTTGTGAGTGTAATCAGGCTGGATTCCTCCATGACTCAAGGCAGAGACTCTCCAGGTAAGAACAGAGCAATTTTTTTTCCATGTGTGTATGCAAGAATTGGCATGCTGGGGTTGGGGGTGGGGGGTACCTTTCCCTGTGCGTCCAGGCTGCAGACCAGACTGGAACTGACTTCTGGCTTCAAAATGTTCTTCCCTTTGGAAGAAAAATAAGCCTCCTCTCTTTACAACACACAATGGACTGATGGGAAAAGGAACTTCCCATACCAGAGCTGCAGATTCAAGGAGTAGGGTAACAGGAAGAAGGGAAGCCTTTTCTCTTGCTTAGGGCTCTCATTGTATCAATGTCTGTCTCAAGAACTATATAAACTGCAGGCAGTCTGAGAATAGTTGCCATTTGTTCAGACAGGAGTTTGCTCTGATGATTGTGACTGTTTTTATATTTATCAGATTGGGATACACCTGGACAAACAAAATTGGAAACAAAGATTTCTTCATTTGGCATTTATTAACCCCAGTTTTGAGAAATAAGAGAAGTTGGTTGCATTATCCTCAGACTATCCTCAGGCTACTAGGTACATGTATTTATTGCTGTTATTTTTCTAGCTGAGGAGATAGGGTGTACTAACATGAGGCAATATTGCACCCTGAAAACATAGTTATCAGCAGAAAACAGGATGTAATGAGCTAAAAACAGAACGTCTTTGAATGTCAAAGTTTCATTAAACACAAAAGAGGAACAAACCTAAGAGGGTGGGGTAGGTGGAAGATCTTTGTTCCTTGAGAACAGAAACTTCTCTGAGTTTATAATGTCCATTAAGCAACACAGATGACAAAAAAATCAGTGCAGATCTTAAGTATGACACAAATCTGACTAAAAAATAATTTTCTTTTTCTGATTTAAACCATAAGAAGGAAGAGCATTGAAGTTAGAGCTAACTTTAACTACTAAGAGATGAGTGTGGCTGACCCAGGAAGGATGCTGCCTTAGCTCAGTGCTCAGCTCAGTAGCTCGCAGAGAAGGACTTGAGAAATGAGAGCAAATTTACAACTCTGGATCAGTAACTATTATCTTTCAAGCCTTACTCATGCCATTTCTTCAGGGAGGTCTCTTCTGGGCAACCTGCATTATTAACCTATTTGAATTTCCTTTTATTATTGTTGTTCTCAAGTGCACAGAATCACATTAATCTTACCCAATGAATTCACAGGACCTTGTTGTCATTTGTCAATGCAAGGACTCTCCCCTCTTCTGTTGTCTCCATTTCCACACCCTCCTGTCCTGAGAGAGCCATTCTTATGTGTCTTTAAGTATGAGGTGGCCTTTAAGAATATTTAGCATTGTTTTTCATGTGTATTTTAAAATCTTAATAAATGGAGTTATGCATTGAATCACATTCTGTTTCTTTTCTTTCTTAACACTATGTTTTTGAGCTCTACTTCAGTGTTGTTATCAATGGAAAGCAAGTCAGGGAGAGTAAGTGGTTCTATGCAAAACTTCCAGATATAGAACTAGAACTCAAATCGACTGAAACCTAACCCATTTACCAATTTGTTATTTAAGATTTTTCAGATCTTCATATCCATGAAGTGTCTTAGTCCATTGTGTCTTATCATTGTGTCTTAGACCATTCTGGTGACTGTAGCAAAATACCACAGATTGGGTGACTTATAGACTTATAAACAACAAACATTTATTTCTCACAGTTCTGGAGGCTGAGGAGTGTAAGTATGGCTGTGTTCTTATTGATTTTTAATTTTTTAATGTTTACTTATTTTTGAGAGAGAGAGATAGAGAGGTGAACAGGAGAGGTGCAGAGAGAGGGAGACACAGAATACAAAACACGCTCCAGGCTCTGAGCTGCTAGCACAGAGCCTGACTCAGGGCTTGAACTCACAAACCACGAGATCATGTGCCAAAGCCAGACACTTCATTGACTGACCCCTCAGACACCTCAGTATGGCTGCATTCTGATGAAGACTCCCCTCCTAGTTCATAGCTGGCACCTTCTCCCTGTGTCCTCACGTTGTGGAAGGGGCTTGGGATTTCTCTGGATACTCCATTATAAGGGCTAATCTCATTCATGAGAGAGGGCTCCACCCTCATGACCCAAACACCTCCTAAAGGCACCTTCTACTGATAATATCCCCTTTGGGAGTTAGGACACCAACAGAAGAATTTGGGGGCATAAACACTCAGACCATAGCATACTGTGTTCGCAACAAGTGAGAATTGCACTTTTTCTTACCTATGAGGACAGATTACATAATTTTTGAATGTAAAATTACACTGAAGAATAGCAGAGTAGACATTATATGAAACAATATGTAGCTCAAGCTAATCAACTATCAATATTAGGAAGGTGTTTTGAAAGTAGAAAATCATAATGGACCATGGATTAGATTTTTTATTTCACCTTTAGTGGCACTATTTCATGTAACAATCCCCAAAGAAGGTTTAAGCTAACTACATTTTCTACCACCATGTTGTTGTAGTTACTGGTGTGGTAGGTATAGTGCCAATGATGCTGGTGGCAGTATTAATCTTCAAGCCATGGATTCGTAGTATTTTACTTAACACCAACAAAGATATTATTACCTTATAGAGCCAACAGAGGGGTGAAGTCTAAGTAAAAGTGCAAGGGGAAAGGTCCAAAAGGAAATTCTTGGAGAAAACCCATAATGAGTGAGAAGGGGAAGGGGAGTTAATTTCACATTAAACGGGTATGGAGTCTGCGTTTCTTTGCCCACCTCCATCACTCCTTCACTCTGCTCCAGAATGAATGTATAGAACAAACTTGCTATGGGCAAGAGTGCTGTTGAATTACTCCATATGGGGATGGATCTTTTTAACTTGATAACAAAGGGAGTTGAAGTCTTGGGCTTCTGAAAGCTTGGCTTGGAGAAACCAAGCACAGTGACAGCAAAACACAAATTGCCAATAAATATTTGTGGAATGAATGTTTATGTCTCTCGGGGCTCTCTTTTTGACTTGCCTTTTTGGGATTACACACCTTCTGTGTGGCTGGCCCTGTAGGATGGGTCTCAGGCTGCTTTCCATGATGGATGTCTCTTTGCTAAAAAGAATCAGAGTGGGGCCCAGGGGAGAAGAGGCTACTTTGACCTATTTACTGAGGTCAAAAGACCTCCTCTCAAATTCATATGGTCTGGCATAATTTGCCATGTATGGGTTCCTAAAAGTGAGGATTGGTTAATAGTCTTCTCCCCCCCCTCTCCCATTTTCCAGAAGATTTTGTGATTCAGGCAAAGGCTGACTGTTATTTCACCAATGGGACAGAGAAGGTGCAGTTTGTGGTGAGATTCATTTTTAACTTGGAAGAGTATGCACATTTTGACAGCGACGTGGGAATGTTTGTGGCATTGACAGAGCTGGGTAAGCCTGATGCTGAGCTGTGGAACAATCGGCCGGATATACTGGAGAGGTGTAGAGCTTCTGTGGATGCGCTCTGCAGGCATAACTACAAGTTGGGCGCACCCTTCACAGTGGGGAGAAAAGGTGAGGTGAAAAGTGAGGTCTGGCGGGGTTCAGGAATCTCTTACATGTGAACCTGATCATAGGCTCTACTTCCTTATGATGGGCAATTTCCTGCTTCAGGATAAATGGCTTGTAAGAAGGGGAGTCTGTGTATGTTTTGTCCCCAGGTGTGATTCATTCATTATCCTCACAGCCCAGGTCACTGTGGTCTTGGTCCCAGACCCTCCAAATTCTCAAGGACTTTAAGGACTAGTGGGCTCTCAAATAGAGGAGGTAACTGTGGGAGTATCTGATAAGGCCCAATTCATCCTTGGGGCATTGACATGCCCAGTTTCTGAGTCTTGGGGGCAAAGGTTTCCCCACATTTCCATTTTCCACTTGGGTGATGTGAGAAGAAGATCAGGGCAGAGATTGTCTTTCAAGGAACCCCTGTCCTGGCTTAGTGGTTTTCCTTCACAATGTCTCTTTTTTTTTCTCCCTTCCCAGTGCAACCAGAGGTGACGGTGTATCCAGAGAGGACCCCATCCCTGCAACACCACAATATGCTGCTTTGCTCGGTGACAGGTTTCTATCCAGGGGACATCAAGATCAGGTGGTTCCGGAATGGGAAGCAGGAGAGAGTGGGAGTGATGTCCACTGGCCTTATCAGGAATGGAGACTGGACCTTTCAGACAATGGTGATGCTGGAAATGACTCCTGAACTTGGAGATGTCTACACCTGCCTTGTTAATCATCCTAGCCTGCAGAGCCCTATTTCTGTGGAGTGGAGTGAGAATCAGCTTCTTGTACTCTCTGGGCCAGACTCACGGTGATGCTGACTCAGCACGTGGTCTGTGTTACCTCTGCATTTATATTGGTCCCGATACTCATTCTTCTTTCCAGTGATCTGAGGAGTCATGGAATTTGGGGTCCTTGGGTTAGGGTAGGAGAAGACACGACAGATATCTATTATTGTATCTGCCAAAAAAAATAAGGAGGTCTAATCACCTCATCACTTATTTCCAACTTTGGGAACTAGTATCCTCTAATACTTTGTCTTGGTATTTTAGGGGACATTCTTACGGGCTGCAAGATTCAGTAAACAGAAACTCCATGGGTGCAAAACTTGGCTTCAAAGAACCGTTTCTAAATGTATTTCTTCTCTAGATGGTACTTGATTTGGTGTCTAGTACAGACTCTGGGATTTCAGGAAGGCACACCAAATACTGGGAAATTTTTACTAATTTTAAGACCTGTTTCCCATAGGAGCTCAGTCTGCATATTCTTGGAGAAAGATGCTTAGTGGAATTGCAGCCTTCCTGCTTGGGCTGATCTTCCTTCTGGTGGGGACTGTCATCTGCCTCAGGGCTCAGAAAGGTAATGAGCCTCTCAGGAGTCCCCTGCCACCTGCCCCATAGACTCTCCCACTTCCCCTAACTTCAAAGATATGAGGCAGGGAAAGGTGATTGTACTTCTCAGGGATCACCAGGAGCGTCTTTTCTGAAGCCGGAAACGTATCAGGGGGTCAGCAGAGCTAGAGCTCTGATAGTATAGTTCGTCCCCTATCCTTCAAGATAATCACAACATTTGGTCCTAACTGGGGGCGTTCTATTTCTTTCCTCTCGTTCCAGGATATGTGGAGACTCAGTTGTCTGGTGATGAGGTAATGTCTTCTTCCTTGTCTTTGGGTGGCTAACTGTTGTCCCCGTGCTTTGAGCAGAGGGAGCGGTCTTGAGGGTAGGGTGTGGGGGTGGCTCTGGCTGGGTGGCCTGGGTGCTGAGTCTCTGGAATAGGAGGGTGGGGTCCCTCCTACAACTTGGATCACTGTCCCTGCAGGTCTCAAGAGCAGTTCCCTCACCATAGCCATGCTAAGGTCCCAGTCGGAGCTTCTTGCCCTGGAGCCTGAAATAGTACGAAATGACTTAAGCCCGAATGATTAAGTGAAGGACTCTCATGAGGTCTGTGTTCTGGAGCTACTTCTAATGAGTCCTTGAAGGAGTCCTGACCTGATTCTAGAGTTCTGTGTTTTGAGATCATCTCTCACTTTTCTGCCCTTCTTCCTCCTCCTTGCATGTGCCATTAGTCCCCATTTTTAAGGATAGTGTGCAGAAATTCCCCCTAAAGCTGACTCCTCTTACCCCCAACCTGTGTACTTCCTATGGTCCAGCCCTAACCTTGTGAGTTATCTGCGTGTCTTCCTCTTTCCAGCTGCGCTCTCCACTGTTTCCAGAAGACAAATGCTCAGAGGCACTGTTTCCTTTTCACCATTTTTTATGACCTTTTTTATTGTAAAATAAAACTGAGACATAGATAACCACTCAATTAATTATAAGGCAAAACTCCTGTAATCATCACTCAGATCAAGAAATAGAACTTTACTGGGAAAGGCAGGAGTCTCCATGTACCTTAGGCCAAGCAACCCCCTCTCTCTCCTCTCAAAAGTAATTATAATCTGGGAGGCCGGGGTGACTCAGTTGGTTAAGCGGCCCACTCTTGATTTTGGCTTGGGTCATGATATCATGGTTCATGAGACTGAGCCCTGCAATGGGCTCTGTGCTGACAGTGCAGAGCCTGCTCGCTCCCTGTCTCTGCCCCTCCCCCATTTGTGCGCGTGTGCGCGCGCGCGCACGTGCTCTCTCCCTCTCTCCCTCTCTCTCCCTCTCTCTCAAAATAAATAAACATTAGAAAAAGTAATTGCATTCTGACTTTTAGAGAAATCACTGTTTAAGTTGTTTTTTAAATATTGATTTATTTTTGAGAGAGAGCACAAGCAGGGGAAGGGGAGAGAGAGAGAGAGAGAGAGAGGGAGGGAGGGAGGAAGTGTGTAGACACAGAATCTGAAGCAGGCTCAAGGCTCTGAGCTGTCACCACAGAGTCTGACATGGGGCTTGAACCCATGAACTCAGAAATCATGACCTGAGCTGAAGTCAAACACTTAACCAACTGAGCTACCAGGTGCCCCAGCTTAGTTGTCTTTTACGTATCATACTTTACTATTTCTCCTCCATCCCCTTTGCCCCCCTTATGACTCATGTGTTGAAAAGCCTGAGTCATTTGACCTACAGAGTTTTCCATAGACTGAATTTTACCGATTGCATGCACCTGGTGCCGTTTAGCATGCCCTGCTGTCCTCTGCATTTCCTGCAAGTTGGCAAATGGATGCAGAGGCTGGATAGACAGGCTTAATTTCTTTGGTGAGTCTGTAGGTGGAGGTGTGCTTTTTACCATGAGGCACAACTGTCCAATTTGTCTCTTTTTATGGTGCAGTCACCTTTGCTAGTCTTTGCTGAGGCCCTTGAATTCACTGGGGGTTGTAGAATTGTAGAATGGGGATGACCTGATTCTATCAACCCTTCTTCAGTTATATGCTTTATTGCTTCTGTAAAGAGACAGTTCTCTTCATTTACTGACAGGTTGCCCAGTGATACAGTGGAAAGAAAGGATCAGTGTTTTAACTCTTTCACTTTATTAATTTTCAAGTTAATGAATTTGTTTCCTACTATTTTCCAAAGATGGGCAATTAGGTTTTACTTTTTATCTTTATTTTTTGTATCATTCAAGGATTTAAATGTATTTGGTGGATTTTAACCCATGGCAGTTTTTAGCCATGAGTTCAATCATATCATCTTAGGTGCATAGAAAATTCTTCAAGTTGCTCTTGAGTCCTTTGGAAACAAGTCTTTTGATAATTTCTTTGTTATCTGTATGCCAAAATGTTCCAAGTTTATTCTGTATGTTTCCTGCTCAGACCTGCAATCAGCCATTGTTTTAGAAATTCCTGGCTTATTTTAGCGGGAAATATCACTTAGACCATAATCTGGAGTTAGGAGTTCATCAGTATATCAGGTCTTTTGGGTGGAAATTTTTCTATGTAATGTTTATATATCTAGAAGCACAAAGTTTACGTATATACAAATAAAAAATTAATCTCTTCCATATTACAGTTGTGTCTCCTTTCTTCCACATCAAGAGTTCTGGTTTTCAAACACATGGGGAGACACACACTTAGAATATTCACCTGTACTCATTTACTTTTCCGGAATGAACACACGCAGCAGCCTGAACATAATGAAACAACCACCAAAATTATTGCTGAAAACACTTAATACACCTCTTGCCTCTGTTCTCCTCATCATCTTTTCTTTTTATAGTTGTCCTATATCTATATTATGGATCATATGCCATTACAGAGGATACTCGGTCCCTTTTTAGTCTTAGTTCAGTGAGTGATAATGTGTTTAACGATGACTATTATTCTTTATGTCAGTGTTCTTCAGGTGCAGTGGTGCTCCGGTTGTGGTATATGGACTCCTGGAGGTCCCTGAGACCTTTTGGGAAGTCTGAAAGGTCAAAAAAATTTTATAATAATAATAATAATATCTTATTTACGTTTTCACTGTATTTTATTGATGATGTAAAATCTACAGTGGGTAAAACTTTTGGTGCTTTAGTACAAATCAAGGCAGTAACACCAAACTGTGTAAGTAGTCATGATATTCTTGACTGCCATGCACTTGCAGTAAAAAATTCTCAAAAATGCCAGTTTCACTAAAGGATAGCCTTGATGAAGCAATAATTAATCGTTAGTTTTTACCAACTTTGGAATCTCAAGTAGGCACCTTTTTAATATATAGTGTGACAAATGAACATTTCTCCTGCAAAGTGAGTGATTTTATTTTGTGGAAAAGCACTGTGTAATTGCTTGGGTTGTGGGTGAAACTAGCCCTCTTCTTTTTCTAATCGACTGTCATTTTTCTTGAAAGAATGACTGACAGACACATTATGGTTATTTGGCCTTACGCATTTGGTGGACGTTTTTTCAAAAATAAACAAAGGAGAAATGCTTTTGACAGTGAAATTTAGATTTTTGAGAGGAAATAAAAATTCTGGAAAACTTGTGTTTGACACAGCTTCCCCATAATAAAGATTTTTGGATGAGACTGATGGTGATATTACCAAATATGATTTTTTATATTGTTTAGTGAACAGTGTCAAAATTTTGGAGCTCTGCATAATCCTGTGAACCCCCTTCCAAATGATCAATGCATGATACTGCAAAATCATGGATGGATAGAAGGTCCACTCAAAGTGCAAGGTAGACCATGAATTTTAATATAACATAACATGAAAAGACCATTGATAAGATTTCAGATTCCACATTGCAATTGATTTGTAAAGATTTACCGTTTGTTCAGTTGTAATATCTTATCAAAGAAGAATACACACAATAGCGGAAAGGTTATTAAAATTCTTCTCCTCTTTCCAACTACATATCTGAGTGAGGCCACCGTTTCTTCATGCATTCTACCTAAAGCAACAGATTACAGATTGAATGTAGAAGAATACATGACCAAGTGAATTATTACTAAGCGAGATATTAAAAAGATTCTTTT
>NC_043706.1:30828766-30837203 GCF_006229205.1 Suricata suricatta | reverse complement strand
AAGATGTGGTATATATTCACGATGGAGTACTACATGGCAATGAGAGGGAATGACATATGGCCCTTCGTAGGAAAGTGGATGGACCTTGAGGGTGTCATGCTGAGTGAAGTAAGCCAGGCAGAGAAGGACAGAAACCATATGTTTGCACTCATAGGTCTAGCAGGAAAACAGGAGAGACCTAATGGAGAACCAGGGGGAGTGGAGGAGGGAGAGCGAGTTGGGGAGAGAGAGGGATGCAAAACTTGAGAGACTATTGAATGCTGAGAATGAACTGAGGGTTGAGGGGGAAGGGGGAGGGGGGAAAAGAGGTGGTGGTGATGGTGGAGGGCACTTAAGGGGAAGAGCACTGGGTGTTGTATGGAAAACAATTTGACAAAAAAATATGGAGAAAAAAAAGTTCCTTTTATCTTCTTTCTTTCTGTTGAGGCCTTCATCATTGTGTCTGTTTGTTTTTTTTAGTCTTCATTTCTGAAAAAGATTTTATTTCATATTATCTCTTGAGTACTGTAATCATATTTCTAAAATTTTTTAAAAATTATTTTTTTAAATTTTAAAAATGTTTTATTTATTTTTGAGAGAGAGAGAGAGAGAGAGAGAGAGCGTGAGAAGGGGAGGGTCAGAGAGAGCGAGGGAGACACAGAATCTGAAGACAGCCTCCAGGCTCTGAGCTAGCTGTCGGCACAGAGCTCAATGCCGGGCTTGAACCCACAACTGTGAGATCCTGACATGAGTTGAAGTTGAACACTTAACCAACTGAGCCACCCAGGTGCCCCCAAAATTATTATTTTCTCGTTTGATAAATTTGCCATGTTATATTTTATACATTTAAGGTATACGTATGTTATTTTGATACACTTATATGTTGTATGATTGCCATTGAAGCAATATTTAGTACATCTTATAATATTGTTTCTATATTGAGATTTTCTAAGTATGATTTATGTTGTTATTTCATATCTTTTAACACTTTCTTAATGACATTTAGTTCGTTTTGAAATAGATTATAGCTTAAAGTTTTTGGTAGCATGATTTTTCTGATGTCCTTTCATTGTCCGTAAGGATTTTATTCTCTTCCCATTTATACTAACTTTGTAGAAATTACACTTTCAGTCCTTTTCTGTGGTTCTTTTTATATGGAATCAATCTTGAGTTTTAGAAGGAAGCATACTTCGGGATGTTTACCCACTCCACAGAGCTCTTTCTTCTGTTTTTTTACATAATGCTGAAAAATATGGCAGCTTGCTTGGGAGAGTTCCAGACTGTTTTCATCCCTCACTTTGAGCTTCTTTTTCTTCCTTATTTCTGCCTGGCTCAATTTGGATTCCACTACTTGCAGTGTTTTGCTCAGGGGGAGGCCCAGCCTTGGAAAAGTTCCTAGATGGTCAGTTTAGACAATTCTTAGGGGTTAGACGGCGCCATCTCCCTCTACCCTTTCCTGGGGACCTTGTGTCGGACTGCTGCGGCGGGATTGCGCAGGCTCCCCAGTTTCCTCTGCGCCCGAGTACCGGTGTGCCGTGTTTTTCAACGAGTATCTGTTGACTGTTTGGGATTTATCGTATCTGCAGACATGGCAAGTGCTTGGGTGTTTCCCCCAACATTCTCTGCCACAGGCACTTATTACAGGAGGATCTTGTGACTCTTAGTGGATTGTCCCCCACCAACTTGTATTTAGAGGACATGGATGTACCTTATCACCTAGGTTTTCAGAAATATAAATACAGTTTTAAAAATTAAATTTCATTTTGCTATAATTATATAAGATATATATAAGAAATAATATAGAGATCTCATATATCCTTTATCCAATTTCCCCTAAAGATAACTCCTTATAAGTGATAGTAAACTGTCACAGTCTGAATAGTGACCTTGATTTAGTGCAGGTACAGTCCATTTCCGTCACCACAGTGTCCCTCATCTGCCTTTTAACAGCCACACCCACTTCCCCTTTCACTCCTTCTTTAACTCCTGGACCCATCAATGCATTTTCATTTCTATAATTTTGCCATTCCAAAAATGTTATATAAATAGAATCATACCCTATGTAATCTTTTGGGATTGGATTTTTTCCCCCCAAATAATTCCCTGTAGATTCATCCAGGTTGTTCTGTGTATCTTTGTTTTTATTGCTGGGTGGTATTACTTGCTATGCTGTCAGCAGAGAGCCTGATGTGGGCCTCCGACCCACAGACTGTGAGATCGTGACCTGAGCTGAAGTCGGACAATTAACCAACTGAGCCACCAGGCGCCCTTGAGAAGCATGTTCTGACATAGAGGCCACCACAACCAGAAAGGCTTAAGTGATTTAAAATGGTATGATATTTTAGCTTTGGTATTTGTGTGTTTTTTGCTAGTATATGAAGTACAATTGATTTTTTTTTGTTTATCTTGTATCTATAACTTGCTGAACTCAGTTTTTTAGTGCTAGTGGTTTATATGTATATTCATTAGAATTTCTGTGTAGACAATCGTATCTTCTAAAAACAGAAACAGTTTTAATTCTTCCTTTATAATCCACATGCTTTTTATTTTCTTCTTTGCTGCTGCACTGGTTAGAAGTCCCGGCACTGGTGAACGAAGAGTGGGGAGTGGCCATCCTTGCCTGGTCATCGTCTTGGTGGGGGAGGGGAGCGGGAAGCGTGCGGGCTTTCACCACTAAGTATGTTGGCTGCAAAGTTTTTGTGGATGCTGTCTACCAAGTGGAGGAAGTTACTTTATGTTCTTAGAAAGCATTTTATCCTAAATGAACATTGAATTATGTAACCTAGTACTCTAGATATGCACAGTATTAACTTGGATTATACATTTTTACAGCTACCTTTTCTAATGGTTGTCAGATGAGCTATATTCATTCCATTTAATGCCTACAAACATCTTTGAACATGAACTCTATGTCATACATATATTTGCTCCTTTTCAGGTTTCAGCACAAATTGATACCCTTTCAGCTACTTAAACACTTCCTGTGGTCTATGCCTCATAGTTTTAGTTCTGTGAGGAGAGTGCACCGACGTTTGATTCCCGATTGTATTCCTGGGCATTTTTTCCTTAAACATGTGTGTGCACCTGGATCCATAATATTTACATATTCTCTGTTACCAGGGATACATCTCATGTGTTAGAGCATCTGTTCCTGGAGAGTTCTGCTGGGCTGTGTTGTCTTTAAGACAAATCCTCCATGTTATCTGAGGTCAAGCGCACATTTAGGGTTAATCAGGTGGATGTACTCTCCATTAATAGAGCATTCAAAAGGGATAACGGGGTTACACTTTAGGAATACACTTTGGTTTATTATCTAGACGCTTGTATCGCACATCTTCTGTTAGAGTTTATTTCTATCTCTGGCAAGTTTTTCTTTTCTTGCCAGAACTTGCAAATTTCTTAGTTTGCATAACTTACTGTCCTCTAGAGTGACTGACATTTCTTAGTTTCTTAGTATATTCTATCAAGTGACATTAGAGTTGTTTAGAGTTAATATAATGAACACTTAGAGTCTTGTCTTATTTCACTTTCTTTGCTGTTGTGCAGAAAGGGAGAAGGCAGGTTCTATTTCCCTTGCTGATAATCTGTGAACCCTTCTGAAGTCACACAATTGCAATGATAATTTAGCAGAAAATGTTAACATTTTAACTCAATATGATTAGTTGAATTTGTAGCAAACAAATTCTGATATAGGATGTGTATTCTGAAATATTTAACATTAACTGTATGCAATTCTATAAATCTCACAAATATGGTTATTTACTTTTTTTGAAGAGGATTAAAAATGCAAAGTAATAGAGTTTTCACCTTGGAAAGCAGAAATAAATTTCTTCCCTCTTTTTAATTTCCTTGAGTATTTTAATATTTTAGACTCATTTCACCTTTTTAAAGCTTTAAACATTTGAAAATGTTTATTTATTTATTGTTCTGAGAGAGAGAAACAGAGTGTGAGTGGGGGTGGAGCAGAGAGAGAGAGAGAAAGAGAGAGAGAGAATCTGAAGCAGACTTCAGGCTCTGAGCTGTCAGCACAGAGCCCCCGATGCAGGGCTCGAACCCATGGACCACAAGATCATGACCTGAATCAAGTGGGACGCTTAGCCCAGGGAGCCACCCAGGTGCCCATAAATTCATTTAACCTTAAAAAAAAAAGTTATAAATAGACATAGTTTAAAATGTCAGGTATTTGTATAAGGTTTGTAATGAACAACAGCAGACCTCACTGCCACTCCATTTTCCCTTTCCAGACACAGACTTTATTAGGTAGTCCCATTTTACAGGTGAGAAAATAGAGGCTTAAAGAGGTTCATGAACAGCTAAGTTCATATGGGTAGGAAGTGATGCAGCTATGATAAGAACTCAAATCTGACCCCAGAACTTGATCTCTGAGCTATATTGCTTCTCAATTACAAGATGAAAGAATTACTTTCCTGATGGGGGGGGTCATCAGGCAAGCTGAGGGCAAAGTACAGGCTAACAGCACCCCCCGCCCCCGGTGGGAGATGTGTGATATTCCTTAGACACTCCTGGATGCCCAAGAACAAAGGCAAATGAAAAGTTAAATGCCCTTACTGCTTACATCCCATTGACAAGTCCCTGAAATAGGCAGAGTGACCTTTCTTTAGGAGCCCAGCTGCCGTGATGATGACAGTTCATTAGGGGCAAAAGGGAACCTTGGCTTAACATTATCCTGACCCTCCAGGATCCTGTGAGTCTCCTTAAGCACATTGAAATCCCTTTGCACACCTCCTTTATCTTTAACCCCCAAGTATATGTTGGCAATCGTCCTCCAAGCATACGGCCCCTAATATACATCTGAAGGGTCTCATGAGGTTTTACTAAACAGTAACAGAGGACGTTTTCCTAACAACAGCTAGTCCCTTAGAGTTCCAGAGGCCTTGTTTCCAAAGTTCCCCAGAGGCTTACGCTGTCCCTAACCCCCTCCCAACTTGCAAGCGTACAGTCAGTCACCCCTCACAACCCTGCCCTGGGGCAGCTCGTTCTGCCCACGGGTCCCGTCCTCGTGCTTTAATACAATCATGTTTTTGTACCAAAGACACCTTCAAGAATTCTTTCTTGGCCATTGGCTCTGAACCCTACCATCACCCCCAAACCCATCATTCCTATTTCTGCTGTAACAAATAATCACAAGTTTAGGCTTAACACAAATGGATTATCTGGCAGTCCTGGAGGTTACAAGCCTGAAATAGGTCATATGGGAGTAATCAGGGTGTCAGCAGGTCTGTGCTCCTTCTGGAGGCTCTAGAGGCGAATCCTTCCTGCCTTTTTCAGCATCTCAAGGCCACCTTGGTTTCTTCACTTGAGCCCGCCCCCCCCCCCCCCCTGCACTCGGACTTCGGGTCTGTTGTCACGTCTCCTTTACTCTCCCACCTGCCTCCTCAGTCAGGCACTTCTGCTTCAAGATAACAATGTCTCCCCGTAGGAGGGACACAGGCTTCATTAACATAGCATAGGATGCCGGTACTGACACTCTAAGTCTGCCTGCCCGTGCAGTATTTTGCCTGCTTTTACATTGACGAAAAACCTATTTTCTAAATATTCATCCTAAACCCTAGTTAAAAAGGACCTGCTGACCCTTGCTGGGAAAGTCCTGGCTTTGGAAATTATTCCCCATGGCCTCCTGGTTTGCTGCAAATAAAGTTTCCTTCTGTGACACTTCACCTGGTGTAGGCTGTGCCTGTAACTCATAAAGGAGCGATCTCGTGTTAGTGGGAGAGGACTTCAACCGCCTCCAGTTTGACCTCAAACGTTCTGATTAAGTTCCTCCTTCCAGCTTGTCTCCTAACTCAGGCAGAAGACCCCGAGGACAGAGCATCCTGGGCTGGGAACCAGAACTACCCCCTCGCCACAACATGAGCTGCCCTGAGCCAGCGAGGCTCCATGCAACTGCCCCCCAGCCCACGAGCCACCTGACCCTCACTGCCCACCTGCACATACCCACCCACCTTTTCCTCGTACAAACCTGGGGGTGCACCTTGGAGACTGTCTTTGAGATGCTAGCGCGCTGTCTTCCTGTGTTGACCTCACTGAAATACATTTCTTTCTTGTTTCACCACCAACTCGTCTCTCTGCCTTTGGATTTTCTCAGCAGCCCTGTTTGGGACTCCGGGAGCCCGTGCTCCTGCACCCTTAAGTCCCAGTTACATCAGTTTGGTTACAGAAGTCTCCAGGGTCCTTTATGTTCTGATTTGGGTGGTAAGCAGCAGCATGGATTACTTGGCGGTGTCTAAATGGGGTGGCTCTCCACTGAAGAGGCCCCTCCCCCAAGTGTGGGGCAACGGTTGGGTGGAAGCCAGTGGCGTGGTAGGTGAGGGAATTCCCGTGGGGCAGAACAAAGGGACGCTCGTTTTATTGACTACGTGGCAAGGGAGCAATGGGCGCGACACAGAGGAGAAGGTGTCTGCCAAGAGGCAGTGGGTGTGGAATACTTGGCAGTGCAGTGGGGGGGCGGGGGCCAGACCGCAGAGGAGAGCTGTTTTCAGTAAGGCAGTGGGTGGGGCTGTTTATCAAGGGGAAGATGAGGAGGTTAGATGATGTATGGAATTCTCTCCCTGGTTTGGTTACCGGTAGTGCCTAGTTGTGAGCAGCCAGCTGGTCATGTAGGGCCTATGGATCTTCAGAGGTGGGTCACCTGACTGGCCTGCTTGTGTCCCCCAGGTGGTCGCTGTAGGCCCTTTCTGCATTCCATTGTTCAAGCCTGTTTGCCTGAAAGCAGCCTCTGGGAACACCAGTCTGACTTGCCTCAGCTGTTAAGTGTTTTGTCCTTAATTTGGAGGCATGACTTTTGACATACAGTCAGTGAAAGAGTTTGGTGTCCCTCTGGTGTCCATTGAAAACCACATGTTCTGCTATTCATTATTGATCGATTGTGCATATGTGATTTCTAAGAGAGTAAGTTTCTACGGCCTATTCCTGGCAGAATTTCCCCTGAAACTGCACTTCTGCCACCTGGTTCCCTAAGGAAGACGTCTTCGTTTTTGTCAGGTTCCGGTGAGCTGTGGTGACTTCATGGGGTTGGGCTGCAGAGTGTGGAACGGGAAAGACAAGAGGGGAGAGGTAGTCCCAGGCCTTCCGAGGGTGGGCGTGGGGCAGAAGGCTCTCCTTATCTACAGCATTCTCAGTAAGGGAGGGGTGAACTGAAGGAAGATCAGGTTTTATGTCAAAATGAGGGACATTGTCACATCAGGACTCTAGATTAACCATTAAAATTCCAGTTGGGAAAAGTTAATAAATTTAACAATCTTTTTTTTTTTTAAACTATCATTGTATTTTATTTTAAAATATTAACTCCGGCATAGTTAACATGCAGTATTATGTTAGTTTCAGGTGTACAATATAGTGATTCAACAAATCTGTACATTACTCAGTGCTCATCACAGTAAATGTGTTTTTAATTCCCTTCACCATTTTCCCCCATGCCCCCCACTCTCCTCCCCTCTGGTAGCTTGTTCTCTATAGTTGATTATGTTTCTTGGTTCCTCTCTCTGTCTGTTTGTCTGTCTGTCCCTCTGCTTCTTTGTTTTGTTTCTTAAAAGATAGTTATTATCTTAAACTTGAATCCGGTTTCGTTTTGCAACAATAGGAGTCAGGGCTCTGAAGGATGTAATGTGGCCATTTGACCACAAGATGGCGATCGAGATCAAAATTTAAGTTGATTTTTGAACTTCCTGTGTGGAGGGAATCCCCTGGAAAACTGGCGTTTTCTAAGGGACTTTCCCTGTGTAGCCTTTGTGTCTCCTTCCTTTCTAACATCATGTCATCTGCGGGGCTCTGAATGGAGCGATGGAGGCAAGGAAATCCAGGGAAGGGAGAAGAGAGGCTAGAGACTTCAGCCCAGCGACAGAAGCTCTCTTGCTTGTCCCCTCACTGCTTGTCTTCTTTACCGCAAGTCTCCCTCTTGGACAGTCACCTTTATTGCAGAAGTCTGCAGCTGTAGCAATAGGGAGCTGGGTCACAGACGAATGTGATATACTGTGAAATGGTCTTATGGATATGAAACAAGATCTGGCTAAATAAAACTTAGGAGTTAATGAGAAGCAAGACCATTTGGCAAATTGGCTATTCAGTGACTTCAGGGCCCAGGCCAGTCTCCCAGTCACCATGAGTAGTCCCTAGGTCTAGTGTTGCCGCAAATACTTGGAGGCCAGGAAGAGACCAGCGACATGCACTTGGGGAGTCAGAAAAGACTGTTTATTCATCTCTAAAGGCTGATCTTAAAGGCAGTGGCCTACTTTTATGCCTGGTCAGATTCCGAGTACTTGGAACCTTCTCTGGGCTGCACAGGTGGGCGGGATCGCAGGGGCTCAAGGAAAAAAGTGAGGGGCATTTATTGGTTGTGCTACACAGGCAGTAGGCTGATCAAGAGGCAAACAAGACTAAAGAAGCCAAAGTGTGCAAGGGGAGTATCTGGCCTCGGACATCTGGCTGGCCTTTTTTTTTT
>NC_043706.1:30813588-30828666 GCF_006229205.1 Suricata suricatta | reverse complement strand
TATCCATTTTCAGCACACAATGGTAAAAACGCTCCCGTGTGTCTCAGTAAAAGCCCTTCATATATCACCCATCCCTCATATAGCACAGACATCCATTCCTCTGCTAAACAGGAACAACACAGATATGGAGGATTTGGAGGCTGGCACCACGGGTATCCCCACCATTTTTCCAGCCTTTTAGTCAAAGGAGGAGGAATTTTAATCTTAAGCCAGTGTACTTTTAAAATCTATTAATTTTAACCTTAGTCCATCCTGACTATATATAAACTTTCTTTTTAAAGATTTCCCTTCATGAAGCTTCTACAACTTTCCTTTGCATTTAGATTTTGTCCCAAGACATTCGTCTCCAAATAACCAGTGTCATTTAGGACAAAATTACTTTTTTACCTTCAATTAACATGTATCCCTACTTCTTACATCTTTCTTACATATCTACTTTTTTACATGCAGAGTTGTTTCCTTATTTCCATCGGTCTTCATTACATTTAGCAGAATTTTAACTCTTAGAAACCTTAGTCTCCAGTGATAACTAAGTAGTAACCAACTGTGAACTGTCTGTTTGCTACATCAGAATTCCTTAGATGGCAAATTTATGAATCAATGAAGCACAAAGCATGTTTTCCAACAGATCCAAGTATCCTTAGTTTCTCTGCACAAATCAAAGCACAAACCTGCATCTAGTAATCAGTGCTTTTGCCTCTTATCTCATTAGATATCTAATGAATTCAATCCCAATTTATCATGCAAGCAATACTTTCATGTTTTAGGTTAAAAAAGACTTTGAAAGCTATCTTAACAATTACCCATGAAAATTATGAGACAAAGTTACCCATTAGTTAAGTCATCCTTTTGCTAACAAATTGGGACAGAGGTAACATGACCTCATTTGACCTTCAGCAAATCTAGGTAGAATAAGTTTGCTTGTTTGTTTTTACACTTACTGTTGATGAACATTATCTTTCTTAAGCCAACACACTTAAATTAGCTTAAACATTGAATACGTTTTACTGGAGTCCACTTAAGACAATTTGTTTCCCATGGTTAGTTTTCACCTGGAACACTGGTGGGGAAATCAGAAGTGGGTGGCGTTTGCTCCTGACACCTGTGGTGGGAGGAGGACCTGATGGTGCCTGACGCACTGAGCCAGTTACACAGGCCGCACTCCGGGTGGTGCAGAAACAGGACGCAGGGGAAGGGGAAGCCGAGGAGTGCGAGCAGAAGGAAGAGAAAGGGAATCCCCAGTTTTAAATCTTGTTAGCTCAGACAGAGGAGCGGACTCCAGGTTTGTTTTGTTTTGTTTTGTTTTCTGCTAGTGGAATTAGTCCATATCAGTCTGGAGATGACAGGGAATTTCCCTGGAACATAGGGAGTTTCAGCAGCTGCTTGGGAATATTCTTTAAAGTCCCCGTTCTGAGGTAGACTTACCAGAGACAGTTGGCTTTAACAGTTGGTTTTAAGGAATTCCCCCCATGCTGGTTTTCTAGATGGGTCCCTCCCAATGTATGATGTTACAGGACAAACATGAGGGAAGTGGTCATTTTGTCCGTCTGGCTCTCTCCTTGCCTGGCTTAGATGCCTCCTAGCATTGGCAGGTCAGTATAAACCCTGATTCGGATCAGACCTCTGTGTGGACCTGGTTTTGCCCTGAGCTGTATGAGGTTGTCACAGAATCACAGGGTAGGACCCATTCAGGCTCCATAGCTGAAACTTTGGAGCCCGGGGCACTCACACACATTCAGGCAGCTTGCAGACTTCCATCCAGGACTTCCCCATCCTATGTGGCGGCTGTGTCGCTGGGGAGGTGATCAAGCTTTCCTTCTGCCTCTAGGACAGGCCTGAATTAGGTACTGGGTCCCTGGGCACACTTACCTGATCTGATGTCCTGTCTTGGCAGAATTTTTTGATTCCCCCTGAAGTTGGTTTGAGCACAGTGGTGGCCAACTATTGCTGGCCTGGCCAGTGTAGTCACTACCAGTACACCTTCCTTTCTGTTGCAGGGGCCCCTGATGAGGACCGTCTCCACTGGCCTCCAACATTAGTGGCTCAAGGGGGCAGCATGGCTGTCAGCTTCCTGGCCAATGCAACACAATTTTATAGCAAATACTCAGAGGCCAGGAAGAGATCAGTAATATGCTCTCGGGGAGTCAGAAAAGACCTTATTCTGCATGAGTGCCAGCCCAGTGGAGCCATCTCTAAAGGCTGAGCCTTCAGTCCTGGCCATGGACTATTTTTATGCCTGGTCAGATTCTGAGTACTTGGAAACTTTCTCTGGGCTGCACAGGTGGGCGGGATCGCAGGGCCTCAAGGAAAAAAGTGGGGGGCATTTACTGGTTGTGCTACACAGGCAGTAGGCTGATCAAGAGGCAAGCAAGACTATAGAAGCCAGAAGCATGCAAGGGGAGTAGCTGGCCTCGGACATCTGGCTGGCTTTTTTAAAAAAAGTCTGCTTTTGTCACCTTTCCTTCTCACTGGAAGGGACAATAGGGATGCTCTACTTCAATCCACACATTTTGCTGAGTATAATGTAGTCCTACTCTAGAACTGAACTCCAGGAGGGCAGGAATGCTGCCTGAATCTCCTCCCCCCTCCCCCAACGGATGTATTCCCAGTGCCTAGAATAGCACCACTCAATAAATATTTGTTCAGTGAAAGAATAAAGTAGGAAACTGCAGGCCATACTGGTCCAAATAGCTTATCTAGGGTCATACGGTCAATTAGTGTAAGGTCAGTTTTTTTTTTAACTTTCAGTTGGTGCTCCTTTCACAAATTTGTAGACTACTGGGGTGCCTGGGTGGCTTAGTTGGTTGAGCATCTGACTTAAGTTCAGGTCATGATCTCATGGTTTTTTAGTTCAAGCCCTGTGTCAGGCACTGTGCTGGCAGCTCAGAGCTTGGAGCCTGCTTCAGATTCTGTGCCCCCCACCCCTCTTTCTCTACTTCCCCTGCTCTCTCTCTCCCCCAAGTAAATAAATAAACATTAAAAAATTTATAGAATATCAACAATATTTTTATTTTGAGTCATTTAGTTCTAATTGTTTTACAAAAGGCTTCATCCCCTCCTTAAACAATTTACTCACCAGAAATCTAGAAAGATTTTCTTTTTGTCAGAAATATCTAAATGATATAAATTATTTTTCTTTTAGCTTGATCACATTCATTATAGTCTTTTTCTTTTTTTAATCTTCCTTCTCAGTTTTGTTAGCATTTAGAGTTTCTCTGAATATTAATATTTTTGCATGTATGTATTGACATATGTATGCATATTCATGAACACACATCACTAGATGGTGTTTCTTGAGACATGTTAAAATTGCTGCCCTTCTGTACTCTTGCATATGCTACAAGAATTCATGTGAATGACGGCTTGACTGAGAATCAATTTCTTCAATTCTGCAATCCAGGTCTTGTATTTTTCTTAAATTAGCCTCTTATGTTTGAAGCCACTCTTCATTTATTTCCTGACCATGGTATTTTGCATGGAGCAGCCACACAGGTCTCTTCCCGGACTCGGCACCCTGCAGCGAGAAGAGAGGCTGGAGGCCTGACTCGGTTTGCCCAGATGGGGGGGGGGGAGCTGGCCCAGGGAGCCTCTTGCCAGCCAGTGGAGCTGAACGGAGGCCAGTATTTAACTTCCCGTCATGGAGGTTTCCCTCTGCCAGCTAGAGGAATGACAATTTCTCATTGGTGAAGTTTCCCCAGATGCTGTCCGCAGATGTTCCCAGACAACTCCTGTGGATACCTGTGCTCAAATCCTCTTCTTGGCACCAATCTGAACACTCTCGCTGAGAAGGCCACCTTCTCACACGTGCCCTATAAGCAGGAGACCAATCAGGAGATGGAGTCCCAGCCCTGGAATGTAGATGCCTCTGTGGGAGGGAGCAGGGTGGCCTTTCCTAATGTGGTTCATCCTTGGCCTTGAAGGTTTTCCATGTTTTTCAATGAATCCTTAACTCATGCAGTGAGATGTTTTAGAATGTGTCCCTGACCTTGTGCATAGCAGCAGTATTCACTGTGTTCCACACTCACTTTGGACACAGGACACAGATGAGGATGATGTCAAGAAGAAATCAAGAGAAAACTAGAGTCCTGTGAAACCAGCTGGTCCTGTCAGATCAGGTTTCAGTTATTCACGAAAGACCTCTGAGCTATAAAGAATGTTTTAACTTCAAGAGTCTGTGTAACGTCACCTCTGAGATTAGGAAATTCTAAGGACTGAAGAAGTCCAGGTGACACAAAGTCACTGCAGATCTGAAGTTGCTATGGTTGCTCAGGACAGGAAACATTCCGATGCCTCCTGACATCTCTGTGGGGTGTGAGATGAGAGGCAGCGGGCATGTGGGGGGTGGTCAGGTGAAGGCTTGTGTGGCGTACTTAGGACTCATAGTAACTGTTCCCGCACAGAAAACTCTTTCCTAGAGTGCTCTTTCAACACAGACACCCTGCTCCCGTCTGGTTTAGGTGTCTCCTCTGAGCGTCCAGAGAACACATTTCTCTTCTGAGGGGCCACTGCTCTTCATAGCTCACTGTGGGAGGAAGCCCAGGGCCGGCTCTATGTCCCCCCAACCAGCTCTTTCTTCCTTCCTGACATCTTTCTTCCTGATTTGCTTCTCCTTAGGTTCTACTCTTGTGTTCTATCTTGTTATTTCTATTTATACACAGATGCACGTATGTATGTATGTATGTATTTTTCCTCTAATAGAGTTTGTCTTTTAGAGAAGTTCTAAGTTCACAGCAAAACTGAGCAGAAAATAAAGAGTTCCTACACATGGTCTGTTCTGCTCATGAACAACTTTCCTCACTATTAACATTCCTCAGCAAAGTGGTATATTTGTTACAATCAATGAACCTACACAGACATGTCATTATCCCCCAAAGTCTATAGTTTATATTAGGTTCATTCTTGATTTTTGCAATCTGTGGGTTTTGGCAAATGTATATGACATGTATCCATCAATATAGTATTATACAGAGTAGTTTTACTGCCCGAAAAATCCTCTGTGTTCTCCCTATTCATTGCTGCCTCCCCTCTAATGTCTGGAAACCACTGATCACTGTATAGTTTCATCTTTTCCAGGGAGTCACATAGTTAGAATCATGTATCACGTAAACTTTTCAGATTGGCCTCTTTCACTTAGTAATATTCATTTAAGTTTCCTATATGTCTTGTCATGGCTTGATAGCTCATTTTAATGCTGAATTATATTCTATTGTCTGGATTTATCTTTGAAAATATAGAGATATCGTTAGGGAAAAAAGCAGAGAAAAATACTAACAGATTTCATGTTTTTATTTGTCTTTATGAAATATGATAACCAAGTATTAGGGTGGAAATCTTTGCTTTGATTAACATTAGGATAACATCAAAACTCTTTGCCATGTCATACATGATTTTTTTCTCTCTGAACTCTCTAATCTTGTTCCAGCTACACTGATCTTGTTCTCTACACAAAACACACTCATGTCCTCCTTAGGGGCTTTGCACTCTTAAGCCTAGAATCCTCTTCCTCCAGATCTTAATATAATAAAAGAAAAAGGAAGTATTTGTCACATCTATTGGGATTTAACTCTATTTTTATTCTATATTCTAATAATCCTCCCTTATCTGCTGGGGATATGTTCTAAAACCCCCAGTAGATGTCTGAAACCACAGACAGTACTAAATTCTATATATACTGTATTCTTTCCTATAAAATTTTCTGATAAAATTTAATTTATAAATTAGGTACAGTAAGATTAACAACATTAATAAAATAGATAAATAATAAAGTAGATAAATAAAATATGAAAATATACGATAAAAAAGTTATGTGAATGTAGTCTATCTCAAAATATCTTACTGTGCTATACTCACACTTCTTCATCTTGTGAGGAGGGGAGATGATAAAATGCCTTTGTGATGAGATGAAGTGTGAGCAACACAGGCGTTGAGAAGTAGTGCTACTTTTCTCAGGCTACTGCTGACCTTATAACATATCCTCAGAAGGAGGGTCGTCTGCTTCCAGACCAGGTTGACCTCTGGTAACAGAAACCACGGAAAGCAAAAGTGGGGGGACTACTGTATGCCCCTAGCACTTAGTACAGTAACTGTTATGTAATGGCTGCTAAACGTTTTATTGATTAAAAATATCTATGGAGTGTCCAGCTGGCTCAATTGGCAGAGAGTGTACCTCTTGATCTTGTAGTTGTGGGTTTGAGACCCATGTTGGGTATAGAGATCACTTAAAAATAAAATCTTTAAAAAAATCTGATATACTTCTTCCAGTGAAATAAACACACTATGAATGTAGCCATTTTATGTGTGACTTTAGAGCAGCACATTTTAAGCGTTCAGTAAACATTTATTGAATGCATATCACATTCTTTAGATTGACCTTTGAACATTTTTTTTTAAATTAAAAAAACCCAGAAAACTATGGGTAATAGGGAAGGCACAAAAGCCAAGGGCAGATACCATAGAAAGATTCTTTTGTAAAAATATGTTTTCTGTGTCTGTAGTGAACCCAAAAGTTATCTGGGCACTTATAACAGTGAGACTAGGAGCATGTCTGATCAATGCAGATTCTGTATTGACAATTGACATCAGAACTTCATTCTTAATTGTTCATAATATGTAAAACATAATGGGTGTTTATTGCTAATCTTCAGCATTCAAAAATGGAAAGACTTACCTGAAAATTACCTGAGGGAAGATTCTACTTCCTCAACAAAAATTAGAGATTACTCAGCTTATTAGGAAAGGTATAGCTAAGATTAATATATGTCATGTCCCGCTCCCGGGTTCTTTTCCTGAGGGAGGGAGAGAAAACAGGGCAGGAGGGAGAGCGCAGAGAGTGAAGACAGCACACGGTTTCCGATCAAGCCTCTAGCTTCTTCGTTTATTCCTCTTCCTCTCCTTTTCTCCCCCAGAAAACACTCTTATTTTATATATGGTTTTGGGGCGGGGAACTGACCCGGGTTGGTTACCAGGTAACAGAGTCACATGAATATTAGAGAAAAGGAAAAACCGAAACTGCAAACTCGGGACACAGCTTCAAAGGGAAGGGCGCAGACTTGCGTCTGCAACGCTGGGGAGGGGAAGCTAGCGCTGCAACCGAAATAAGGTTTTGATCTTTTGTGCACCTTGGCCAAATCTACGTCTGGCGCAGCAAGACAGTCGTCAAAAATATTTTCACCAGGAAACGGCAATCTCCAGCCTCCAGAATGCAAATCTTGTTTTTTGATTGCTCCCTAGAGAGCCAATATCCTTGCCTGAGGCTGCCAGAAAACTTGGTGGCTCCCGACAGATATATATGTATATATTTGTCTAATTTTCAAGCATCATAAGTACTTTGAAAGCACTTATATAAAATCAGTTAATGTATATCATGAAATAAGTTTATATTTAAAATTTTTTAAATGTTTATTTTTGAGAGAGAGAGAAAACTGAGAGCTTTCCCCCTAAGATCAGGAACACGACAGGCATGTCCACTCTCACCACTGTTGTTCAACCTAGATGGGAAATCCTAGCTCCACCAATCAGACAACAAAAAGGAACAAAAGGCATCCAAATTGGCATAGAAGAATTCAAACTCATACTCTTTGCAGGAGACAAGACTCCACCAACAAAATGCTAGAGCTAACATATGACTTCAGAAAAGTCACAGGATATAAAATCAACCTACATTAATGGGTTGCGTTTCTATACTCCAATAATGAAGCCACAGAAAAGGATAAAAATATGTTTGGAATCAAGCCTATTGTCCGTCATGCTTTGCAAATACTTGTTTGTACAGTGTGGCTTGTCTTGTTAACTCTTTCAATGATATTTTTTTGATAGAAGTTGTTACTGTTAGTGGAGTTTCCTCTTTATGGTCAATGCTTTTAATGATTTAAAAAATCCTTTTCAACTCCACAGTCATGATTGTGTTCTCGAATTTTTCTTTCCAATGCATTTGTAATATTGCATTTCAGACTTAACCTTTTAATTTATCTAGGTTCAGTTTATTGCTTTATTATTTTATTTATTTAATATATTTAAATTTTTATTTATGTAATCTTTGCACCCAGCATGGGGCTTGAACTCAATCCTGAGATGAAGAGTTTCATTCTCTTTTATTTTTATTTTTTTATGATTGTTTATTGTCAAATTGGTGTCCATATAACACCCAGTGCTTCTCTCCACAAATGCCCTCCCTCCATGACCATCAACCCCATCCCTCCCTGCCCCTCCCCCTTCAGCCCTCGGTTCATTTTTAGTATTCAGTAGTCTCTCATGATTTGTGTCCCTCTCTCTCCCCAACTCTCTTTCCACCTTCCCCTCCCTATGGACCTCTGTTAGGTTTCTCCTGTTACACCTATGAGTGCAAACATATGGTATCTGTCCTTCTCTGCCTGACTTATCTCACTTAGCATGACACCCTCGAGGTCCATCCACTTTGCTACAAATGGCCAGATTTCATTCTTTCTCATTGCCATCTAATACTCCATTGTATATATATACCACATCTTCTTGATCCATTCATCAGGTGATGGACATTTAGGCTCTTTCCATGATTTGGCTATTGTTGACATTGCTGCTATGAACATTGGGGTGCATGTGCTCCTATGCATCAGCACTTCTGTATCCCTTGGGTAAATCCCCAGCAATGCTATTGTTGGGTCATAGGGGAGTTCTACTGATAGTTTTTTGAGGAACCTCCATACTGTTTTATTATTTTAAATCCAAGTTAGTTAACATATAGTGTAATAATGATTTCGAATTAGAATTTAATGATTCATCACTTACATATAACACCCAGTGCTCATCCCAACAAATGCCTTCCTTAATGCCCATCACTCATTTAGCCCATCCTCCACCCTACACCCCTTCAGCAACCCTCAGTTTGCTCCTTGTAATAAGAGTCTCTTACGGATTGCCTCCTTTCTGTTTTTATCTTAGTTTTTCTTCCCTTCCCACATGCTCATCTGTTGTATTTCTCAATTTGTGCATATAAGTAAAATCACATGATGTTTTTCTCTGACTGGCTTATTTTGCTTAACATAAAACACTCTAGTTCTATTCACATTGTTGTAGATAGCAAGATTTCATTTTTTATGATCGCCGAGTAACATTCCATTACACCCCCCCCCACATCTTCTTTATCCATTCATCAGTTGATGGACATTTGGTCTCTTTCCCATAATTTGGCTATTGTTGATAGTGTTTCTATAACCATTGGGGTGCATGTACCCCTTTGAATCAACATTTTTGTATCATTTGGTTAAATATGTAGTAGTGCAATTGCTGGGTCATAGGGTAGTTCTATTTTTAATTTTTTTGAGGAACCTCCATACAGTTTTCCAGAGTGACTGCACCAGTTTGCCTTCCCACCAGCAGTGCAAAAGGGTTCCCCTTTCTCCTCATCCTCGCCAACATCTGTTGTTTCCTGAGTTGTTAATTTTAGCCATTCTGACAGGTGTGAGGTGGTGTCTCACTGTGGTTTTGACTTGTATTTCTCTGATAATGAGTGATGTTGAGCATCTTTTCATGTGTCTATTAGTCATTGATTGTCTTTGGAAAAGTGTTCATATCTTTTGCCCATTTCTTCATTGGATTATTTGTTTTTTTGGGTACTGGATTTGATAAGTTCTTTAAAGATTTTGAATACTAACTCTTTATCCAATATGTCATTTGCAAATATCTTCTCCCATTCCATTGGCTGCCTCACAGGTTTGTTGACTGCCTCCTTCCCTGTGGAGAGGCTTTTTATCTTGGTGAGGTCTCAATAGTTCATTTTTGCTTGTTTTTCTTGCCTTTGGAGACATGTCAAGTAAGAATTTGCTGCAGCTGAAGTCAAAGAGGTTGTTGCCTGTTTTCTCTCCTAGGATTTTGATAGTTTCTTGTGTTACATTTATGTCTTTCATCTATTTTTAGTTCATTTTATGTATGGTGTAAGAAAAGGGTCCAGGTTCATTCTTCTGCATGTCATTGTCCAGTTTTCCTAACAACATTTGTGGAAGAGACTGTCATTTGTCCATTGAATATTCTTCCCTGCTTTGTTAAAGATTAGTTGGCCATGCATTTGTGGGTCCATTTCTGGGTTCTCTATTCTGTTCCGTTGATCTATGTGTCTGTTTTTGTGCCAATACTGTACTGTCTTGATTACAGCTTTGTAATGCAGCTTAAAGTCAGGAATTGTGATGCCTCCAGGTTTGGTTTTCTTTTTCAGGATTGCTTTGACTATTCAGGGTCTTTTCTGGTTCCATACAAATTTATAATTGTCCTAGCTCTGTGAAGAATTCTGGTGTTATTTTGATAGGGATTGCATTGAATATGTAGATTGCTTTGGGTGGTAGAAATGCAACCCATTTATGTAGGTTGATTTTATATCCTGTGACTTTGCTGAAGTCATATATTAGCTCTAGCATTTTGTTGGTGGAGTCTTGTCTCCCGCAAAGAGTATGAGTTTGAATTCTTCTATGCCAATTTGGATGCCTTTTGTTTCTTTTTGCTGTCTGATTGGTGGAGCTAGGATTTCCCATCTATGTTAAACAAGAGTGGTGAGAGTGGACATGCCTGTCGTGTTCCTGATCTTAGGGGGAAATCTCTCAGTTTTCCCCCATTGAGGATGATATTAGCTGTGGGCCTTTCAAATATGGCTTTTATGATGTTAAATTATGTTCCTTCTCTCCTGATTTCTTGATGGTTTTTATCAAGAAACGATGCTATATTTTGTCAAATGCTTTTTCTACATCTATTGAGAGTATCACGTGGGTTCTTATCCTTTCTTTTATTAGTGTGATGTATCACATTGATTGATTTGCAGTATTGAATGAGCCCTATAGCCCAGGGATAAATTCCATTTGATTGTGATGAACAATTCTTTTAACGTATTGGTGGATTCGGTTTGCTAGTATCTTGTTGAGACTTTTCACATTGATGTTTATCAGAGAAGTGGAGTTCTCCTTTTCAGTAGAGTGTTTGGTTTTGGAACCAAGGTAATGCTGTTCTTTTAGAATGAGTCTGGAAATTTTCTTTCCATTTCTATTTTTTTTTGGAACAGCTTCAAAAGAATAAATGTTAGTCTTCTTTAAAAGTTTGGTAGAATTCCCCTGGAATGCCATTTGGCCCTGGACTCTTATTTGTTAGGAGATTTTTGATTACTGGTTCAATTTCCTTACTGGTTATTGATTTGTTCAAATTTTCTATTTCTTCTTGTTTCAGTTTTGGTAGTTTATATGTTTCTAAGAATTTGTCCATTTTTTCAAGATTGCCCAATTTATTGGCATATAATTATTTGTATTTCTGCAGTGCTGGTTGTGATCTCTTTTCTTTCATTCTTAATTTTATTTTTTGGGGTCTTTTCCTTTTTCTTTTTGATCAATCTGGCTAGGGGTTTATCAATTTTCTTAATTCTTTCAAAGAACCAGCTCCTGGTTTCATTGATCTGTTCTACTTAAAAAAATTTTTTTTGATATCATTGATTTCTGCTCCAATTTTTGTTATTTCTCTTCTTCTGCTGGTTTTGGGCTTAATTTGCTATTGTTTTTCTAGCTCCTTTAGGTTTAAGGTTAGGTTGTATATTTGGGACATTTCTTTCCTCTTTAGGAAGGTCTGGGTCACTATATACTTCCCTTTAATGACTGCCTTTGCTGCATCCCAGATGCTTTGGACTGTTGTGTTTTCATTTTCATTGACTTCTATGTACTTTTAATTTTCTCCTTAATTTCTCTGTTAACCCATTCATTCTTCAGTAGGATGTTCTTCAATCTCCAAGTATTTGTGGTCTTACCAACGTTTTTCTTGTGGTTGATTTCAAGTTTCATAGCGTTGTATTCTGAAAATATGCATGGTATGTTATCGATCTTTCTGTACTTGTTGAGGGCTGATTTGTGACCCAGTATGTGATCTATTCAGGAGAATGTTCTATGTGCACTCGAGAAGAGAGTGTTTTTGCTGCTTTAGGATAAAATGTTCTGAATGTATCTGTTAAGTCCATTTGGTCCAATGTGTCATTCAAAGCCATTGTTTCCTTGTTGATTCTCTGCTTAAATTATTTGTCCACTGCTTGAAGTGTTGAAGTCCCCTACTATTATGTATTATCATCAGTGAGTTTCTGTATGTTTTTGATTAATTGATTTATGTATTTGGGTGTTTCCAAGTTGGAGGTATAAATATTTACAATTGTTAGATCTTCTTGATGGATAGACCACTTAATTATGATATAATGCCCTTCATCTCTTGTTACAGTCTTTGTTTTATCATCTAGTTTCTCTGATGTAAGTATGGCTACTCTGGCTTTATTTATTTATTTATTTATTTATTTATTTATTTATTGATGTCCATTAGCATGATAGATGGTTCTCCATCCTCTTACTTTCAATCTGCACGTGTCTTTAGGTCTAAAATGAAGTCCTTGGAGGCAGCATATAGATGGGTCTTGTTTCCTTATCCATTGTGATACCCTATGTCTTTTGATTGGAGGACTTAATTCATTTACATTTAGAGTGATTATTGAAATATGTGAATTTAATGTCTTTGTGTCTCCTACAGTATCAGTGTTTCTGGTGATGTTCCATGACCTTTCCTAGTTTTTGTTGTTTTTGGTCTTTTTTGTTTTTTCTCCACTCTAAAAGTACCCCTTAAAATTTCTTGCAGTGCTGGTTTAGTGGTCATTAACTCATTTAGTTTTTGTTTGTCTGGGAAACTCTTTATCTCTCTATTTTAAATGATAGCCTTGCTGGATAAAGAATTCTTGGCTGCATATTTTTCTGATTCAACATGTTGAATATATCCTCCCACTCCCTTCTGGTCTGCCAAGTTTCTGTGGAAAGATCTGCTGTGAACTTGATCTATCTTCCCTTGTAGGTTAAGGACTTTTTTTTTCCCCTTGCTGCTTTCAGGATTCTTTTCTTGTCTGTGTATTTTGTGAATTTGACTATGCTATGCTTTTGTTATGGCTGGTTTTTGTTGAATGTAACAGGAGTTCTATGTGCTTCTTAGAGTTAAAAAAATTTTTTTAGTATTTATTTTTATTTGAGAGAGAGAGAGAGAGAGAGAGAGAGAGAGAGAGAGAGAGAGAGAGAAAGAAAGCACATGAGTGGGGGAGGGACACAGAAAGAGGGAGGCATAGAATCTGAAGGAGGCTCCAGGTTCTGAGCTGTCAGCACAGAGCCCAACACAGGGCTCGAACCTACAAACTGTGAGATCATGACCTGAACTGAAGTCAGACGCTTAACCGGCTGAGCCACCCAGGCACCCCTGTGCTTCTTGGATTTTGATGTTTGTGTTCTTCCCCAGATTAGGAAAGTTTTCAGCTATAATTTGCTCACATAAACCTTCTGCACCCTTTTCTCTCTCTTCATCTTCTGGAGCTCTATGATTCAAATTTTATTCCTTTTTAGTAAGTCACTGAGTTCTCCAAGTCTTATATTGTGATCTTTTGCTTTGTTTCCCTCTTCTATTCTACTTGATTATTTTCCATAATTTTATTTTCTATCTCACTGATTCACTCTTTTGCTTTATCCATCCTTGCCATCATGGCATCCATTCAGATTGCATCTTGGTTATAGCTATTTTAATTTCAGCCTGATTAGAATTTAGTTCTTTTATCTCTGCAGAAAGGAATTCTCTATGGTGTCTTCAATGCCTTTCTCAACCCCCTCTGTTATTTTTATAATTGTGATTTTTAAATTCTAGTTCAGACATCTTACTTACATCTGTGTTGATTACATTCCTGGTTGTCATGTCTTTCTGTTCTTTCTTTTGAGCTGAATTCTTCTGTCTTGTTATTTTGGAGAAAGAAAAAAAATAATAAAATTAAAATTAAAAAATTAAAAAGAAAACAAAATCAAATCAAATAAAGAAAGTTAGATCCTAGATGTCTTTCAATCTGCTTATTGAAAGAAGCTTGATAGAATAGAGAAAAAAGACTAGGAAAGAAAAAACTTGAAAACTTGAAAAATTAAAAAATTAAATAGTAAAATAGGATAAAGTAAAAAATAAAAGAAAATAGAATAAGAAATTGAAAAAATAAAAAAGAATTTTCCCCTTCTGCATCCAAGAAAGAGAAAAAAAGGAAGAAACAAAAAACAAAACAATTTAAGCAAAAACAGAAGCAAAAGAAAATGAACAAATAAAGAAAACTGCAAACACAATGAAATCTGAATGAAGTTACATTCAGTTTCCCCTAGAGGTAAACTTTGAAGCATAATAGTCTGCAGACTAAGCAGGTGGAGGACTTGTGCCGGTCTTCTGGAGTATGTGCCTGGAAGGCACAGTTGAGTGGGGCTTGGTGTAATGTCTCTCTTTCCACTTGGTGCTGCTTCACAGCTTACTGGGGTGATCTTTGTGTGTGCGCATGTGCGTGTGTATGGTAGGGGTGAAAAAGGCCTCACCGAACTCCCTAATCTTTGGCACAGGAACTTTGCTCTCTCACTTACCTGTGATCAAGCACCCCTCCTTCGTCTCAGTCCTCCATCCACTCCCTGCCTCTGCCCGGTTTGTGTTCAAGCTGTCTACCAGCCCCATGGCGCCTCTCTCCAGAGTTTTATCTCAGATGGGGCTGGAAACCCCACACTTCAGAGACTCCCCACGTTTGGACCTGTGCTGATTCTCTGTGGGAGAGTCTTACCAAGCAATGACCTGGTGCCAGCTTGCCCCACAAACTGTGCTGTTGCACAGCAACAGAGGTTCAGAGTTTATGGCAAATCCCAACACAAAACTGGTGACTTGTGTTCAATCACAAATTGATTGTGAAATCTGTTTTACTGCACTTTGGCATCTTTGTCCCAATACCAGCAAATGTGTGCGCTCTCCAGGGTCTGCCAGGATCTTTGTCTGTAGGGAGGCCATAGGGCCTCTACTGAATACACTCCAAACTGAGGAACTGCTTCTCCCTATGTGGCACACGGACCCTCAGACTGTGCTACTTGCTCTGGGGATTCGCTCTATTTGCTTACCCGAGCACTGCCAGGTACTGAGCTCTGATCCTTCAGACTCTGTGCTCCACTGTTTATTTTTTTATTTTTTTCTCCATAATATTTTATTGTCAAATTGTTTTCCATACAACACCCAGTGATCTTCCCCTTAAGTGCCCTCCACCATCACCACCACCTCTTT
>NC_043706.1:30808607-30813488 GCF_006229205.1 Suricata suricatta | reverse complement strand
TCTTGCACACTTTGGCTTGTTTCTTGGTGTAGTCCTATGAAGGAAAACAGACTGACAAACACCGAGGGAACAGAAGCACACATACACTCAGACAAATGAAACAAAGAAACGCATTACAGGGGGGAATGAAAAGAATGAGAATGGGAGGGAAAGAGACGAAAGGAAGAGAAGAAGAGAAAATAAAAAGAAAAGAGAAAGAAGTAAAGACAAAAAAATATATATAAAAGGGGATTGGAGACAACAAAGGACAGTAGACCGCTTAAAAGTGTATGACCAGTTTAGGGGAGAAGTAAGGATGAGATACAGGAGAATATATCTGGGTTGTGAGAAGGTGAAAGAGTAAGGGAGAAAGGAAAAAGAATATAAGGAGTAAAATTTAAGGGAATTAAGTAAAGAAAAAGAAAAAAAAAGTAATAATGACAAAGAAACAAGTACGAAACTAGTGAAGAAAGAAAAATTTTTGTTATATATTAAAAAAACAAACAACCAAAACAAAGCAAAACAAAAACAAAAACAAAAACAAAAACCGAAGAAATTAAAAACAAACAAACAAACAAACAAGCAGCAGCTCCTCCTGGTGGATAGGCTTGGTTTGATGGGGTAAGTCTTGGAGTCTGTTCTCAGAGGCTCCGCCCCTGCCTGAGGTGAAATGAGCAGCAGAAGGTGAAGTGCGCACCTTCACAGACTCAATTGCGGAGTCCCCACCCCCAGTCAGGATCGCGATTGCAATGGGAGAAAGGAAAAAAACAAAATGCAAAAAACCGAGTCTCTCTTAGTTTTTGATAGCTTAGCTCAAGAAGCTGTGCGCTGCTAGAAATGTGCTGGGAGCTCCTACATTCTAAGCGCGCGCCCGGGCCTCCACCCGCCACCGACTCTTTGTTGAGGGTCCTGTTGGTGTGCGCCTTATTTCTTCCCTGTGGGGACCTGGGATTCGCGCAGTCCGTGCAGTGCAGGGGGCGGGATGTGCCGTGGAAATGCGGTCCGTGGTCCCGTTCCCAACCAAAACCAAGTTCGAATTGCTTGGGCCTGGGGCAGTCGCCGCTCGGGCCGCTTCCCGCCGCGGCGCGCGCCTCTCCAGAGCAGCGGCTTCTCACAGCCACAGGTGCCTCTGATTCCCCACCAAGATGGCTTAGGGCTGGGGGCTATTCCTTCTCTTGCGCCCGCTGCCCAGCAGTTATCTATGGAGTGGCTTTCTGTCTCCAAGCACAGCCAAGCGTTCTATACCTCTTCCCCAGAGACAGCTCCATGAGCGCGTTCCGACTCTGTCTCTTCCTTTTGTCTCCCGGGCGCCGCGCACTTGTGCCACGTTGGGCTGGGGTTCTTACCTCCCCTGCCCGTCCCGGGCTGGCCCGTTTTCGGGTCTCCCCCATTCGCCCCCACTCACTCAGGTATCTTTGAGGTTCTACTCCTTCTGGAGTTCGTATTTTCTCCTTCCACTCTCTCAGTTGAACGTAATATCCTTCTCAGTTCGAAAAACAGTGCGGAGGGAGTTTACAGAGCTCCCTTCCTCTCTGCCATCTTGGCTCCACCCCTCTGTGCTCCACTGTTTATTTACTGGTGGTATTGGAAACCTCTCCTTTCACCCATCAATGGTTTCAGGAAAAAGATTTCTTGTCAGTTCCCTGCAAGAGTATTTTCATTTTTTCTTTCTTTCTTGACTCCAGCTATTTTTGAGGGGGAGGTGCTTTTCTTGTGTGATCCTGATGCACCGCATTCTCTCCCTTTCTCTTTCTCTCTCTGTCCTCTCTCTGCAAAAATGGCTCCTTACCCTCTGCAGCTTTTCTCTCCCACAACTCACCTCTCTGCACCATGTTCTGCTACATTTTGTGGCTCAAGTTATGCAGATTGTTGCATTACTCCTCCCATCAGTTTACTGGGTGTTCAAAACAGCTTGATGCTTATGTAGCTGTGTTTCAGGGGGGAGACCATCTCAGGGCCCCGACATTGCTTTGCCATCTTAGCCCCTCCTCCTAGTTAGAGTTTAAACATGATGTGAGGACTATCTCTCACTTCTTCCTTCCCCGCCCCATGGATGGACCTTTTATTAACAAAAGCATTGTTTCCTCACTAACCCACAGTGCCACCTCAGTCACAAATTTAGTGTAAATTATATATGAAGGTTATTTTGGGATATATTACATCTCTAGTTTTCTAAGTCTCTGCTAATACCACAATATGTAATTATGGAAACTTTATTTGGTATGTTGATATTTAGTGGAGTAAATTTTTTCACCATTCTAACTATTTCAAGAAAAGTTTGACTAAGCTTTGCTCCTTATTCTTTTATTAAATTTTAGAAATAAGCTTGTGAAGTTTTTTTTAAGGTTTATCTGTTTTTGACAGAAAGTGCAAATGGAGGAGGGGGAGGGAAAGGGGGACAGAGGATGTGAAACAGACTTGCGCTGACTGCAGCAAGCCCAATCCGGGGCTCAAACTCACAAACAATCAGATCGTGATCTGAGCCAAAGTCAGAAACTCAACTGACTGAACCACCCAGGTGCCCCATAAAGTTTTAAATAATTTTAAAAAAAGTGTATGAATTTTAATTAACATGTGAGAATCTATAATTTCACTTGGGAGAATAGTCACTTTTATGTTATTGAGTTATTGAATACATGTGCAAGATGTATTTTTTATTTATTTAGGAATCTTTTAATGTAACTCATAAATTTTTATTACTTTACAATAAGAAGTTTTATATATCTTTTGTAGGACTTCTTCCTAGATTCTCTTAATTTTTCATGCTGTAATAAGTTGTATAATTAAAATTTTATTTAAAATTTGTTCCTGGTTTATAGAATGTATTAATACATATTTTTATTTTGTTTTATTTTTTATAATAGTTTATTATCAAATTGGTTTCCATGTAACACCTAGTGCTCTTCCCCACAAGTGCCCTCCTCCATCACCATCCCCCCTTCCCCTTCCCCCTCCCCCTTCAACCCTTGATTCGTTTCCAGTATTTAATATAGATGCTGGCGAGGATGTGGAGAAATGGGAATGCTCTTGCACTGTTGGTGGGAATGTAAACTGATGCAGCCGCTTTGGAAAACAGTATGGAGGTTCCTCAAAAAACTATCAATATTTGTAGGAAAGTGGATGGACCTCAAGGGTGTCATGCTAAGCAAAATAAGTCAGGCAGAGAAGGACAGATACCATATGTTTGCACTCATAGGTCTAACAGGAGAACAGGAGTAACCTAATGGAGGATCATGGGGAGGGAAAGGGGGAAAGAGAGTTGGGGAGAGAGAGGGACACAAATCATGAGAGATTATTGAATACTGAAAATGAACCAACTGGGGGTTGAAAGGGGAGGGGAGGGGGAAGAGAGGTGGTGGTCATGGAGGGGGGCATTTGCAGGGAAGAGCACTGGGTGCTATATGGAAACCAATTTGACAATAAACTATTTAAAAAATAAAAATAAAATATAAAATCGTGACTAAAAAAAATCATTCTCCATGATCAAGTGGGATTTATTCTTGGGTTGCAAGCATGGTTTGATATTAGCAAATTAATCCACATGATATATCACATCAAAAAGAAAAAGGATAAGAACCAAATGATTATTTCAATAGATGCAGAAAAAGCATTTGACAATGTATAACATCTATTCTTGATAAAAACCCTCCACAAAGTAGGTTAAGAGGGAACATATCTCAACATAATAAAGCCACATGTGGAAAAACCCAGAGCTAACATCGTCCTTAGTGGAGAAAAACTGATAATTTTTTCTCTATGGTCAGGAACAAGATGTCTACTCTCACCATTTCTATTCAACATAGTACTGTATGTTCTAACCACAACGATCAGAGAACAAAAAGAAATAAAAGACATCCAAATCAGTAAGGAGGAAGTAAAACTTTCGCTATTTGCAGATGACACAATACTCCATTTAGAAAACCTGAGAGACTCCACCAAAAAACTCTGGAAGTGCTAAACAAATTTAGTACATTTGCAGGATACAAAATCAATGTACAGTAATCTGTTGCATCTATATACCAATAATGAGGCAACAGAAAGACAAATTAAGAAAATAATTCCACTTAGAATTGCACAAAAATAATAAGATACCTATGAATAAACCTAACAAAGAGGTGAAAGACCAGTACTATGAAAACTATAAAACACTAATGATAGAAATTGAAGATGATACCAAGAAATGGAAAGGCATTCCATGCTCTTGAATTAGAAAGACAAATATTGTTAAAATGTCTATATTACCTGGAGCGATGTACACATTTAAAGCAATCCTTATCAAAATGCCACCAGCAATTTTCACAGAACTAGAACAAACAGTTCTCAAGTTTGTATGGAGCCTCAAAAGACCACAAAGAGTCAAAGCAACCTTCAAAAAGCAAAGCAAAGCTCGAGGATCACAACTCTGGGCTTAAAGTTACATTAGAAAGCTATTGTGATCAAGGCAGTATGGTACCGGCACAGGAATGGACACATGGATTAATAGAACAAAATAGAAAACCTAGAAATAAACCCACAACTATATGGTTAATTAATCTTTGACAAAGCAGGAAAGAATATCCGATGGAAAGGAGATAGTCTCTGCAGCAAATGGTGCTGGGAAAACTGGACAGCAACATGCAAAAAATGAAACTGGACAATTTTCTTACACCACACACAAAAATAAATTCAAAATGGATTAAATACCTAAATGTGAGACACGAAACCATGAAAATTCTAAAAAACGGGCAGTAACCTCTTTGACATTAGCTGTAGCAACTACTTTATGGGTATGTTTCCTGAGGCAAAAAAAAAAAAACAACAAAAAAAAAAACAAAAAACCAAACAAAAACTCCGGAGGATGGGAGACCAGGAGACCAGCCCACGTACCCCCAGTCGAACGGTCCCTGAGTAGGTGGTTGGTGT
>NC_043706.1:30801071-30808507 GCF_006229205.1 Suricata suricatta | reverse complement strand
AATGGTGGTAAAGCCACACTTTACTAAGAAAGTCAGCGTCTTTTATGCCATAGGGGATTACACATTTTTTTTTCTTTAACGATTACATAGTTTATGGTCCTTGAAAAAGTAAAAACATGCTCTGGGAAGGATCATTTTTTATCACAGAAGAGAGAACAGCCATGAGAACAGAAGTAAAAAAACAGGAATAAGGGAGTCTGTCTCTCAAAGAATCTTCTTTTCTTCAAGGCCCTTTAGCAGCTATGTCTGGGCAAGATGCTTATCATTCAAGGGGTTAATTTTAGACAGAGGATTGTGTTTGCCCCCAACAGCAGGCAATGAGCTGGGAACAGAAATAATGTAAGGGAAAGCAGGTGCCACTAAGTGACCCAAGTTGATTCAAAACTTAAAGGTATATGCCGTTTTGCTTTTGCAAAGCAACGAGAAAAATCATAGACAGGTTATACAGAAGCCACATGTGCAGCCCAGGAGGCCAAATGTTGCTTCACAGTCTTTCGACTTGTTCCACAACTTCCCAAATTTTTTCTCCTGCACCCCGGAGGCATAGCCATCAATGGTCACTCTTCTGTGTCCCGGAGGCAGTGCCATCAATGGTAGGTCGCTCTGCGGGAGGTTTTTTGGTCTGCTGGGCCCCAACAAAAAACAAAGGCAAAAACAAACTTCTGGATCTACATCAAAATAAAAACCTACACAGAGAAGGAAACATGCAATAAAACTAAAAGGCCACCTATAGAATGGGAGAAAGTATTTACAAATGACATATATGATAGAGCATTAATATCAAAAAACATAAAGAACTTATAAAACTCAACACCCCAAAACAAAAAAATTCAATAAAACCTGGTCAGAAGAGATGAACAGATATTTCTCCAAAAAAGACCTTGAGATGACCAACAGACACAGGAAAAGACCTTTGTCATCACTTACTATCAGGGAAATGCAAATCAAAAGCAATGTGTAAAGATGCACCCACTCTTACTTTATATATTCATTTTGCATTTTCATTTCCTCCGCTCTAAAATCAGTTGTATATGCAAAGAATACTGGCTCCTTTTATAAAGAATGGTATTTCGGGGTACGTGGGTGACTCAGTCGGTTCAGCGTCTGACTTTGGCTCGGATCATGATCTCACAGTTTGTAAATTTGACCCCCACGTCAGGCTCTGTGCTGAAAGCTCAGAGCTTGGAGTCTGCTTCAGATTCTGTGTCTCCCTTTTTCTCTGCCCCTCACCTGCTTGCACTCTGTGTGTGTCTCTCTTTCAAAAATAAAGTAAACATTAAAAAATAGAAAAAATGGTATTTTGAAGGCAATATCTATGTACTAGGTGTGCTTATTGCTATTGAGATGTCAAAAATCTGACTCTATTTGTGTACACACATAAATATAGCTACCTGGTTGTATTGAAAACTACATATCTATATATACCCTTTTTCTTCATAAAAATTATAAAGCCTAACTAAAACAATGATTAAAAAGACTATTTCAAAGAATTGGAGATCATGCAAAGTAGGCAGAATAAATGGGGAGATAATTTTTGAGAAAAGAGACATAACATAAGTTAGGTGAGCTCAATATTTACTCAGATCTTTCCTTGAGGGTGCTTTTTGGTTTGAAGTAGTAAATGGGAGAATAGAACTTAAGCAAAAACATACAGTCTTATCAGAATGAGAAGACAGAGGTGAGAGTTTGGTGCTGAAAACTTCGTTGAAATTGAGGCTAGAAGGTCCACAAATCTTCAAGACTTAGACTCTGACATCTCTACTCAACTACTCAACTATTAGGAGGGCCAAAAATGAACATACCAATATAGATATGTAAAGAGTAATAAAAGAAAAAGGGTAGATGGGAAAAATAATAAAACATGCAGCAAAGTGGTAAACTTAAATCCAACCACATTAATAATTACATTAAGCAATATAACAAAATAGTCCAATTAAAAGGCAGAAATTGCTAGATTGGGTGATATGCTGCTCACAAAAGAAGTCTTTTAAGTATAAAGACACATTAAAAGTAAAAGATGGGAAAATGTTTTGCATCTACTAATAAGAAAGTAGAATGGCTACATTAATATCAAAGAAAACTTTATAAGGATGTTACCAGAGATAGAGACACTTGATAATGAAAGAGTCAATATATCAAAAAGACATATAATTTAAGTGTAAATATACCAACAGTTGCTACATAAGCATTGTTTTCAATTTCACATGGAAAATATATCAAAATATACCACATATATTTACATTGAAAACATTTCAAAAACTTTAAATAAATTTAAGAAGCAATGATAAAACTGGACAAAGTTGTCAAACTCTGGAAACATTGGGAAACATTTAATAGGGAATCTAAACTGAATCATAATAACAGTGGAAGTCTGTAGTATTTTAGCTAGATGCTTCTTTGAACCGCATCCTGCCCCAAATCCGTTTGGTGCTGCAGAATTTCTACCTAGGTTGACAGCCACGTCATGGGATATGGCAACTTCTCTGCTCTGCCAGAGGAAGCTGACATTATTTAAGGAAAAGCATGAAGAAAAATCAGTGTCTTGGAATGTTATAGAAATAACAGCAGAGATCTTAGGGGCAAATAAACAGGGGCAAGATAAACATTTCAACTAGCTTGAGGTCACTGGTTGAGGCAAGCAATAAAATGGCAGAGCAATTAGACATTTAATAGAGGGCTCTAGGGAGTAAGACAGCCAAAGAGAATCTTGCTAAAATACCACTTACCCCTGATGGTCTGGAAGTCTGTCCACATGAGCTTGGCTATGTAGGCTCAGGAGGGACCAGATAGGGTCCTAGGAAGCTACCCATCTCTGGCTGAATGTATGCCTTTGAGAATGCAGAAAGTAAACACTAGGAACATCTGTAAACTCCCTGAACTTTGAGAACATTTTCTGAGTCACACTCAGACCCAATAGCAAAGTGTAGAACCCTTTTTGGCTCAAGTTGTTTAAGCAGAACCTTTGATGCCATTAGGTTGTAGTGACCCATGGGCGACCCTAGGAAGGAAAGCTTAAAACTAAAAAAAGAATCATAATAGAAACCTAGCAGAGACAGCATAGATACTAAAAAGAATGAAGAAAAACAGCATTAGAGACATGTGGGTTGTCATCAAGTATACCAACCTACATGTAATGAAAGGGGAACAAGTAATGGCTGAAAAGTTGCCAAATTTCATAGAAGACATTGATCTACATACCCAGGTAAGACAAATGCAGAGATCCACATCTAGGCACATCATAGTTAAATTTTTGAAAGCCAAAGGTAAAAAGAAAATCTTGAACACAGTAAATGACTCAACATGTGCAAGGGTGACCCAATAATATGAACAACTAACTCTTCATCAGTAGTAGTGGTGGCCAGTAGAGAGAGAAAGTTGGATTTCAAGTGCTGAAAGAAAAAAAGAATCCCTGTCATCCAATAATTTGATATCCAGTGAAACTCTCCTTAAGAAATGAAGGCGAAATGGAGATGTTTCCAGCTCAAGAAAGACTGAATTTGTTGCTAGCAAATCTGACGTACGAGTTCTTCAGATTAAAAGAAAGTTAAAGCAAATGGAAACTTTAATCCACATGAAGAAACAAAGAATACTGGTAAAGGTAATTATAAAATACATACATATATTTATTTTTTAATAAAACCACTTTACTCAGGTATGATTGGCATACAAAGACTGCATTTATTTAATACACACCACATGGTGAGTTTGAAGATAAGTGTACATTTGTGAAACCATCATCACAATCTATGTCATAAACATATCTAGCACTTGCAAAAGTTTCCTCCTGCCCTTTTAATTGATTAATAATAATTATTATTGTCATTTCATGACAACAATAATAAATATTCTGTGACATTTTTACCATAAGAAATATCCTGTTAACACATTTTAAGTATACAATATAGTATTATTAAATAATAGGCAAATGCTATACAGTAGATCTCTAGGACTTATTCATCTTGCATAACTGAAACTTGGTGCCCTTTGGCTAATACCTCCCCATTTCTTCCTCCCTCCAACCCTTGGAAACTACCATTCAACTCTCTGCTTTTGCGAGTTTGACTATTTTAGATTCCTCATATATGTGGCATTATAATATTTGTCTTTCTGTGTCTGGTTTATTTCACTTAGCAGAATGTCCTCCAGGTTTATCCATGTTGTCATAAATGCAGGATATTCTTTCTTTTTTTTTTTTTCTTTTTAAGGCTGAATAGTGTTACATTGTATACACGTATCAAATTTCCTTCATCCCTTTATCCATCAATGGACACTTAGGTTGCTTCCATATCTTGGCTGTTATGAATAATGCTACTATAGACATGGGACTGCAGGTTTTACTTCAAGATCTTAATTTAAATTCCTTTGACTCTCTATCCAGAAGTAAGATGGTTGGGCCATATGGTAGCTCTATTTTTAATTTTTTGAGAAATCTTACTGTTTTTGATAATGGCTGCACCAATTTGCATTCCCACCAACAGTGTACAAGGGTTTTCTTTTCTCCACATCCTCATCAACACTTTTATCTGTTAATTTGATAATAGGCATCCTACTAGATGTGAGGTGATATCTCATTGTCGTTTTATTTTGCCCTTCCCTGATGATTAATGATATTGAGCATCTTTTCATATATCTTTTGGTTTCCTTTTTTTTTCTTTCTCAAATTTTAACTTAAATTCCAGTTAGTTAACATGCATAACATTAGTCTCAGGTGTAGAATTTAGTGATTCACCACTTGCTTACATACAATACCTAGTGTCCACCACATGTGCCCTCCTTAATACCTGTCATCCATTTAATCCATCCCCCACCCCTCTTCTCCAGTAACCCTCAGTTTATTCTCTACAGTTAACAGTCTGTTTTGTGGTTTACCTCTCTCTTTTCACCCACTATGTTCATCTGTTTTGTTTCTTAAATTCCACTATGAATGAAATCATATGGTATTTGTCTTTCCCTGCTTGACTTATTTCATCTAGCATAGTACTCTCCAGCTCCATCCACATCATTTCAAATGGCCAGATCTCATTCTTTTAAATGGCTGAGTTATATATATATATATATATATATATATATATATATATATATATATGCATACATACATACCACATCTTCTTTATCCATTTATCAGTCAATGGACAGTTGGGCTCTTTCCATAATTTGGTTATTGTTGATAATGCTGCTATAAACATTGGTGTGCATATCTCCCTTTGAATCAGATTTTATTTTGTATCCTTTGTGTTTATACCTAGTAGCCTTTCTTAATTTATTTAAAAGGCAAACAACAATAGTTATAAAATTGTATTGTTGGATTTATAACACATAAAGTAACATATGTGACAACAATAGTACAAAGGAGTAGAGGTAGGAATGGAACTGTATTGAAGGAAGGGAACAATACTAGAATGAATTGAATACCAGAAGAAATGAATACCAGAGCTAGTAAATATGTAAGCTAATATAAAAGCTACTATAAGTACATTATTCTTTTCCTTTTTTAACTTCTTTAATAGAAAAAAGATTATATAAAGCAATACTTATAATGCATAATTGTTGAGCTTGTAACATATGTTGATAACAATCATACAAGAGTGACAGGGTGTGTGTATAAAAGTGTACTGGTGCAAAAGCTTTAATAGTTTGCTGGAATTCAATTAGTATTAATCTGAAGATGATCGCAAAAAGTTAAGAATCAGCCATTCGTGAGTTGAAAAAAAAATAAAATCAGAAACTAAAGACCCAGGAATTAAATGGAAAGAAAACATGAAGTCATGAAATGAGAGTTAACCCAACTCAGAAGAGGAAATAATAAATTTAAAAAGACAAAATCATATTAGAAATAAAGACTGAATTGCAAATAGACAATATATTCAAATTAAAACACAACATTACAAAATGCCGTAAAAACAGTTCCGAGAATGATGAAATAAGTTAGGTGACCATGTAACAGTGATGATATTGGTTTTCTACTGCTACAGAACAGATTACCACAAACAGTGGGTTACAATAGCACAAATATTTTCCCCCATAAGTTCTGCAAGTCAAAAGTCCAGTCACAACTTACCGGGCTCCTCTGCTCAGGGTCATGCAGACTATTTTCCCAACTGGAGGCTTGACTGGGGAAAAATCTGCTTTCACACTTATTCAGGTTGTTGGCAGAATTAATGTATTCGAGATGGCAGTACAGAGGTCCCTGTCCCTTGCTGGCTGCTGGTTGGGGGCCACTCTGAGCTCCTAGAGGTCACTGTAGTTCATTACCACGTTGCCCTCTTGCAGGCCCTCTGACAACACCGATTCTATTTCAAAGCCAGCAAAGAAGAGGGTCTTTCTCCAGCATGCTGAAAGGTTGAGCTCCCGTCTCCTTAGCCCTACCACATCCTAATCATGGAATGCCATCCTATCACATTTACCATATAATATAACCTTGCTAAAGACATGATGTCCGCCACCTTTGCCATATTATACTTGTTAGGAGCAAGTCACAATTCCCTTTAACTTTCAAGGGATGGGATTATAAAAGGGCATGACTCATTGGGGGTCACCTTAGAGAGTGTCCACCCTCTGGCCCCTAATGCTCCATGTCCCTCCCACATGCAAAATACATCCATCCTATCCCAAGGTCCCCCCAAATCTCATTCCATGACAGCATCAGCTCACCACCCCAAATCGCATCATCTAAGTCAGGTGCAGGTGAGGATGAGCCTCCTTGTAATCCGCTAGGTGCAGCTCCTGGGGTACAATTCCTCTTCATCTGTGAGCCTGTGAGACTAGAGACAAGTGATCTGCCTCCAATTCACCTGACGCAGAGTTGTGGGGCAGGCCAGGATAACTGCTCTCAATACTGTTGTGCAAAGGGGAAAGTGGAAGGTGAAAAGGAGTCCCTGGTCCATGGCGGTTCTGAATTCCAGTTGGGAAACCTCCAGCCAGAGTTCTTTGATTACATTTCAAGGACTAGGAATAATTCATTTTTCTCACTTTCACAGATCTGCACCGGGAAGGGTGCATTCCCTCCCAGAAAGTGGTAGCCTGCCAGCCATTGTTTCCCTGACTGATCCTCAGGGGCTCTTTGTTCTCTCTCTGGATTCTTGGTTCCGCACTCTGAGTCATCCTTTTTCCATGGAGAGTGGCACCTGTTTGTGGTTGAGTAGTTTTATCATACTGCTTCCTGCCCGTGGCCTTGCGGGGGGGGGGGGGGGGGGGGGGTGTCTCATAGCCTCCTTTCATTTTGTACTTTCCCCTTTAGTCCATGAAGCAGTCCTTTATCAAAACTTGTGGGTCTCTTGTGGATTTTATGGGCATTCTGTTCATAGATACAAGCCACATCTACTGATCTTTTCATGTCAATCACTTCTCAGTATTGGCTCCAGCTGAGCTGTTTGACAGACAACCCCTGAGACAGGTGGCGAGATGCATCTTGAAGCCACTGAGATGCCCTGTGTGGG
>NC_043706.1:30793943-30800971 GCF_006229205.1 Suricata suricatta | reverse complement strand
AATTATAATAAAAGAATATATCAAAAACTTTATCCTTAAAAATTGGACTACTTAATTAACATGGGAAAACCCTTTGAAAAATACAAACTACCAAAGGTCACTCAAGAAAGAGGTGTAACCTAAAACAGCCCTCTACCTAATAAGGAAATGGAACTTGTAGCTGAAAGCCTTCCCATAAAGTAAGTGCAGACCTGGGTGTTTTTATGGGCAAACTCTTCCAAGCATTTAAGGAAGACATAACATCATTACACAAACTGTTGCTATTGCCTATGATGCTATTGCCATCCTTGACCAAAATCAGTCACAAAAAGGGAAATCTACAGACCAATATTCTTCATGGGCATAGATGTAAAAAAATCTCAGCAACATTTTAACAAATCAATCCAACTATATATGTATATATAAAATAATACAGCATTACCAAGTGGAGTAAACCAAGAAATCAAGTTTGCTAGAGCATTCAAAAATCAACTAATGTTGGTTGGTTTATTTACCACATGGTAAGTTGGTATTTACTAATATGGTAAATTGGTATTTATAAACCAATATGGTTTATTTCACCATATTATCAGACAAAACAACAAAAATTATCCGCTCAGCTAATGAAAAATATATTTTATAAAATTCAATACTTATTCATGACAGAAATTTTTAACAACAACAACAAAAAAGGAAATTTTTATTAAACTAGGAATAGAAGGGGATTTTCTCAATTTTATGAAGCTTATCTAAGAAAAACCTACTGCTAGCATGGAATTTACTGATGAAAGAACAAATGCTTTCCCCCTAAGAATGAGACTGGGGCAAAAAACGTCTGCTCTCACCACTTCTAGTCAATCTGCCCAGGGTGAAAAGCAAGAAAAGGAATAAAGGTCATGCCAGTTGGAAAGGATAGAATAAAACTATATTTCAGGAATTTGTGGAGTGCTTGGGGGGCTAAGACACCTAGGCATCAGACTGGATTTCTGCTCGGGTTATGATCTCACAGTTCATGGGTTTGAGCGCCATGGAGGGCTCTGAACTGATAGTGCAGAGTCTGCTTGGGATTCTCTTTCACCCTCTCTCTCTCTCTGCCCTACTCCCACTCACACTGTGTCTCTGTCTCTGTCTCTCTCTCTCAAAAAAAAAAACATTAAAGAGAATTTAAAAAAAGAATAAATAACCTTAAAAAAGTAAAAATTAGCTACTCTTTTCTGTAAAGGATCAAAAATCAAGGATATTATGTTTAAACTTACTCGAGCATACAAAATGTAACCCTTTAAAAATGCAGAAGTCATCTTTAGCCCATACACTGTAGTCCATAGTTGTCTGGATTTGCTGCACTGGCCACAGTTTGTCAATTCCTTTTATTTTTAGGCTTTAGTTTTATTCCAATTATTATACAGTGTAATAATCGTTTCATTTGTACAATATAGTGATTCAACCCTTCCACACAACACCCAGTGCTCTACACGTTACTTATTTATTTATATATTTTTCCTTTTTTGTGTGTGTTTTTTAAAAAATTCTAGTTAGTTAACATACAGTGTAATATTAGTTTCAAGCATACAATATAATGATCCAACACTTCAGTACAACACGCTGTGCTCATCACAAGTGCCCTCTTTAATCCCCACCACCTATTTAACCCATCTCCCCTTGCCCCCGCCCACCTCTGCTCTGGTAACCATCAGTTTGTTCTCTATATTTGAGAATTGGCTTCTAGGTTTGCCTCTCTCCCTCTCTCTTTCTCCCTTTTACCTTTGCTCATATTTATATATTTATTTATTTTGCTTTCAATAGATTATTTATTTATTTTTAAAATTTACTCATTTATTTTGAGAGAGAGAGAGAGTGCAAGGAGGAGGCGCAGAAAGAGAGAGAGAGAGAGAGAGAGAGAGAGAGAGAGAGAGAGAGAGAGAAAGAGAGAATCCCAAGCAGGCTCCACACTGCAGTGAAGAACCTGATGTTGGGCTCAAACCCAAAAACCCTGAGATTGTGACCTGAGCAGAGGCTGCTGCTTAAATGACTGAGTTACCCAGGCACCCTATTTATTTATTTTTTAGAGAGAGAGAGTGGAGGCAGAGCAGGATCTTAAGCAAGCTCCATGCTCAGCATGGAGACTGACGCGGGGCTTGATCTCATGACCCTGAGCTGAAATCAAGAGTTGAATGCTTAATCACCTGAGCCAGTCAGGTGCCCCTCACCTTCTTATTTAAGTTCAATTCCTGTAATAGAACATCTGTGGACTCTACAAAAGAAATCCAGTATAAGGAAAAAATGAGTCTAGCATGATTGCATGACTCTCTCATATTCAATAAATATGATCAATTTTATTTCTACATACTTGCAATAAACAATCAAAGTTGAAATTGATAATTTCATTTACAGTAGCATCAAAAATATTAAACACTCAGGGATAAACTTGACAGAAAATGTCTATAGTCAGCATACTGAAAACTGCAAAATATTGCTGAGTAAAATTAAAAAATACCTAAGTAAATAGAAGCATATACTGTGTTCAGAACTGCATGAATCTATTGTTAATACATACTTTTCTAATTGATCTGTAGCTTCAACACATTGCAATTCAAATCTGTATAGACTTTATTAAAGAAACTAATCAGCTTATTCTTAAATTTATATGGAAGTGCAAAGAACATATAATACCAAAAGTAATTTTGAAAAAAGATAAAGTTGGAGCGTTCATCCTACCTAATTATAAGATGTTTTTAGATAGCTACATTGAGACAATGTAATACGCGTGTAAAGATAGATATAGAGACAAATGGAACAGAATAGGGATTCCAGAACTAGTCCTCTGTGCGTATAATCAACTTTTGACAAAGGTGCCGAGGCAGTTCAGTGGGAAGAATGATAACCTTTATAACATATGGTGCTATGGTGCTGGGACAATTAGATTTCTAGAAACAAAAATCCAACCTAGACCCTTGTCTCATGCTTAATAGACACCAAGCATCATAATAAGTACTGAGAATACAAGAGACGCCCACCCAGACCTTGCCCTTAGTTAACTGAAAGAAAAGAACCTAATCAGCCACAACAGTGCAAATTTGTCACTGTACAAAAATTAACTGAAAATGGATCATAGCCCTAAACATAATAGTGAAAACTATAAAAATTCAACAAGAAACCATAGAAGAAAATCAAAGGATCTTCAGGTTAGGCAAAGATTTTGTAACTAACAAATAAAAAGATAAAATCATGGAAGAAAAATCAATAAGTTGGACTATATCAAAATCAAAAACTGTTTTCCAGAGATACTATTACAAAAATAAAAAGGCAAGCCAGAGTGGGAAAAATATTTACAAACATCTGACAACTTTTATCTTTAATACATAAAGAATCCTTATGTAATAAGAGCAAAAACAACCCGATTAAAAATGGTGGCTGAGTTCATTGAGTGTCTTACTCTTTATCTCGGCCCAGGTCATGATCTTGTAGTTTGTGAGATGGAGCCCTGCATCAGCTCCGTGCTGACAGCGTGGAGCCTATTTGGGATTCTCTCTCCCCCACTCTCTCTCTCTCCCCTCCCCCACTCAAGTTTTTTTCCTCTCTCTCTCTCAATAAATAAACATTAAAAAAACAAAAATGTTCAAAAGATTTGAAAGAACACTTCCACCAAAGAAGATACAGTGATGGCAAATAAGCACATGAAAAGTGCTCAACAGCGCAAGCCACTATAAAAACTCAAATGAGTTCAAAATGAAATGGCATTATGTTCTCACTGAAACTGCAAATAATGAAAAGTGTGACCGTACCAAGTTTTGACAAGGATGTGAAACAACTAGAACTGTCTTATGCTGCTGTAGCACGTAAAATGGATCCAAAGCCACTTTGGAAAATAGTTCAGCAGCTTTTATAAAAGATAAACAAAACATACCTTACTTTTTAAAGCAGTCCATTCCCACTTATTTGCCCAAGAGAAGAGGAAATATATTTACATACAAATACTTCTACAGAATATTTATAGAAGTTTTATTCATAATAGTAGAGAACTGGAAACAATACATATATTCATCAATAGATGAATGGATGAATAAATTATGGTCTTTAGTGCAGTACTCCTCAACAATAAAAAGGAAGAAATCATTAATACATGCAACAACATGGTTGATTTTCAAAATTATTATGCTAAATGAAAGAAGACAGAACAAAAGAGTTCTTGTGTGATTTCATTTATCTAAAATTTTAGATTTATAAGAACACCTGGGTGGCTCAGTTGGTTAAGTGCCTGACTCTTGATTTTGGATCAGGTCATGATCTCATGGTTGTGAGGTCCAGCCCCAGGTTAGGTCCACACTGGGCATGGAGCCTTGCTTAAGATTCTCTCTCTTCCTCTTCCTCTGCCCCTCCCCTGCTTGCATGAGCTCTTTCTCGCTCAAAAAAACAAAACAAAAACAAACACAACAACTAAAAGAACAAAAACAACAATAAATAAAAACTTTTAAGTTTTAGATTCATAACAGCAATCAACAACAACCAAGCTATGAAGAGAACCCAAGTGTCCACAGACTGATGAATGCATGAAGATGTGGTATATATGTACAGTATTACTCAGCCATCAAAAAAATGTAATCTTACCATTTGCAAAGACGTATACGGAACTAGAGTATACTATGTTAAGCAAAATAAGTCAGAGGAAAACAAATACCACATAATTTCACTCATATGTGGAATTTAAGAAACAAAACAGATGAACATATAATAGAGGGAGAAAAGGAGAGGGAAGCAAACCATGAGAGACACTTAAAGATAGAAAACAAACTGAGGACTGATGGAGGGAGGTCAGTGGGGGATGGGCTAGATGGGTGATGGGTAGTAAGGATGAAAATTGTTGTGATGAGCACTGGGTGTTGTAGTAAGTGTAAGTGATGAATCACTGAATTCTATTGCTGAAACCAATATTGCAATGCATGTGTTAACTAAGTAGAATTTAAATAAAAATTTTAAAAAGAAAAAAACCAAAGTTTTAGAAAATACAAACTCATTTACAGTGAAAGAAAGCAGTTCAGTGATTGAGGAATGGGGGTAGAGATTGTTTGTAAGGGGTCACAAAGAGGTTTTAAGGATGACGGATGTTTTCACTATCTTGATTGCAGTGATGACCTGAAGGTTGTATGCTTATTTCAAAACTCATGAAATTATTCACTTTAAACATGAGCAGTTGATTGTATGTCAGGTATATATCAATAAAGCTGTAAAAGGAGAGAAAGAGAGACAGAGAGAATCAGGAAACAATCTAGGAACAGGGTATAGTGTTCCATTTATCTATATTTTCTATGGACATCTATTAAATTTCCTAACTTTTTCATGATTCTCTCCATATATTTAATTTAATTCCTTGGTATTCTATTTTTTATTTTGATTACAAATAGAAAAATTTCCACATGTTTTTTGTTTTTTAAAAATGTTTGGTGTTCATAATCCAATATTATTGTCTATATTCACTATACTGTGCATTGGTTCTCCAGGACTGATTTATCTACGAGTTGCAAGTTTGTACCCTTAAACATCTCTCCTATCTCTCCAAATATGGTTTTCTTACCTGCCTTCTTTGTGATCGAATCTTCCAGAGGCATGTGATGTCGCCTTTGGTCCGCAGAAGAGCTTTTTGTCATCACTGCTGTGGCTGCTGAGGTTCTGTGTGTATCAAAGAGGCCTGGATCGTGGACTAGTACATTCCATTGTATTTGAATGACCTTCATTCCATTGTTGTTCTGATCCTGATACTAGAAAATAGCTCTGTTATATTCCCAAATTGTATATTCAGTAGTTTTTATGTAACAGCTGCTTTCACATAACAAGAAGCTGTTCTATGATAAAAGGAATAATCAGAGAAAAAAAGTAGAGTGTATTAGAATGTTCATTACACAATGAAAAGATAGGTGTGGTGACAGAAATAAGTGTGGTGGTTATTTTTGCCCATCTAGTCTTGCTGATAGTTCTTTATTTTTTATTTATTTTTAAATAGTTTATTGTCAAATTGGTTTCCATATAACACCCAGTGCTCTTCCCCACAAGTGCCCTCCTTCATTACCACCACCTCTGCTGATGGTTATTTAAAATCAGGTGGTCAACTCTTTCAAGCCCAATGGATTTGGGTTGTATTGTGAATCTTAGAATATAGAACCTTTTTTCAGTAACTCTTTTACTATATGACCTCACAGATGTTTGTAATTCCTAATAATTCTTCATATTTTTGATATGTTTATTTTATGCTCTGTTTCCCCATAATTGCACCTTTATGCTTCTTGTTGACCTTCTTAGTAATTTAGTCTGCTAGAGACAAGTGATGCTGCCTCCCACCTACGTCTCTCATTGGCTGGAGAAGAAACCATTATCCTTGAAAACAGCTCCGTAAAGTCTCTTCATCATTAATGCCTTTATTTGAATGTTAGAGTTAGTTTGAGGAAGGGAAGTAGTTGTGGGAAGCCCCTTTGTGGGTATGTGTAGCTTCCCTGATCTCGCCTCTACAAGATTGCCCTAATCTCACAGGGACATGATAGGGTCAGCAGTAGGATGAAGGGACAGACACCATTTCAGATCTCTAAATCACAATCAGGTCATTGATCTTAAATCAATGGTGGCCTGGTACTAGCAAATATTGTGGCCTGGTACTAGCAAATACTGCAAGAAGTAAATGAGGACAAAAATTAGGAGTTTAATGTGCTTCCCAGTTGGGAAATCCAGGAGATAGCTCTTGCATAAGGGATCAAATGAACATCAGAGTCAAATGAAATCAATGATAACCTAGCTGTACTCATGGTCTGGGCTCTAATCAATGAAAATATGCGACGACTTCAGACCCATTGATGAGTAACTGATTTTTACAGTTTTTGGGTCAAGCGACAACTCCATGCTGTACTAGTGGATTAGAAGGAAATAGGGCTGGGAGTACGGGAAGTGTGCATAGATCCTTCCCAGTTGTTTGGAGGCTACTTTATTTTCTTAGGGAACCCAAAGGAATGGTAGAACTCTAGTACAAAGTATCTGCTATTATATTATTCTATATTTTTGTTTCTGTA
>NC_043706.1:30749638-30793843 GCF_006229205.1 Suricata suricatta | reverse complement strand
TACAATAACCTCAAAGATAGGAATAAAACTTAGTTACAATATACAGATGAAGATGATAAATCAAACCATTGTAGTAGGGCATATATTTAATTTATGGCTCTTAATTCCTCATAAGTCATGCAGGAGAGACTTATATGGCACAATTAGTAAGCTTGATCTAATGGACTTGGATATGTTGTAGTTATTTCCAAGGTTCTCATACATGTACTAGGTGTTGGATTCACCAGATCTTACTATATTATTGAAAACAACAACAACAACAAAAACAGGTAAACAATAAACTTAGATGAATGAGAGTGAGTCATAAACCAAGGATTATGATCATTCAAAATCTTTACACCTTGTGTGTGCAAGGAGGGGAGAGTGAGAGAGAGAGAGAGAGATGGAGGGAGGGAGAGAGACAAAGATTGAGATGCATTTACCCATGAATTTCATTTTAATATAAATGGTCCTGAAAACCAGCCAGTGTAGGAGGAGCTTCCTTCCCAAATCACCCTTGTTTTTGATCTGAGAATAAGAGAAACCACTCAAGGGGCTGATTTGAGTTTGTATCTCCTCCAATCTGTGACTATCTTTCTCTCAGTTTCCATGACTCCCTCTTCACCAAAGTTCTTCCATTTACCCTCTATTTATTCTCCCTCCCACCCCCATTCTCTGCCTTTCTCTGAGCTCCTAGCAGTTGATCCACACTGAATTACCTAACTCTGGCTTGCTTTAGGTAACAAAGAGCATAATCAGGGGATTGGAGGAAGAGAGGAAAATGGGCTAGCCTACTCCATCTCTGGGTAGGTCACAGAAGACTGGCAGTGCCACTTAACTAGAAGGTCCCACATGTTATCAGGCGGCCACCTCCACTAGTTTCTGCCTCCGAGGCCCCTTTATCACTTTTTTGCTTTCTGCTCTCTCTAGCCCAGGATACCTCTCTGTCCCTGTGGTTTGACTACACTCTGATCACAGATTTTTCAATAGGTCTTTTATTAAATTCTCTTCAAAGTAACCAATTTGAGTTTGCCATCTTATTCCTGCCAGGAATCTGACTGATATTATTTAAACCCAACTTCCAACTGCCTCCTTCCTCCCAGAATGTCCCTCTTGTTGTTCCATGCCCAAGCCTGCATACTTGTCTCTTGATATATATATAGTGTGAAATCTTCATGTCTGCCACCAGTTATGGGACCATGTCAAGAAACTCCCATAGTTTCTATCTGTAGTGTCAGCAAATGATGCTCTGGGACAAAAGATAAAACATTAATTTACAGAGTGGAGAATAGGCAGTAAGAATGTAAAAGATCATGCTACCTACCAGTGTTGCACCATGAGATCTCTTGGGAAGTACCTCTACCTACACTAAACATGTAAAATTACTGAAGATTATCACAATAAAAATACAAAAATGAGTCAAAAATTCAAGAAAAGTGATCTACAGATATCAGAAACAAAGAGGGAGATCCCAGCTGTAGCTGAGTAGATGCTGAAATTTAATATTTTGTGCAGATGTTGGAAGAGAACACACCACACTGAAGAAGCTAGAATTATTTTATGCACATCACCAGTGTTTGACTCAAGCCAGCTCGTAGAAGCTTATAAGAGCAATTGCTTCATGAATTTTGCAAGTCAGTTGTTAAGCACAGCCACTGTTGAAAATGAAATCATGTAGGGGCACTTGGGTGGCTCAATCAGTTAAATATCCAACTCTTATTTTGGCTTAAGTCGTGATTTCAGTTTGTGAGATTGAGCCCCAAGTTGGGCTCTGTGCTGACAGCATGGAGCCTGCCTGGGATTCTCTCTCTCTCTCTCTCTCTCTCTCTCTCTCTCTCTCTCTGCCCTTCCCCTGCTCATGCTCTCTCTCTGAAAATAAACTTAAAAAAATTAATTCATTTAAACTTGTAATTAATAGTAAAAACAAAAGAAAAAATACTAGAAGTTTCTCACTCTCTAATTATTTTACTACATGTTGCTAATATATATGCTCTTGAGATTATTTACAACTTTTGTAGATATATGTTGAAAATGTTATATAAGGGTATTCTACTGTGCATCTTTTTCCAACTCTTCATTCAGTGACATCAGGTTAGTAATTTGAAATCAGTTATGGTGAAGATATTTACACTATGGAAATTAGCAAATACTATAAATCAGAGCTTGACTTACTGTTTGGTTTATCATCTAGGTCAGAGGTTGGCAATTTGTTTTCTTCAAGGCAGGATAGAAGATATTTCAGGCTTGTAGGATGTATGGTGTCTGTCACAACTCCTCAGTTCTGCTGTTGTGGTGCTAAAGCTGCCATAGACAATATATAAGTAAATGAGCGGGGCTGTGTTCCAGTAAAGCCTTGCTTGCAAAGACAGGTGGCAGGCCCACTGCCTACAGTTTGCAGAACCTTGTTTAGACTTAAGAAAGTGATGGATACAGATTCAACTTAGAAGGACATTATGTCTGTAGCCAATCCACTGTAAATAGCACAAAAACATGAAAAAAATATCCTCCCAATATTTGAAAACTATTAACGGATGGAGCAAAAAAAGTTGCCACATCATCGATAAATAAGTGAAGTTCTGACACGTCTTTGTGGTTTCCTTTTCCTTATTCATTACTTCAAATGAAAATATTTATCTCATTGATAAAAATGAACTATAAAGACCTGACCTCCTACTTCTGTAAAAATACCAAAATAAAACATTAACCCAAAACTGATGCAGGATCATGAAATTTCTGAAACTATAATGGAAGAGATAGAGCCACTTGTTAGGGGCATTTGTATAATCAGTGGTGCACAGGACTCCCATAGGAGAAAAAAAATCCCTAACAAAAATGAGATCACAATAAAAAGTAGAGACCTAAAACATCAAACACACAGAATAATCACAAGGAGATAAATGAAGGGGACTTCTGGACAAAGTGGTGCCTGAGCTTTGAAATTGGATAAATTCATCCACCCCACAGCTGCAGAACTGGTAGACAAATGAAAAGGGAGGAACAAGTGAAAAGTGGCTGCACATGCTGCACACATAAGAGCTAAAAAAGGCTAGGTGTGGAACCCCATTCCCCATACCCACCCTGCCGTACCAGCAGGCCCAGTGTCTCTTGGTCACCTTGAGGCAGAGAGAGACCTGGGCCCAACAATTCCTGACATTCTGTGCCCATCAGCAGAAGGCGGCCTAGGTAGGTGCTTCTCTCCCGCTGTGGCACCAGCAAAGAACAAGGAAGAAGCTTTTCAGCACCGGGGAGGTAGGAGACCAACAAAGGGAAATTCCCTTCTCCAGCCTGATTGAGCCCATCATCTACCCAGTAGCACCAGTTGGCCCATGAGGATCCTTTCCCAGGGATAACAGCAGCTGATATTGAGGAGGAGCCCCAGAGGTACCAAGGGAATGAAACAGACTAGAATAGCCAGGGGCTCTGAGAACAAAGCTTTCTTTAGAACACAGATGAAAAAAGTAGGCCAGGATGCATGTTAATCCTGCAAAGGGGGACTGCCTGGTAAAATAAAAGATTTGAATAGGATCCAGAGTCTTCCAGTGTAATAGCAAAAATTTCCAGGATACAATAAAACATTGCTTTTGCCATACTGAGAATTAGGAAAAGAACAACCTGAATGAGAAAGACAATCAACTGATACCAATATCAAGATGAATCACATGTTGAAAGTATTGAACAAGAAATTTAAAGCATTCATTATAGAATGCAGTTTTTGTAAAGCATTCATTAGAAAAAGCAGTTACAAATTTTCTCAAAACAAATGAAAATAGAAAATCTAGATATAAAAGTTGTGAAAAGGAACTAAATGGAAATTCTAGAGCTGAAAGATAAGTAAAATAATTGCCAGATGGATTCATTAGTACAACAGAGATGACAGGATAGAATCCGTGAACTTGAGAATAGACCAATAGAATTTGGTCAATGTGAACAACAGAGAGAAAATAGACTGAAAAGTATGGACAGCTACATTGAGATTTATGAAGTAAAGACCGAAGATACAACATTTCCATCATCAAAATCCTAGCAGAAGTGGAGAAGAGTGTGGGGCTGAAAAAGTCTTTAAACAATAATGGCTGAAAGTTTCTCAAATTTGGATGAAGACATAATCCTACACACTCAAGAAGCTGAGCTAAACCCAAGTAGGATAAACTCAAAGACACTTGAAATGTTGAATTTGTGAAACCTAAAATAAAGAAAAAGAATCTTAAAGGCAGCCAGAGAGAGATGATACTTTATTTGTAGGGGAACATGAAATTGAATGATTGTGGATTTCGCATCTGACACCATGGAGGCTAGGAAGAAGTGGTACAATGTTTTTCAAGTCCTGAAAGAAAAGAATGGTCAACTGTGAATTTGCTAGCTGGCAAAACTGTCCTTCAGGAACAAAGGGGAAATAAAGACACTTAGACAAAGGAGGAGTGCTTAGGTGGCTCAGTTTGCTAAGTGTTTAACCTGGGCTCAGATCATGGTCACATGGTTCATGAGTTCAAGTCCTGCACTGGGCTCTCTGCTGTCAGCACAGAGCCTGCTTCAGATCCTCTGTTTCCCTCTCTCTACCTGTCCCCTGCTCACTCTCTCTCTCTCTTTCTCTCAAAAATAAGTAAATATTTAAAAGAACATATATTTTAAAAAAAGATACTTAGAGGAAAACTAAGAAAATGTTGTCACTAGCAAATATATCCTTAAAATGTGTAGGATGGGTAAAGGGCGCATGCATGGCTCAGTGGGTCTGACTCTTGATTTTGTTGCAGGTCATAATCTTACCACTCATGGGTTTGAGCTCCATGTCGGGCTCTGTGCTGGCAGCATGGAGTCTGCTTGGGATTCTCTCTCTTTCTCTGCCCCTGCCTGCTCACTCTTTCTCAAAAATAAATAAACATTTTAAAAAATGGGTAGAATGGATAAGAATGATGAAGGAGAGTTCTCTGAACAGAAATAAAATGATAGCAGAATGCTTGAGATTTCAGAAAGGATGGAAAGGCAACAGAATGGGTAGAAATTGTTCTAAATAAACTACCTTCTCTGTCTCCTTATGAGTTCCTTAAGTCATATTTGATGGTTGAAGTAAAAGTTATATTTCCATTTGAAGTGGCACTCAAAATATGTAGAAGAAATACTTAATATAATTATATTTAAAACGTGGAAAGAGTAAGGAGTACTAATGGTACTAAGGGTAAGGAATCTATAGTTCACTAAGACTGGTAAAATATCAATCAATACCAGCTGACTGTGTTAAATTACATGTATGTATTTCAACACCTAAGCAACCACTGTGAAGGCTATACAAAGCACTATATTAAAAAAAAGATTAAAAAGCATGGTTGTGTTCAAATACTAAAGAGAACTTCAAAAACCCAGAAATGCATATAGAGTTGAAGCTAAAGTCTTGACTTCCATGTCTGGAAACAGGCTTCATTCACTTGGTATTTAGCTATTAAGTGGGGGGAAAAAAACAAAAGTGTTCCATGCAGGAAAGAGAGTGAAAGATGGACTTTCTGCTTTTGGCTGGGGGCTGAGGTTGGGCTCCTCCTGGTTTTAAGGGAGATTGAGGGAAATATTTCCAAACACTGTGTACTATAGATACAGAGAGATGAGAGTATAGAACAGCTTCCCTGCCAAGGGAGCTGAAGCAAACCAAGCATGATTTCTCTGACAGGATTGCTGTTCACCACCACAACACATACACCTGGACAGCCATTAGAGAATTGAGTTTTCAATTGGGAACCTGAAGAGCTGGGGTGGAGGTGGCTAAAAACTCAAGATAGGGAGAGTAGAGTACGGGGGGGGGGAGTGTGGAAAGAGAAGGAGTAAGAGATGGACAGCAAAACCATCTAGAATATAAATTCATTAGAAATTAAATTAATTCTATGAAGTATTCTGGCACATACTATGTAAGTATGTAAAATATAAATAAGTGGAGTGCAGATGACATCAATAATAGTGACTTCGTTTTTATTTGTGTGGGTGAAGAATGGTGGAGGTGTGCCTTCTCAGTGTCCTGCTGGCTAAGTTAGTCATGGGTTGAAAAAATAGCACCCCATCCTTCTAGTTAAATGACTGTCAATGTCATATCTGTGTGCTTCCCTATCTCTAACTCCAGGGATCTGATGACATTTACACACTTCATTACCTGGATATTAGTTAATAAACCCATCTCACAACTTCTTCAGTCATCATACAGTAGACATTTCATTGAATTCCTGATTCTTAAACCTCTAGGTCCTGTAATTTGGTATGAGGTGATGAGAACTTGGACTTTAAGCTAACGAGATGTAAATGAAGTATTTGACTTAAGCAGGGGCTGTAATGAGATAAGACTTTGGGGGACCTTGGGAAGGGGTTAATGTATTTCCCATTTGGGAGAGATTTAAATTATTGGGGGCCAGAGGATAGGGTATAGCAAGCTGAACTCTAGCTTTAGTTGTTAAACTTCTTTCTGTTCTTAGGTAAACTCTTTTCTTTTGGGGGGATTGTCCACATGGCTGAACAAATAATAAAAAAAGTTTATTGCTTTCAGTTTTGTGTATTTATTGCTTTTATAAATAATTTTTTTTGGAACAGGCTAAGTGGCTTGGTCTGCCAGAGACAAGTGATGCTACCTTGTATCTGCTCACTGGCTGGAGCATATTTAATGAGTTAACTCAAACACAACCTCACTTAATACTTATTTTAAGCAACAGTCCACATTTGGTAATACCCTGATTTAGTAACCACTTCCTTCAGCCAAGGTAACCCTCTTCTCCTCCATGAGCCAGACTCGAGGTAAAAAAATGACCTCTGTGGTCATGTAGTCATTGTTCCTCTTGTGCTGAGGGTTCAGGCTGCTGGTTTTATGTATTCACTTCCAACTAAAGCCTTTCTTCCCAACTTCTTATACTAAGTTTCAATTCACAACATTTTTAGCCTGGTCTACAATATAATAATTTGCCACAAGTGTGAAGAATATAGGTATATATAATTTTGAAATGTCAGTACAAGAGCATAGGACAAAGTCTCCAGAATTTCAAACATAACATTCATCCAAAGGCAGTTTTTCTATAAAATCCTTTCAAAATAATCAGAACTGATTTGGTCAATATAGAAACAGGAGGCAATATGTCAATGAAAGGTAAGCCCATGTTGTGATTTAGCGCCTGAAAGGAAGAGAGGTCAGTGAAAAAAAAGACCCTGCTTTGAAGAATTAGGTGAAGGGTTAGCAGTGAGGACCGATACGGTCTAAATTCTAGGCATATACCCTAGCTGCTAATTTAGCATCACCATCAGCTTGAATGTTTTCAAGAGATCCTGTCTTACATCTTTGATAATTCTAAGACCAGAAAATGAGGATTATTTCATGAGACTGGTCCATGAAATATCACTGAAAGGGTTATATTCTAATTTACTTTCTTCCTGTTTTTGTTTAGTTTTTGGGTAAGAATTTATTATTTGTTTATTACTTTAAAGTTTATTTATTTATTTTGGGATCGAAGTAAGATTTAATTTTATTTATTTATTTTTTTGAAGAGTTTTTTATTTACTTATTTAGTTTTTAATTTACATCCATGTTAGTTATCGTATAGTGCAACAATGATTTCAGGAGTAGATTCCAGTGATTCATCTCCCATGTATAACACCCAGTGCTTATCCCACAAGTGTCCTTCCTAATATCCCTAACCCATTTAACTCACCTCCAATCCACAACTCCTCCAGCAGGCCTCAGTTTGTTCTCTGTATTTAGGAGTCTCATGTTTTGTCTCCCTCCCTGTTTTTATATTATTTTTGCTTCCCTTCCCTAATGTTCATCTGTTTTGTATCTTAAATTCTTCATATGAGTGAAATCATATGATATTTGTCTTTCTCTGATTGGCTAATTTCAGTTAGCATAATACCCTCTAGTTTCATCCATGTAGTTGCAAATGGCAATATTTCATTCTTTTTGATTGATGAGTAAGACTCTATTGTATATATATACAACACATCTTTTTTAACCATTAATCCATCAATGGACATTTGAGCTCTTTCCATACTTGGGCAACTGTCAATAGTGCTGCTATAAACATTGGGATGTATATGCCCCTTTGAAACAGCACAACTGTAACCCTTGGATAGATACCTAGTAGTGCAATTGCTGGGTCGTAGAGTAATTCTATTTGTAATTTTTTTGGAGGAACTTCCATACTGTTTTCCAGAGTGGTTGTACCAGTTTGCATTCCCAATTACAGTGCAAAAGAGATCCTCTTTCTCTGTATCCTCGCCAACATCTGTTGTTACCTGAGTTGCTAATTTTAGCCATTTTGACAATCTCATTGTGGTTTTGATTTGCATTTCTCTGATGATGAATGACTTTGAGCACTTTTTCATGTGTCTGTTAGCCATCTGGATGTCCTCTTTAGAGAAGTATATATTCATGTCTTTTGTCCATTTCTTCACTGGATTGTTTGTTTTTTGGGTGTTGAGTTTGATAAGTTCTTTATAGATTTTGGATACTAACCCTTTATCTGATATGTCGTTTGCAAATGTCTTCATCCATTCGGTCCATTGCCTTTTAGTTTTGCTGATTGTTTCCTTCACTGTGTTGAAGTTTTTTGTTTTGATGAGGTCCAATAGTTCATTTTTGCTTTTGTTTCCCTTGCCTCTGGAGATGTGTTGAGTAAGAAGTTGCTGTGGTCAAGGTCAAAGAGGTTTTTGTCTGCTTTCTCCTCGAGGATTTTGATGGCTACGTGTCCTATGTTTAGATCTTTCATCCATTTTGAGTTTATTTTTGTGTATGATGTAACAAAGTGGTACACATTCATTTTTCTGCATGTTGCTGTCCAGTTTCCCCAGCGCCATTTGCTGAAGAGACTGTCTTTTTCATTGGATGTTCTTTCCTGCTTTGTCAGGATTAGTTCCCCGTATGTCTGTGGGTCCATTTCTGGGTTCTCTATTCTGTTCTATTGATCTGAGTGTCTGTTTTTGTGTCTGTCAGTACCTTACTGTCTTGATGATTACAGCTTTGTAAGACATCTTGAAGTTCAGGATTGTGATGTCTCCAGTTTTGGTTTTCTTTTTCAAGATTTCTTTGGCTATTCGGGGTCTTTTGTTTTTCCAATCAAATTTTAGGATTGTTTGTCCAGCTCTGTGAAGAATGCTGGTGTTATTTTGATAGGGATTCCATTGAATATGTAGATTCATTTGGGTAATATTGACATTTTAACAATATTTGTTCTTCCATTCCAGGAGCATGGAATATTTTTCCTTTTTTTGTGTGTATTTCAATTTCTTTTTTAAGCCTTCTATGGTTTTCAGTGTGTAGATTTTTCACCTCTTTGGTTATGTTTATTCCTACATGTTTTATGTTTTTTGTGCAATTATAAATGGGATCATCTCCTTAATTTCTCTTTATATTGCTTCATTATTGGTGTATAGAAATGCAACCGATTTCTGTGCATTGATTTTACATGCTGTGACTTTGTTGAATTCATGCATCAGTTCTAGAAGCTATTACGTAGAATCTTTTGGGTTTTCCATATAGAGTATCATGTCATCTGCAAAGGGTGAAAGTTTGACTTCCTCTTTTCCAATTTGGATGTTTTTATTCCTTTGTGTTGTCTGATTGCTGAGGCTAGGACTTCCAATACTATGTTGAATAACTGTGGTGAGAATGGACATCCCTTCTGTTTTCCTGACCTTAGGGGGAAAGCTCTCAGTTTTTCCCCATTGAGGTTGATATTGGTGGTGGATCTTTCAAATATAGCTTTTATGATCTTGAGGTACAATTCTTCTATCTCTACATTCTTGAGGGTTTTTATGAAATGATGCGGTATTTTATCAAATGCTTTCTTTGCATCTATTGAGAGGATCATGTAGTTCTTGTCCTTTCTAATATTGATGTGATATACCACGTCGATTGTTTTGCAGATGCCGAACAAGGCCTGGATCCCAGGTATAAATCCCACTTGGTCGTAGTGGATAGTTCTTTTAATGTATTGTTGGATCCAGTTGGCTAGTATGTGTTGAAGATTTTTATATTCATGTAAAACCAGGGAAATTGGTCTGTAGTTCTCCATTTTAGTGGGGTCTTTGTTTGGTTTTGGAATCAAGGTAATGCTGGCTTTATAGAAAGAGTTTGGAAGTTTTCTTCCATTTCTATTTTTTGGAACAGCTTCAAGAGAATGGGTGTTAACTCTTCCTTAAATGTTTGGTAGGTTTCCCCCAGAAAGCTATCCAGTCCTGGACTCGTGGATTTTGGTAGCTTTTTTTTTCTTATTACTAATTCAATTTCTTTGCTGATTATGCATCTTTTCAAATTTTCTATTTCTTCTTGTTTTAATTTTGGTAGTTTATGTTTCTAGGAATTTGTCCATTTCTTCCAGATTGCCAATTTTATTGGGATATAATTGGTCATAATGTTCTCTTATTACTGGTTGTATTTCTGCTGTGTTGGTTGTGAGCTCTCCTTTTTCATTCTTGATTTTATTTATTAAGGTTCTTTCCTTTTTCTTTTTGATCAAACTGGTTAGCAGTTTATCATTTCTGTTAAATCTTTCAAAGACCCAGCTCCTTGGTTTCGTTGATATTTTCTACCACGTGTTTTTGGTTTGTTTTCTTTTGATAGTATTGATTTATGCTCTAATCTTTATTATTTCCCATCTTCTGCTGTTTTGGGGTTTTATTTGCTGTTATTTTTCCAGCTCTTTAAGGTGTTAGGGTTAGGTTGTTTGTCTGAGCCTTTCTTCCTTCTTTAAGAAGGCCTGGATTTCTATATACTTCCCTCTTATGACCACCTCTGCTGTGTCCCAGAGGTTTTGGGTTGTGGCATTATCATTTTCATTGGTTTTCATGTACTTTTTAATTTCCTCTTCCACTTCTTGGTGAGCCCATTCATTCTATCGTAGGATGTTCTTTAGTCTCTAAGCATTTGCTATCTTTCCAAATTTGTACTTGTGGTTGATTTTGAGTTTCATAGTGTTGTGGTCTGAAATATGCATGGTACGATCTTGATCTTTCCGTACTTGTTGAGGACTATGTGGTCTATTCTGGAGAATGTCCCATGTGCACTGGAGAAGAATGTATATTCCACTGCTTTAGGATGAAATGCTCTGAATATATCTGTTAAGTCCATCTGGTCCACTGTGTCATCCAAAGCCATTGTTTCCTTGTTGATTTTCTGTTTAGATGATCTTTTCATTGCTGTAAGTGGGGTGTTGAAATCCCCATATTATGGAATTATTATCAATGAATTTCTTTATGTTTGTGATTAATTGGTTAATATATTTGGGTTCTTTCACATTTGGAGCATAAATGTTTATAATTGTTATGTCTTCTTGGTGGATAGACCCCTTAATTATGATATGATTCCCTTCATCTCTTGTTACAATTTTTATTTTAAAGTCTAGATTGTCTGATATAAGTTTGGCTACTCTAGCTTTCTTTTGGTGACCAATAGCATGATAGATCGTTCTCCATCCTTTTCAATCTGAAGGTGTCTTTAGGTCTAAAGTGGGTCTCTTGTAACCAGCATATAGATGGATATTGTTTTCTTATCTATTCTATTAACCTATATCTTTTGATTGGAGCATTTTGTCCATTAATATTTAGAGTGAGTACTGAAAGATATGAATTTATTGCCATTATGTTTCTTATAGAGTTGGAGTTTTTCGTGGTGTTCTCTGGTCTTTTCTAGTCTTCATTGGTTTTGGTATTTTTTGTTTTTGTTTCCATCTTTTCTTTACTCATAAAGTTCCCTTTAAGATTTCTTGTAGGGCTTATTTAGTTGTCATGAACTCCTTTGTTTTTGTTTGGAAAACTTTTAATCTCTCTTTGTATTTTGAATGACAGCTTTGCTGGATAAAGAATTCTTGGCTGCAATTTTTTTGATTCAGCACATCGAATATATTCTGCCACTTCTTTCTGACCTGTCAAGTCTCTGTTGATAGGTCTGCTGGAAACCTAATCTATCTTCTTTTGTAGGTCAAGGACTTTTTTTTCCTTGCTGCTTTCATAACTCTTACCTTGCCTGAGTATTTTGTGAATTTGACTATCATATGCCTTGTTGATGGCCATTTTTTGTTGAATCTAATGGGAATCCTTTGTGCTTCCTGGGTTTTAATGTCTGTGTTTTTCCCCAGGTTAGGAAAGTTTTTTAAAATATGAGTTTTCACATAAACCTTGTACCCCTTTTCCTCTTTTTCATCTTCTGGGACCCCTATGAGTCCAATGTTATTCCTTTTTAATGAGTCACTGAGTTCTCTAGTTCTTATATCATGTTCCTTTTCCTTAATTTCCTTCTTTTTTTCTGCTTCATTATTCTCCATAAGTTTGTCCTCTATATCTCTGATTTGCTGCTCTGCTTCATCCATCCTTGGTGCTGTGGCATCCATTTGAGATTGCAGCTCAGTTATAGCATTTTTAATTTTGTCTTGACTAGATTTTACTTCTTTTATCTCTGCAGAAAGGGATTCTATGCTTTTTTCAACCCCAGCTAGTATTCTTTTGGGAATTCTATTGGGAATCTAAATTCTATTTCACATCTTGCTTTCATCCGTGTTGATTAAGTCCCTGACTTTCTTTTGGGGTGAATTCCTCCATTTCACCATTTTGGAGGAAATAAAAGAATTAATAAAATAAAATATAAAGAAAAAAAAATAAAAATTAATAAATGAAAAACAACACCAAAAAATCAGATAAAGGCTAATATCTCCTAGGTGTGTTTTGGTTACATTGTAGAAAGCAGATTGATAGAATAGAGAAAAAGGGTAAAGAAAAGAGAGAAAAGAAAAAGGAAAATTTTTGAAAATTAAAAAAATGAATACAATAAAATGGAACAAAATGAAATGATGAAAGCAAAATAGGATTTAAAAATTTGCAAAAAAGTATAAATATAGTTAAAAAATTAAGAAACTCTTTTTTGTAAACATAGGAATTAAAATAAATATTTTCTTTTTCTGTATTCAGGAATAAGAAAAGAAAAGAAAACAAAAAAAGGGGGGAACAGATGGACTAGTGAACAGAATGAAATACTACTGAAATTACATCCAATTTCCTCTAGAAGTCAAACTATGAAGCACTTTGGAGACCATAAACTAAGCAGGTGGAAAAATTTATGGTGTTCCTCTAGAGTGCAGTTGGCCCAGTTGGGTGGGTCTTTGTGTAGGAACTCCATCCTCCACTAGATCGTGCTGCTTAGTTTACTGGGATGGATGTTGTGGTGCATATAGGCATGTATGCCTATGCACAGGACGGGTGGAAATGATGTCACTCAGCTATCCAGTCTCTAGTATCAGAACTCTGCTCTTGCTCACCAGCAATCAAACACACCTCTTTTGTCTCATCCACTTCTTGCTTCTACATGTCTATGACCAAGCCATCAGCCTGCCAGGTGGCACCTTGAATGTTATCTCAGATGGGACTGTTTTTCCAACCCCCTCACTTCTGAGGGCCCTGCAGCTTTGACCCTCTCAGACCTTCTGGAGGAGAGTTTGCCTGAGCAATGGCTGGGTGCCAGCTTGCCCCTTGGAATGTTAGTGTGATAGTGCTCCTGCAGATGCCCTGAGACTGCGGGTTGGTTGCTAACCCGCCTCAGAATAAATTCATGGGATCCTGTCACAGCAGCGTTTTGGGTTATGGTAAATCATAACACACATCTGGTATGAGGTGTCACACTTAATGTCCTTGTTCCAACACCAGTGAATGTGGCTGTTCTCTGGGGTCTGCTGGGGCCTTTGCCTGTGGGGAGGCCACACAATCTACCAAATGTCCTCTCAACAGGGAAACCACCTCTCCCCACGTGGCTCAAGGACCCCTCAGACCTCACTGTCTGCTCCTGGGGATTTGTCCTTCCCACTAGAACTCTGCCAGGTATCAAGCTGCAGAGCTCAGACTCCGCACTCCCCTGATGGTAGTGTCTTAATGGACTTTAAACCCTCTTCTTTCTCCTTTCTCCCTTTTTTGTTCAGTCTACTCTTTTTCTTTTTCTCCAGGTGCTTTCACACGGGAGTGCTTTTCCTGTACTTTTCCCCTGCCTCCACCCTCCCTCCACAAGCAAAAACATCTCCCTAACCTCCATGGCTTCTCCCTCCCCCAGTTCACCTCTCCATGCCATGTACCTTCTGTGTTCTGCAGTTCAAGTTGTGCAGATTGTTGTGTTAGTCCTCAAATAAGTTTTCTAGGTGTGCAAGATGGTTTGGCATTGACCTAGCTGCATTTTAGGGATGAGAGAGTTAAAAAAAAATGTTCCATACTGCTTCACATCTTGGTCCCTCAGTTGGATTTTATTTTTGAGTAATCTCTACACCCAGTATAGGGCTCAAACCCTATACTCTTAGATCAAGAGTAATAGGCTCCACTGACTGAGCCAGCCACGTGCCCTTGGTTTGTTTTTTAATTTGATTTATTTTGAATAGCTAATACATGTTCATGACAAAAAATTTGCTACAAGAGTGCATTACACTAGAAAAGTTTATCTCTCTTCCAACACAAACTTACAGCTACCAGTGTGCCTCTGAGAAGGCACTAACCATGGTTAGTACTTAATGACTATCCTTCCAGAAATATTGTAAACATAAGAAAGCAAAACCCATCTGTCTCCATCTGTCATCTGTACAACTCTCTGTTACTAACAGAAATCATAATATGGAATATGCTGTGCTTTTTGCAACTATTAGGGGGTTTGCATATGAAAACATAAATATCTGCCACATTTTGAAAATAGCCACTTATTAGTCTGATTATGATGACATTCAGGTTGGTTTCTATCTTTTTTTCTCTTAAACAATGGTGCAACAAATAACCTTATATACACATTACTTTATACACGTTCAAGATATATGAAGAAAAATTGCTAGAGATGGAATTGCCAGGTCAAAGACTGCACATTTGTAATTTTGATTGATAGTGCCAAACTTCCTTCCACAAAAAGTTTACCAATTTCCAACTCACTATCAATTTGTGAGAGTATATTATTATATTTCTTGAGTTCTTCCCATTTTATAGATAAAAATAATATGTCCCCACATATTATTATTTCTTCTAATATTAATCAGGCTGTAACAAATAGACCCAAAAATGTATGATGGCTCAAATAGAGTAGAATTTTATAACTCACTAATGTAACAAGAGGCAGGTATTAATGACTAGTGAGTACTGTCTTCCAGGTGGTAATTCAGGGACCCAGGTTTCTAACTTCAATATAGTTTTCTGTGAAAATTAACATATCTCAATTTTTTCACAGGAGGGGAGGTCAAGAAGTTGGGCAGTTGTGAAATCCTAGAAGACTAAAGCATGGTGTTTGGTGAAATTTGCTACAGTGTCCGCTGCTGTAGTTTGACTGTGACTGTACCTAACATTCATCATCTCTTTCCTTCACAAGCCATTTTCAATTCTCTCACCCTCTGAGTTTAGTCTTGATTGCTTTTCTGGTTTGGTTATAGCAACTATCGTCTCAGAAGTCTCTATGTATTTATTTATTCTTCTCTGGTCGGATCATGATTGTTTTAATGTCTATTGGCAGTTATTACTGTGCATAAAAGCACTCAAAGACTATCCAGTAAATTCCATGGATTACAAACATATTATTCCCTCCCTTATGGTATGAGCAACCCTAATTTCCCTTGGAAATTAAGATCAATTTCTCCACTAAGTACATAAATTCCCTTGTTTACTTGTTAGTTGTTTGGTAAGAAATGACAATCACAATCAGATTTCATTGGAACCTTATGATGTCGTTTTTCAAAAAAAGTTTTCTTCTAGGTACCAGTATGCCTAAATTGAGAGAACTCAAGTTTGTAGAGATAGCATAAAATCCACAAGTAGGCTTAGTAGTGTGAGGAATCACTCCATCTTTGTTCACTTCATTGGTGCAAGACTTACACCACATCTTAGAGGGCAGTGTCCCCCAATAACATTTAGTCATTTTATGGACTGGCTTCATCTTGGTAATGGGGTAAGTATGAGCCTGCATCGGGGGAGGGGGGGGCAGAGGAAAGAAGCCCTATCCAGAAAGAGGGCAAAAACACTTCTGAAGGCTGGCATGATGAGACTTCAGTCCACAGTGATTGCCTAAGACTGAAGTGTAATCATAACATCAGAGAATAACCCCATCTCACATCCCACCATATATGAACAACTGTTGAGTAGAAATAATGAATAAAAATGGCATAGAGCTGGCAGAGTCTTCAGAAACAGGTTCTCTTGGGGATGTGACTGAAAGGGAAGACACAAAGCTAAATGACGAGACATATAAGGTCTCCTCAGAGGAATTTGAAGCCTCCAACATACTGAAGGTTACAATAGTAACAACAAATATCAAATGCAGCTCAATTAATGACTAAGTTACCAGAATCCCCATAATAGAGACCTAGCAGAAGGAAAGACATGCTCATTTCCAAACATAAGAAAATTACCTGAGCACCTTTTGCTTATACAACATGTGTGGCTCTTTATCAAAAAATTATGAGATATACGAAAAAGCAAGAAAAAAAATACAATGAGAAGAGACAAAGAAATCATCAGGACCATACTCAGATATGTTGTAACAATAAGATAGAAAATTTAAAATAACTATGCTAACACATTAAAATGTCTAATGAAAAGAGGAGACATCATGCAAGATTGACAATTTCAGCAGAGAAATGGAAACTGTAAGAAAGAATCGAAAGGAAATTCTAAAGTAAAAAAACACATTAACAAAAATGAGGAATTCAACAAGCCCATCCGTAGACAAATACAGAACAAAGACCCCCTTTTGCTACCCCTCTATCGTCACACTCATCTTTCTCCCACGCTTCCTAACCCCTGGGAACCACTAATTCAAAGGAAATGAAAATATAATGAATGAAAATTAAAGTACGTAAGTTTTGTTAGATTTATACCTAAGAATTTCATTTGTCAAACAGCTATAAGTAATATTATATTTTAATTCTGGTTTTCTGTGTTTATTGCAAGTATATAAAAATAAAATTAATTTTTGATTTGATTTTGTAATTGGAATCCTGCTAAACTGAGTTATGCTCAGAGTTTTTAATTAATTAATTAATTTTAATTCGAGGATTTTTTGGCAATTTCTTTATAGACAATCATGTCATCTGTAAATAGAGACAGTTTTATTTCTTCCTTTCTGATATTTATGCCTATTATTTCCTTTTCTGGAATGTCTAGTACTATGTTGAATAGCAGTGGCAAGAGAAGAAACCTCTGCTTTGTTCCAGGAGGGAAAGCATTCAAGTTGTGTGTGTGTGTGTGTGTGTGTGTGTGTGTGTGTGTTGCCATCCCTCACTCTCAGTTTTTCACCATTTGATTTTAGGCTCTTTTGGTAGATCTTTATCATGTTATGGAGTTCCCTATATTCTTATTTTATGAAAGTATTTATCATGAGTGTGTGTTGAATTTTGCAAAATGTTTTTTTCTATGTTAGTTGATACACTCATGTAATTTTTTGTTCCTTAGCTTGTGATATGGAGGATTACAGTGATTGACAGGTGCATGTTGAGCCATCCTGGAATAAATCTTGCTGAGTCATGGAGTGTAAGTCTTTTTATAGATTGTTAAATTCATTTGCAAATATTTTGTTAGATATTTTTATGTTTATGTTCCCAAAAGATATTGTTCTGTAGTTTTTTTTCTGTTTTATCCTTTCTGTGCTTGGGTTTGAAAATACAGGCTTCATACCGTGAATTGGGAAGTGTTTCTTCCTACTTTATAGAAGAGATTATGTAAAATTGATGTTAATTCTTCTTTACACATTGGGGATTACTGTTGGGAGTCTTATATTTGAGGAGTCTGGCCCAGAAACAAGAACTGGATAAAAGCAACTTGTGGCTGAAGGTTCCTGTTCAGTCTCAAGGATGTGCCTGACACATCAGGGGGCTTCTTTGCCCCAAAATCCATTTACTGAATGAACAGCCAATTCACAGCAACTAGTCCAAGCATCAGTTTGCTGAATGACATACTGACTAGATTTAGTACATTTAGTAATTTAACAAAACTTTGCTTGAGGAATAGTCTTACTGAATTTATTCGTTACTTGTCTAGTGAACATAACAAAATGTCAGCATTTCAGATAGAAAAAATTTAGTTCATATTTATATTAGTACAAAATCCTTGAAAGTTATCTTTTATTTTGTGAATTTTAACATTTTTAAGGCTTTTTGCTAATTTCTCTGAAAGATCAATTCGTAACCTTTACCAAGTTCAACCAAAACATAGATTTTAATTATTTAAAGTATTTGTTCCAATTTATATTAAAAAATTTTAAATAACTTCTGATATTGGGAAGTGTAATAGACCAGTTTTCATTTTGTCTTTGTAAATGTATTGATTAGAAAGCTTCATGGAAATGGGGAGCCGTTTCTCAGCAGTAAGATGGACGGGAGCCCAGAGAGCAAGAGAAGGGGGATCATGGGAGAGTGAGCGGGAGGGCGCCAGAACCTCGGAGCTCTGTGACTGACGGATCTCTGATACACTTCCCACACTCCAATATGGATACACACAAACTTTAGAAATAGAAACAAAGAAATGAGTTTGGGGTACATTAATAATTTTGGCAAATTTAGCAAACTGGTCATTGGCAAATTTCTTCCGCAGCAAACTGGATTTTGGTGGATTGGGTTCATAACATTAACTTGAGTCTTTTTTGGATCATGAAAGGTAATGTACACCCTCTAAAGAGTATTTTCCATGTGGAAATGGAAAAGTGAACGGAAAATTGCGTCATGGTACTCCCCGCTTCAATCCCCTCTGTTTTTTCCCGTCATCTTGTGAAGAAAACCCAGGCAACTTCAGTGCTGTCAACCTCACAAAGACTAGGGTAACTGGATAACTGCTCACACCAAACCATATGCTGTGAAAGTCCTTTCCCACCCCCAAGTCGTACCAAACTTCCCTGTGCGCAGGTAAGCCTTTTTGCCTGAAACGAACATAGCCTTTTACCTCGGAACCGTCGCCTCCTCCAGGAAGCACACCCGAGAAGCTGCTCACCTCTCTCATTACCTCTAACTGGCAACTCTCTGTCCTCCTCATTTTGAACAATTATTATTCATGAATTAAGATTTAGAAAAATTTAGGGATAATTGCTTGATAAATCTTTACTAAAAGGAAAGAACATTCTGGGAATGGTATTTCTAATTATATTACTCCTGGCATGAAGTAACAGAATGTTTCAGAATATACAATATTTTTAAATTCTTGAATTAAAGGAATCTGACCAAGCACAGATTCCAAGGAATGCTAAGCAGACCTAATGATTTCTCTCTGACTTTCTGCAAAGAGCCCACCACTTTTATCTCTCACCTTAAGGGGACAGAGGACATCCCCTTGGGAAGGTCTCTCCACTGTAGCTGAACCATATCATGACTACTTCTTGGTGGCATCATCTACCCACATGGGGCACGCACTGCCTTCATCTTAAATGCACTGCCTCAGAGAGGCCCCGAGGGGTGATTCGGGGAAACACCTGGAATCAGGTGTCTGAGCCGCCTTCCTCTCAGGCCAGGCCAGCGGTAGCTGCCCTGAGTAATGCAGGGGAATACGGTAGCACAGAGAACTCTAGAAAATGTAGAGAATGCTGACTGGCTCAGGGGGAAGCAGCTGGCAGAAGCCTGGACCACAGCCTTTCAGATGAGGGTTACTTTTATTTTAATGTTCACTTATTTTTGAGAGAGACGGGGACAGAGTGTGAGCAGGGGAGGGCCAGAGAGAGAGGGGGAGACACAGAATCTGAAGCAGGCTCCAGGCTCCAAGCTGTCAGCACAGAGCCCAACATGGGGCTCGAACTCACAGACTGCGAGATCATGATATGAGCTGAAGTCAGATGCTTAACTGACCGAGCCACCCAGGGGGCCCCTCAGATAAGGTTTTAACCAGTCAGAAAAAGGATTCCAAGCGGACACTTTTTTTGCTGGTTGAAAAATCTGTGTTAAGAGGCCTGTGAGACGAGGCAATGCCCAGGTCATACACAGACTCTACCACACAGCCCCAGAATAGAATGGAGAGAATTTTCTCCGCAGGACAAGAGGGAGAGGATAGGCCAGAGGCCTCTGTTCATGCTGAGTGACACTCAGGAGGAGGTTGAGGAGTTAAATATATCTCCCATGTCCCTTTCTGACCATTTTTTCTTGCCCCCATCCCTATTCCAGCTCTGAGTTCCTTCTTTCTGCTTCCATCCCACCATGGAAACCCTTTTTATCCTAGAATTACCCTGATCCTAAGTACACTAAGGGACCAAGTCTCAGGTGCTCTGGAATCATGCATCTAATACAGAAGATTGGGTAACTTGCTGCTTTCACGTGCCACTAACAGAAACTTCCTGTCGTCTTGCTCTGTATCTTTTTACCTGGTAAACTCCTTACATCTGCTTTCAAATTCAGGCCTCATTATAGAAGGAGAACCTAAAATACACAGAGGGACACCTGGGTGGCTCAGTCAGTTAAACATCCGACTCTTGATATTGGCTCAGGTCATGATCTCATGGTCATGGTTTCATGAGGATTGACCCCCACGACTGTGCTGGGCACTGAACGTGGAGCCTGGCTGGGATTCTCTTTCTCCCTCTTTCTCTCTCTGCCTCTCCCTTCCTCCTGCGCTCTCATTCTCGCTTTCTCTTTCAAAATATACAGACTTTAAAATACAGGGAAGACTTACTGTCTTTTATATTAATGTTTGCCACACACTGTTCAATTACGCTATAACCATATAGCACTGACCCTAGTCATGGACAAGAGGAGCCTGGTAAATAACAGATTTATTTAAAAAAAAATACGGCAATACTTCTGCACTCAAGATTTGATACACTCTGTTAATTCTAACATCTGCTCCCTCATTAATATCTTCTGGGCCCCAGAACTGCTTCTCCAGATCTTTTGTTCTCTATCCTTGAAACTAAAAGGTGATTGTGTCTGAATCCTGTGAACGTTTGTGAACGGCACCTTTGCTGACATAAGATGAACCTGTTTCATGGTTCAGGGAGGATTTAATCAGCTGAAGAGCTTATAAGAGAAAAGTGAACTTTCCAAACATTTTCATTCAAAGAGCACAAATGTAATAGATTCTTGCACATGAAGAATCATTGCCCATCGGGCTGGGTCAGTTTTTTTTTTGCTTGTTTTCTTGCTGCCCATATTAACCTGGTATTCCCAACAGTTACACATGGCAGCTGAGGAACATGTCACAATATTAAACAAATCATATTACCATTAAGTTTGTATATATGATGATCTGGATATAAAATACATGAAACACAATCCACATTTTACAAAGAGAAGCCTGAGGCAAGAAGAAGTTCAGTAATTTGCTGACTCTTGTAGAGCCTGCTAGCGGTAGAACCGCAGCTCAGAACCTTCTCCCTGTGCTCTTCCCACCACACCTGCAGGCTCCCCAGAGCGTCTCAGAAAATAGAAGTGAACATCTCTGTGGCAACAATTTTCTCTTCCCTGAAATATGATCTTATGTATTTCCTATAAAAAAATCTCAAGTATAAGAACTAAAAATCCCAAATATCATAAAGACGTCTACTCTTGAGTCATTTTTCATTCAGTTTTTTAAACCTCTAAGGCATTCAATCTTTAGATCCTCTGTAACCGGGAGAAAATCTTTACCTCAGGTGTTCACCTCATGCAATTTGATGAAGATACTGTACCAGGCACTGGGTGGAGAACCTTCCTAAAAAATGTCTTCCTAGAGACCAGTGAAGTACTTCAGCCCCAGCGCTGATTGGTCCCCTTCCTAGGTACTCCCTAATCCTACTGTAAATGGAAGCTTCCACAGCTTTTATTCCCTAAAGTGAGTACTTCAGGTGAGAGCCACCAGGTATGAGCTACCATTACTTTTTCCTTTGTTCTCAATTATGTCCAGGAAGATGGCTCTGTGGATCTCCAGAGGCTTCTGGACAGCAGCGGTGATGATGATCACGGTGGTACTGAGCATCCCAGCCACTGAGGGCAAAGACTCCCCCCGTAAGTACAGGGCAGCTGCTCCCCAGAGCCACTTTGGGGAAACGGCTCTGAAGGACCTTTGGGCTGAGGTGTGGAAGTTTCTATGAGGTCAGAATAAAGTCCTTTTTCACAGGTTTTCACTCTTTGGGGGAAGAGAGCTCTCTTTCCATCTCTAGTGATAAAGCAAGGACAATCCCCATCCCATGGGGTCAGTCAAGCCTGGGGATGTTGTAATGGGGAGCAGGAAACAAAGTGTGCATCTGCTACTACTGACAGGACAAAGTGACATTGGGGTTATTTGTGAAGATAAGAATTTGTCCAATGAAAACTCAGCAGGATTTTTCATTTCAGTATCCCTCACATCCTTGTCCAGGCTATAGACTTTGGGATTCTGTGTCAGAGACATGTAGGGCGGTAATGGTCTCTGTAGTCATAGAAGTTGATAAAAACGATTCTACATTCCTGATTCTGAGTTGAGCACACATGGAGGCAAACTCATGGTATTTAGGTGAAACTGACTTGGGTGGCCACAGACAGGAGACTTAACTTCGGTTTCACCGACTTATGGTCATGTAGTAACTTAAATGGGATTCAGAGACTTGAATTGGTGGTGGTTGAATTTAGGAGAAAAGAGAATGTAAAGAAGGGAAGCAGCACATACTGAGAAACCATTCAGACACAGGATTAGTATCTTAATATATATTCTCTCTGGATCTTCCTAACACCTCTCTGCCTATTACGGCTTCCTTTTTACAAATTACATGGACGATATCAATACTCTGTTTAGTAACATACCCAAGCTGGTAAGTGACACAGTTGAATTGGAATCTAGTTGGTCTCATTCAGAAGACTGTGCTCTTTCCATGAATAAAATGTTTCTTTGCAGGACTTGGAAGGTGTGGGTCGCTTCTAGCCCTGCAGGAGTAACCAAATCTCACACTGCGGTTGGGTGGGTGTGACAGAAATTCAGGCAGAGGAAGGAAAACCCTTTGTCAGGTTCCGAGAGAATGAAGACACTTGTCAGGATGAAGTCAAACTCCATTCTCGACCTTTCTCATTCCCTTGAACTCTTGTGTTTTATGTGGACACTTGTTTGTCTCTGGAGTTCTATGGAAAGTGGGATTTCATGGGAGAACGTCCTGATCCGAGTACAGGGACCCCACTTGTCTGTTTTTCTGGGTTCTCAGGCTCAGACAGGCTCACAGGTCCCAGGCCTTGCCCCTACAGGGAGGCTTTCCTCCCTCCTGTCCTGGTAGGAAGGCGATTCTGGAGGCCCTCCGAGGCGAGCAGGCAGGCCTGGGACTGAGCCCTGGGAGGACGCTCAGTTCGGGCTGGAGGCACCAGAGGAGGCCGGCGGCAGCCCGTGAGGCCGAGGGCGGAGGCCTGACTGGTCCGCCGTGATTCCCCGCAGAGGATTTCGTGCTCCAGATTAAGGTCGAGTGCTATTTCACCAACGGGACGGAGCGGGTGCGGCTCCTGAGCAGACAGGTCTATAACCGGGAGGAGTTCGCGCGCTTCGACAGCGACGTGGGGGAGTTCCTGGCGGTGACAGAGCTGGGGCGGCCCTTCGTCGAGACCTGGAACCGGCAGAAAGACGTCCTGGAGTCGACGCGGGCCGAGGTGGACACGGTGTGCCGACACAACTACCGGACCGAGGAGAGAACCACCTTGCAGCTGCGAGGTGAGCCCCACCCAGTGCGGAGGGGCGGGGCCGCGGACCCGGGGCGGGGGCGGGGCACCCACGCGGCAGCCCTCCGCGGTTCGGCAGTAGCTCTGCCTAGCGCGGCTTGGCTCCCTTGGCGGTTTGCACTACCCTGCCTTCAGGGTGTTTGCTTCCTCCGTCCTCCCCTTTCGCTGAAGCGAGCCCAGTGCGCCCCCTGTCCCGCCGGTCCCACGGTGAGCTGTCCCAGCCGCTGGGAAGCTTAGCGGGCTGGGCCTGCTGGGGTGGGGCACCTTGTACATGTGGTAAATATGTTAGAGTGTGACATGGCAAACTTTGACTTTTTTTGTTTCAAATTATTATTTCTTTGTAGAACTTGGAAGGGCTGTGTCCTTTTAAAAATGATTATAAATGTATATTTATTTTGAGAGAGCACGCGTGAGCTTGAGCAGGGAAGGAGCAGAGAGAGAGGGAGAGAGAGAATCTTAGGGTTAGGGTTAGGGTTAGGGTTAGGGTTGGGATTCTCTCTCCCCCTCTCTCTCTGCTCCTGTGCTGTCAGCGCAGAGCCTGACTTGGGACTCCATCCCATGAACTGTGACATCATGACATGAGCCAACATCAGGAGTCCCACGCTTAACGAACTGAGCTACCAGGAGCCCCAATTCGATTTTCTTAAATGTCTGTCACTAGTCCTGGACTTCTTTGAGGCAAGGAACAGCCTCATCATTGTATGACTAGTATCCTACCCAGTGTGAGAGCCAATCTTTGTGGAACTAATGGATAAATGTACTCGGCTGCCTTAGGCTCAAGAGAAAATTGAAGAGTGAATAAGCCTTAAAAGCTGACTGTATTAGTCTTTAGTGTTTTGCTTAAGGATTTAAAGTCAACTTTGTGACTATGGTCTTTATAAATTAGGATTTATGAATGCAAAGTCTAAGAAAAAAGTGTTTACTAAAAATATAAATAATATTTGAATGGTGCTATAAGGCAGAATTTTAATTTCTAAGAAAATCTCAACCAATTTTCAGAATAGGAAGAGCTGAAGTTTTGGAGTCAATAAATTGATGCTAAAAAGTATTGAATAGAAATTGTTTCAGATTTCCTTTGGCCCAAACCCTGCCTATCTTCCTCCCCTTGCATCCCCCCCTCCTGACATCACCATCCACTTCAGGGATAGATATTCTGGATGTTAATTGCAGCCATTTAACAAACACCTATTTCTAGATATACACCTTACCAAACCATCTATATTATGCCATTTAATTTCACAACTAACTACCTTATGTGTTTGGGATTAGCAACCATTTTCTATATTGATAGGTGTGGAGGGAAAGAAGTCCAGCTTTTTATTTTTATTTAAAAAAAACTTTATAAATAGTGCGCTGTGTAATATAGCTATCTATAATTTTAAAATGTTTCATTTTATCAATTAGTATCAACAGAATAACTTTCATAGAATGATTACTATCATTCTTTTCAGACTCTGAAAAGTAAGCTGACTAATGTGTTTATTCAACCGAATAAAGTGGCCAATTCAGATCCCAGTCCAAGACTTGGAATCCAGGGATCTTTCCACTCTGGTGCCAACAGAAGACTCTTCCCCATGGGGAGCCTTGCTGTGTGGTCTCACATCTCATTGTCTTTTCCTGTCTGTTACTCTCCTCAGTGGAACCTACAGTGACTATTTTCCCATCCAGGACAGTGGTTCTGAACCACCACAATCTGCTGGTCTGCTCAGTGACAGATTTCTATCCAGGCCAGATCAAAGTTCGGTGGTTTCGGAATGACCAGGCATTGACGGCTGGCATCGTGTCCACTCCACTTATTAGGAATGGGGACTGGACCTTCCAGATCCTTGTGATGCTGGAAATGACTCTCCAGCGAGGGGATGTCTACACCTGCCATGTGGAGCACCCCAGCCTCCAAAGCCCCATCACCGTGGAGTGGCGTAAGGAGCAGTCTGTTTCCTTTCACTATGGGCCCCATAAGACAGAGGGCAGAGCCTCCTCCATCCCATCCCACTGTATTCCTCAACCTTAATGTCACTACTGAGCTGGAAATCACAGAGACTGGAGCGCCTCTTGTCCCACAGCAGGGGCATCAGAAGTGTCTTGATCTCATTGTCTTTCTAGATATTAGGGAGATCACTTGTCACACCATGCCCCCACAGCCTAGCCCTATAGCTCTGAAGGATTTACTCTTCTGGCTGGTAACTGGGGTCTTAGAGTCTAAGCTTATAGGTGTGTTTAGAGGAGCAGGGATAGGGTCTCCCCCTCTGCTTCACATACCCACTATGTGCAAGGATCTATCAGTGGGTCCTTCCCTCCGCTAGGGGTGGTCAGAATGGAGCACTAGTTTCCTCTGGCACCTCCACCTCCTGTATCTCAGACTGAACTTCAGACTTCCCAGAGGGACCCTGTGGAGTGTGCAGACAACCCTGACACTCAGGCTCTGCTCCCCAGGGGTGCAGTCTGAGTCTACCCAGAACAGGATGCTGAGTGGCATTGGAGGCTTCGTGCTGGGGCTGATTTTCCTCGGGTTGGGCCTTATAATCCGGCACAGGAGCCAGAAAGGTAAGGCACTCTGGGGAAACGGGGAGGATGGACTGTGCCTGAGGCCCTCTGTTCAGCGGGCCTCTGCCTTGAGATGTAGCTCTTTCCTTCTGACCCTAAAAGGAAGAATTATGGGCTGGTGGTGGACGGAGATGGGACAGCCTAAGGGGGAGGTTTGAAATCTAATTCTACTGGTTGGAAGGGGGCCTACCATAGACATAACAGATGGAGTGTATTCTAGGCCTTCCTTACAGTTCATCATTGTCTTACTAACTCACTGGCTGCTTCCTGAAAGCTTCCTTCCTTAAGAGGGTCAGAGCATCTGCTTCCCTTTCTTCTCATGATAGTTTCATTCATTTGGGGGAATTTTAGCTTAGGGCAATTAAGGTCTTGTGGTTAATGGCTAGGGAGAAAGTAAAATTAAGTTGCTTATCTACCTCCCTCTGGGGTGAGTGAGAGACTGGCTATTTGTGTAATGAGGTATTTTTATGTACAACTTCTTTTTGCAGGACGCAATGGGCCTCCACCAGTAAGTACTATTTCTGCTCTGATTCAGGGCGGGTGTGGGGACAGGTAAACGGGGGTAGAACATGCGGTGAGTGTACCCGGGCACAGTGGTCTCAGTTTATGGCCTGTTCCCAGCTACAGAGATCAAGAGTTAAGGGAGAAGTTTGCCAAGTTTCTGTAGGAATACGAGTTGTTCCCCAGAACCAAGCCGTAACTTTGGTGGCATCTTTCTGTGAAACTGGGAGCCAGAGACACAACTTGGGTGTTAGATACGAGGATGATGCCCACTTTGGGTTACATGTTGGTGGCTCCTGCCTATGTGAATTTATAAGTGACTAAAAGCCTCCAGTGGAAAGAAGGTGAGTTACCGTTACTGGTATTAAAAACATCAAAATCCTCCTGTCCCCCTAAGGGATGACAGCTGCTCCATTGCCCCCACACATCTGTGTGCAGCTTGAGTGCCATGTTCTCTTTAGCTGATTTAATCTTTACACAGATATTGGGGGAGGTGATGACAGTATGCTCTGAGCCTCAGCTTTCTCTGACGGTGCGGTGGCCCTGAGAGGAGGGGAGATGGCACACCCTTCAGGGTGCTGGGTGCCGACCGCTCTCTTTTCTACAGGGCTCCTGCGCTGACTGACGCCTGAGGATACCTGGGAGTCTGTCTGCCTGCCTGTCTTTGCCCAGAATTCCCAGCTGCCTGGAAGCCTGGCCCCCACACAGATCAGTTCTACAGTGATTCTGACACAGGCTCCAGGTCACCTCCTGTGACCCCTGCCCGAGGATCTGGTTATGAGACCGCTTCCTGCAATGGCCTCGGAGCCTCTGCCCATGTGCTCCCTACCAGCAGCATCTACTCAGGCCCCAAGGATTTTCTCACCCGTTTTGCAAGAGAAGCACATTGAAGCCCATTTACCTGTATACAGAGATTTTATCATAAGTAAACATGATTGTGAGTTATGTGTTAGCTATGTCTTCTTAACTGGGTGGAGGCAGGGAACCAGTACAGAATGAATGGATCATATAGTTCCTTGAAGGGAGACTAGAGGCATCTGTGGGTGCCAAGTGAAGAGCAGGCAGAGGAGAGAGAAAATCAGTTCAACATTCCCACTCTTCATAGATATTTAGTGTTATTCAGTCAGCAAGGGCCTACGGATGTGCCGGCCTCTCTTTAGATCTGGTGAGTACTGTGTACGTGAGCTTGCAGTGCAGTCATCCAGGCACAGGTGGAATGGCCCTGGTGCTGCAGAGAACCGAAGTGATGTGTCATAGATATCTTGGCAAGTCACACTGATCAAGGTCCATTTTTAGTTTTGAAAAAGTATAACCAGCAATGAAAGTACTAGTTTTGGTTTCACATGATAGAAACCCACTTCAAGTTTACTTTGTTCATGTTCCGAGAAATTCTGGGGAAGTCGGTTTCAGAAGTGACTAGATCCAGATATTCATTGAGATCTTCATCTCTTTCTCTTATAACTCTATCTGTGCACCTTTCATTCTATGTGTCTCTCCTGGTCCTATATGTCTTTCAGTGTGTCTCTCTGCATCTGTTTATTGTATTTTATTTATGTATTGTTGTAATGTAGTTATGTTAGTATCTAGTGTACAGCACAGTGATTTGACAAACCTATACATTCCTCAATGCTCAACACAATAGGTATAGTTACCGTCTGGTACCATATAACGTAACTACGATATTATTGACTACATCGACTTTTTCTCCTCATGGCATTTCTTTTATAACTGGAAGTTTGTACCTTTTAATCCTCTTATTTTGCCTAGCCTCTCATCCATCTCCCCTATGGAAACCACTAGTGTGTGTTCTCTGTATTCTTAAGTCTGTTTCTGGCTTAGCTTTTTGTTTTGTTTTGTTTTTCGATTCCACATATAAATGAAATCATATGGTATTTGTCTGTCTTTGTCTGACTTCTTTCACTTAACATAATACCCTCCAGGTCCATCCATGTTGTTGCAGATGGCAAGATCTAATACCTTTATTGCAGAGTAATATATATGTATGCATATAGAGAAAGAGATATAGATATATAGATATTTCACATCTTCTTTATCCATTCATCTATCAATGAACACTTAGGCTGCGTCCATATCTTCAGAATTGTGAATAATGCTGCAATCAACGTAGGGGTGTCTCTATATCTCTTTATCTCTGTCTCTTCATGTCTGAATCTGTGTGTCTCTCTTTCATTGCATTTCTGCCTCTGTCTTTCTCTTTTTTCCAAAGATTTTTAAATGTTTATTTTTGAGAGAGAAAGAGAGAGACAGAGCATGAGTGGGGAAGGGGCAGAGAGAGTGAGACACAGAATCTGAACAGGCTCCAGGTTTTGAGCTGTCAGCATAGAACCCAATGCAGGACTTGAACTCCAGAACGGGGAGATCATGACCTGAGCTGAAGTCTGGCACTTAACCAACTGAGCTGTCCAGGTGCCCTATCTCTCTTTCTATCTGTACCATTGCTATTATTTATCTGGATCTCTTTATCTCTGTTTTTTTTGTCTCTCTCTCTCTCTTCTGCATCTCTCTTTCTCATTACCTCACATCTTATCTCATCTTTGTTTCTGTGTGTGAAGGTGTTTGTTTCTGTTGTGCGTTTTAAAGTATCTACCAAAGTCTGAACAATTTTAGGAAATATTCTGAATGGCCAAGCCTGAGTAACACTCACATCTCTCAAAAACATCATCATGTGCATGAGGTGCAGATAGCTAGCTTTGCTAGCTTTTTATTTTATTAGGAACAGGGATTGGACTTTCCAGAACTTGGTGATGATGTAAATGACCCCCCGTGTCATCTGGAGCCCCCTAGCCTCTGGAACCCATCACAGTGGAGTGGTACAAGGGGCAGGTTTTTCTTATATCACTGATCCTAGGAGATAAATGGCAAAGTTCCCTCTGCTTCTAGAGTCCCTTTCTGGGGTGCCACCTCACAACCATCCCACTCTGTCTCCTGCACAGTCTCCTGATGGTCCTGCTGAGCTAGAAATCTCCGAGGATAGGGTTTCCCTTGTCTGTAAACATGGTAACTTATTGGTTCCAAATAACATTCCCTTCCCAGCTGGTAAGAAGGTCACTACATAGTGTGTCTCTTTGGATGTGGGCCCAGCAATGAAAGCTGGTCTCCATCTCAGTTTCTAGGTTTGTCATCAACACAGGTAGCTGGGAGCTTTTCTCTGAGGTTGTGGAGGATGATGCCAACGGGAAGAAGTCCTCTCTCCTCCCTGCTCTCACTCACTCACTGGGCCTGAGTAGCCAATGACAGGCCCTTCTCTCTCCTGGACAAGGTCAGAAAGCAGAATGAGGCTTCCTTGGTGCCTCTGTCTTTCATACTTCAGGCTGTGAGGCAGATCATCAGACATGGACACTATGAAGTGTGGACAAATACTGCCACTCAGGATTTTGCTCCCCAAGGCATAGTCTGAATTTGCCCTGAACAAGATGCTGAGTGGTCAGAGGTTTTGTACTGGGTCTTTCTTCTTCCTCAGGGTGGGCATTGTCATTTACTGTGGGAGTCAAGAGAGAATGACACTCTTGGGAAATGGGAAAGACTTGTTCTGGGTGTTCAGGGAGCCCTTGGTCTCTGTATATAGCTCTTTGCTTTTAACCCTGCAAAGTCCAGAGGCACAGCTAGAGATTAAACCAGATTCAGAGTTTTGGGAAACACTGACCTCTGATGTTTTAGTTGAAACATTAAGTCCTGTTGTGGTGGTAAGTGGTATAGTATATTCTAGGATATTTTTACCATTCGGCATTGTGCTACTGGTCCCATGCTAGAAGATTCCTTTTGAATGAAAGGATCAGAGTCTTTTTCTTTTATGTCCAGTGACAGTTTCATAGACACAACTATTTTTCTGCACCGACATTTCATTGGGGAATGTAATCTTTAATTAATAATTTAATCAGCATAACAAGCTACAGTCTTTATAAAGTCTTATTAGTTCTATTAGGCTTATACCCTGGAGAAAAATGTATTGGCGTACTAGAGTAATCTGTTAGTTGTATTTGGTCTTATCGTCAATCAATGGCAGATACTACTGTTCATCTGTTGACATAGAATATTTACCCATTCATACATGGAGATATTTAGAATATTTTCATGTTGGTAAGAATAATGATGCAAAGGGCATGGGAGAACACATATTACTTTGATATCCAATTTTCATTTCTTTTAAATATATACCCAGAAGTGAGCTTGCTGGATCATATACTACTTCTATTTTTAATTTCTTAAGGAAACTCCCCGTACTGCTTTCTACAATGGCTGTACCAATTTACATTCCTTCCAAGAGTGCACAAGAGTTCCCTTTGCTTCACATCCTCACTAGAACTTATCTCTTGTCTTTCTGATAACAATCATTCTAGTAGGTGTGAGGTGGTTTTAACTGTAGCTTTGATTTGCATTTCCCTGATGATTAGCTATGTTGAACACCTTTTCATGTAAGTTAGCAAATTGTATGTCTTCTTTGGAAAACTGTCTATTCAGTTCCTGTGTCTACAAAGCTACATTATTGTTGTTTTAAATTTTAATTCAGGTATAGTTAACATGCAGTGTTAGTTTCAAGTGTGCAATACAATGAGTCAGCAATTTAATGCATTACTCAGTGCTCATCCTGCTAAGTGCACTCTTAAGTCCTTTTGGCGATTTCACCCATCTGCCCACCTACCTGCTTTCTTGTAACCATCAGTTTATTCTCTATACTTAAGAGTGCGTTTCTTGCTTTTCTCCTTTTTTCTTTGTTCATTTTTTCCCCTTAAATTCTACATATGAGTGAAATCATATGGTTTTTGTCTTTCTCTGACTGGTTTATTTTGCTTAGCATAATACTCTCTAGCTCCATATATGTTATTGCAAATGGCAAGATTTCATTCATTTTTTTTTATGGCTGAGCAATATTCCATTGCATGCACACACATGTACACGTGCACACACACACATACGTAACACACACCACTTCTTTATCCATTTATCAATCAATGGACATTTGGGCTGTTCATATAATCTGGTTATTGTAGATAATGCTGCTATAAACAAACATTGGGGTGCATGTATCCCTTTGAATCAGTATTTTTGTATTCTTTGGCAAGTACCTAATTGTGAAATTTCTGGATCATAGGGTAGTTCTATTTTCATGTTTTTGAGGAAAGTCAATGCTGTTTTCCCAAGTGGCTCTAATAGTTTGCATTCCCACCAATAGTGTAAGAAAGAGGGTACTCCTTCCTCTGCATCCTTGCCAACACTTGTTGTTTCTTATGTTTTTAATTTTAGCCATTATGATATCTCATGTAGTTTTGATTTGTATTTCCCTGATAATGAGTGATGTTGAGCATCTTTTCATGTGTCTATTGGCCATCTGGATGTCTTCTTTGTAAAAATGTCTGTTCATATCTGCTCATTCTTTTGCTGAATTATTTGTTTTTTTGGGTGTTGAGTTTGACATGTTCTTTATATATTTGGATACTAACCCTTTATCCAATATGTCATATGCAAATATTTTCTCCCATTCTGTAGGCTGCCTTTAAGTTTTATTGATCATTTCCTTTGCTGAGCAGTTTTTTTTTTTTTTATATCTTGATGAGGTCTCAATAGTTCATTTTTGCTTTTATTTCCCTTGCCTCACGGGACATATCTAGTAAGAAACTGCTGATGTCAAAGAGGCTGTTGTCTGTGTTCTCCACTAGGCTTTTTGTGGTTTCCTAGCTCACACTTAGGTCTTGCATCCATCTTGAACTCTGTGTGGGTGTAGGTGTAACAAACTGGTCCAGTTCCATTCTTTTGCACGTTGGTGTTCAGTTTTCCCACCATCAATTGTTGAAGAAACTGTCTCTTTTCCATTGGATATCTTTCCTGCTTTGTCAAAGATTAATGAACAATATAGTTGCCATATAGTTCATTTCTGGGTTTTCTATTGTGTTCCGTTGATCTTTGTGTCTATTTTCGTATCAGTACTATACTGTCTTTATCACTACGGCTTTGTGATATATCTTGAGGTCCAGAATTGTGATACCTTCAGTTTTGCTTTGCTTTTTCAATGTTGCTTTGGCTATTTGGGTCTTTTGTGGTCCCATACAAATTATAGTATTGCTTGTTTTAGCTCTGTGAAAAATGCTGTTGGTGTTTTGATAGGGATTACACATTAAATGTTTAGATTCATTTGGGCAGTATAGACATTTTAACAATATTTGTTCTTCCAATCCATGACCATGGGATGTTTTTCCATATCTTCATGTCATCTTCAATTTCTTTCATCAGTGTTTTACAGTTTTCAGAGTACCCGTCTTTTATCTCTTTGGTTAGGTTTAGTCCTATATATCTTATTATATTTTTTCAATTATAAATGGGATTAATTCCTTGATTTCTCTTTCTGCTGCTTCATTATTAGTGTATAGAAATGCAATAGACTTCTGTATGTTGATTTTGTATCCCACAGATTTCCTGAATTCATGCATCAGTTCTAGCAGTTTTTTGGTGGGGTGTTGTGAATCATGTCATCTGAAAATAGTAAAAGTTTGACTTTTTCCTTGCCAATTTGGATGCCTTTTATTCCTTTGTGTTGTCCGGTTGCTGTGGCTAGGACTTCCAGTACTATGTTAAAAACAGTTGTGAGAGTGGACATCCCTATCTTGTTCCTGCCTTAGAGGAAAAGCTTTCAGATTTTCCCCATTGAGGATATTAAGTGTGGATTTTTCACATATGGCCTTTATTATGTTGAGGTATGCTCTCTGTAATCCTATTTTGTTGAGAATTTTTATCATGCATGTATGTTGCACTTTGTCAAATGCTTTTTCTGTGTCTATTGAGAGGATCATGTAGTTCTTCTCTTTTATTAATGTGGTGTATTGTGTTGATCAGTTTGCAAATACTGAGCCAAACTTGCAGGCCAGGAATAAATCCCACTTGATTGTGTGAATGATTCCTTTTATTTTAAAGTTTTATTTATTTTTTTATTGAGAGAGAGAGAGAGAGAGAGAGAGAGAGAGAGAGAGAGGATGAATGAATGAGAATTATGAGGGCAGAAATAGAGGGAAAGAATCCCAGGTAGGCTCCATGCTCTCAGCACAGGGCCCAATACGGGACTCGAACTACAAACCATGAGATCACGACTTGAACCTATATCAAGAATTGGAGGCTTAACTGACTGAGCCACCCAGGCACCCTTGTACCTATGAGTCTTTTAATGTACTGTTGGGTTGGGTTTGCTATTATTGAGAATTTTTGTATCCATGTTCATAAGGGATATTGGCCTGTACTTCTCTTTTATAGTGGAGTCTTTATTTGGTTTTGGAATCAGGATAATGCTGGTCTCATAGAATGAATTTGGAAGGCTTCATTTTATTTCTATTTTTTGGAATAGTTTGAGAAGAATGGGTTTTTCTAAAATATTTTTTAAATGTTTTTGAGAGAGAGAGAGAGAGAGAGAGAGAGAGAGAGAGAGAGAGAGAGGGAGAGAGAGAAAACAAAGTGTGAGCTGAGGAGGGGCAGAAAGACAAGAAGACAGAATCTGAAGCAGGCTCCAGGCTCTGAGTTGTCGGCACAGAGCCCGATGCGGGGCTCAATCCCACAAACCCTGAGATCATGACCTGAGCTGAAGTCGGATGCTTAACCGACTGAGCCACCCATGTGCCTCAAGAAGAATGGGTATTAAATCCTCTTTAAATGTTTGCTAGAATTCCCATGTGAAGCCATCTTGCCCTGGACTTTTGTTTATTGGGAAATTTTTAATTACTGATTCAATCTCTTTGGTGGTTATCAGTTTTTTTCAAGTTTTCTATTTCTTTCTGTATCAGTTTTAATGGTTTATATGTTTCTAAAAATTTATCCATTTCTTCCAGGTGCCTAATTTGTTGGCATGCAGTTTTTCATAATATTCTCTTATAATTGTCTGTTTTTCTGTAGTGTTGATTATTATACCTCTTCTCTCTTTTGTGATTTTATTTTTTTAGTCACTTCTCTCTTCTTTTTGATAAGTCTGTCTAGTGGTTTATCAACTTTGTTAGTTTTTTTCAAAGAACCAGCTTCAAAGAATCAGTGGTTTCAATGATGTCTTGTATTGTATTTTTTGTGTTACATCATTTATTTCTGCTCCAATCTTTATTATTTCATTTTTTCTACTGGCTTTTGGTTTTGTTTGTTGTTTTTTCCTTTAGATGTAGGCTCCTTTTGGTGTAAGGTTAGGTTGTTTATTTGAGATTTTTCTTGCTTCTTAAGGTAAGCCTGTAGTTACATACTTCCCTCTCAGGTCCAATTTTGCTGCATCCCAAGGTTTTGGACCATTATGTTTTCATTTTCATTTGTTTCCATGTATTTTTTAAAAATTTCTTCTTTGATTCCCTGGCTGACTCATGCATTGTTTACTAGTATGTTGTTTATCCTCCACATTTAAACTTGTTAGATCTTCTTGTTGGATTGTCCCCCTTATGATAGAGTGCCTTTCTTCATCTCTTGTTACAGTCCTTGTTTTAAAGTCTCATTTGTCTAATATAAGTACTGCTACTCTGGCTTTCTTTTGACATTCATTTGCATGATAAATGTTTCTCCATCCCCTCACTTACAATCTGTAGTTGTGTTTCAGTCTAAATGAGTTTCTTAAAAATATTAAAATAAAATAAAATGAGTCTCTTATAGGTAGCATATAGATGGATATTGTTTTTTTTAATCCATCCTGACACTCTATGTCTTTTGACTAGAGTGTTAAGTCCATTTATATTAAAAGTAATTATTCGGGGTGCCTGGGTGGCTCAGTCGGTTGAACCTCCGGCTTCGGCTCAGGTCAGAGCTCACGTTCGTGGGTTCGAGCCCCGCGTCGGGCTCTGTGCTGACAGCTCAGAGCCTGGAGCCTGCTTCCGGTTCTGTGTCTCCTTCTCTCTCTGCCCCTCCCCCTCTCATGCTCTGTCTCTCTCTGTATCAAAACTAAATAAAACATTAAAAAATTAAAAAAAGTAATTATTCATAAATACGTAGTTAATGCCATTTTATTACTGGTTTAATTGTTGTTTCTGGAGTGCATTTCTGTTGCTTTAGGATGGAATATTCTGAATGTATCTGTTAAGTCCATCTAGTCCCATGTGTCATTCAAAGCCATTGTTCCCTGTTGATTTTCTGCTTAGATAATCTGTCTAATGATGTAACTAGGGTATTAATGTCCTTTACCATTATTGTATTATCAATGAGTTCCTTCAGTTTCATTATTGTTGGTTTATATTTGGGCGCTTTCTGTTTGGTACATAAATATTTATAATTGTTAGATCTTCTTGTTGCATTGTGCCCTGCATTATGGTATAGTGTCCTTCCTCATCACTTGTCTCTAGATTAAAGTCTAATTTGTTTGATGTAAGTATTGCTACTCTGGCTTTCATGTGACAAACATATACGTGATAGATATATCTCCCTACTCTCATGTTCAATCTACAGGTGTCTTTAGGTCTAAAGTGAGTTTCTTGTAGGCAGCATATAGATCAGTACTTTTTTTTTTTTTTAACATTCAGATACCCTATGTCTTTTGATTGGGGCATTTAGTTTATTTATATTCAGAGTAATTATTGATAGATATGTATTTAGTACCCCACCTCTTTTTTTTCTCATTTTGTCATTGTTTCTGGAGAATTTTCTACTCAGAGTCTCTCTAATATTTCTTGCAAGCATGGCTCATCTTTGTCACAAGCTCTTTTAGTTTTTGTTTGTATAGGAAACTGTTTATCTCTCTTTGTATTTTGAATGCAGCCTCGCTGGATACAGTAGTCTTGGCCACAGATTTTTTTTCCGTTCAACACATTGAATATATCATGCCGTTCCCTTCTGGTTTGCCAAGTTTCTTTTGAGAAATCAGCAGCTAGCCTTAAGGATCTTCCCTTGTCAGTTTGGGGCTTCTTTGGTCTTGTTGCTTTTAGGACTTTTTCTTTATCACTATATTTTTAAAATATAATTACAATATGTCTTGGTGTTGTCTTGCTTTTGTTGATTTTGATGGGGTTCCCTTGTGCTTCCTGGATCTGGATGTCTGTTTCCTTCTCCAGATTAGGGAACTTTTCAGCTCTTATTTCAAATAAATTTTCTGTCTCCTTTTCTCTTCTTCTTCTGGGACTCCTATAACACAAATGTCATTAGTTTGATGTAGTTAGTGAACTTTCTAAGTCTTTCTCACATTGCATACTTCTTTTTCTTTTTTGTCCAACTTCATTATTTTCCATTATTTTGTTTTCTGTATCGCTTATTCATTCCTCTACTTCTTCCAACCTTATGTTCCTTACATCAAGTCTGTTTCCAATCTCAGTTGTTGCATTTTTCATTTCTGACTGATTTTCTTTTTAACTATTTTCTCTGCAGTTAGGGCCTCCCTGAAGGCTCCCATTCTTTTCTCAAGCATAGCGAGTATCCTTATGATTGTTGCTTTAAATTACCATCAGGCATGTTACTTATACCCATTTTACTTGGATCTGTGGAAGTCACCTTATCTTGTTCTTTCATTTGGGATGAATTCCTTCATGTTAGCATTTTCTCTATGTCCCTGCCTTCTCTGCATTTGAAAAGCCTGTTATGTTTCTTGCTCCTAAGAGTAATGGTTTTATGAAGAAGAGGTCATATAGTGTCCAGGGCGTGGTATTTTGGGGAATGTCTCTGGTGTGCTGTGTGTGCTCTGCTGTTGTTTTTGGTTGCTCTGTCCATCAGGCCAGTCATCTGCAGGGGCTCTCCTTGCCTGCTATGGGTGGTTTTTGGTCCTTGGCCAGAATGGGGCAAATTTTAATTAGGCATGCTCTGGTCTGCTTGTTAAATGAGACCTGATACTACTTCCACTAGAACTGGAGCCTTCTCTGGTTGGGAGATATGGTGTGGACTGGGGTTTCTAGGGATAGGGCCTGTCATGCTGGAACTTAGGTCAGCTTGACTGAGAAGGGCAGTCATGCCAGAGACAGAGGTGTGAGACTTAGTGTATGTGGTTAGGTAGCTAGTTCAAGGCTGAGTTACTTTCCACAGGTGGCTTCGTGTTTATGTTGAGGGATGGGGGAAGGAAATGGCACTGGGCAGCTCCTCTGTCCCTGGAGAGACATCTGCCTGAATTCTGTCTTTTAGGGACCAGTTCTAAGAGGAGGGAATAATCTCTCACCACTCACAGTGTGTCCCAAGCATTCTTCAGATGACCCAACCACCTTTAAAACTCATCTTTGAGCCTTCTGATTGCAAGAACTCATGAAAACAGTTCCCCTCATTTTCCTAGCCAATGGCTTTGGGGCAAGTGTTCTCTCTGTGGTTCCCCTTCCTGTGTCCTTTCTTCTGCCTTTCTCCAGGACCATGGCTCCCTTCCCTCTGTAGCAACTGTGATCTGTTTTCCCCCCAAACTCTGCACTTCTTACCTTTTTTGATGTGACTTCTTCTCTCCCTTTAGTTGTGGAGTTTTTTCTGTCAGTCTTCAGGTTGATTTCTGTGGTATTTAGAATGTTTTGATAGTTATCTAGTTGTGTTCGAGGGACAAGTCTAGGGTCCTCCTACTATGCTGCATCTTAGCCCCTCTGTCCTTTCATTTTGGATAAATTTCTTTGTCTTCTCATTTCATCTGCCTCTTTGCATCTGTCTTTCTATGTTTTCTGCTCTTGAAAGTAGTGGCTTTATGAAGAGATCCTGGAGTTCTCTTCAGTTCAGTGTCTCCGGTTCATCAGAACCTGGCAGTTTCTGGAGACAATTCTCTATGTGTTGCTTATACCCTATTGTTGTATCTGGGTCACTTTTCTTTTCAGTGCAGTCATCTGTATTTTTTGGGTTGCGCTTGCTCTTTGTTGTGTTAGTGGAACCCAGGCAGGCCAGCTCTGAGGGGTGTGCCTGCCAGGGAAGTTGGGAGCGGGATGGCAGTGTTAGCAAACGTTGCACTGGGACACTAGTGCCCTGCTGGATCCATGGAAGTGCTGCAATGGTTGGGCCTGCACCCTGGGGTGACACATGGCGATGGCTGTGTCAGCAATGCCTGGCACATGAGGATGATTGGGGGTGTGTGGCTGGTCACAGCAGAGGGTGGCAGCTGTGCATGGCACTCAGTAGTGGCTGGGTGTTGTGTGTCTGGGCACTGTGGAGTGGCTGATCACATTGTGTGGTGGCATCTGTGCACCCTGTGGATTGGCAGTGTGCCAGCGCAGCTTTAACAAAATGTACCCTTAGCCCAGGGCTGAGGCTGGTGGCCTTGGAGTGAGGAGTCCTTGGGAGAGTTCGTGGGCCTTGCATACTGCTAGCAGGTTAAGTAGCAAATGTCTGTGCAGCGCTGCCTCCTGCATGTGGCTCTGTGTTCATGCCGCCAGGTGGGGGGAGGAAAATGGCACCTGCCAGCTCCTTCTTTTTCAGAGAAATCCCCCAGCATGCTCTGAAATCAATATGAACAGATCTGTCTCTCGTTTGCTCCCATCCTTGTGTAAACTGCAGGAAGAGCCTCTTTTTAAAGGCAGAGATCCAGCTGTCACTTGCCCTTCCAGCTCACCCAGTGCGGAGTCAGCTGACTTTTGCAGCTCCAAGCTCCAAGTCCCACTGGTTTTAAAAACTTGAACAATTTAGTCCGTCTGTTTTTTAAAGCCAGACATGATGGGAATTAGTCTTCCCCATGTGAGCTCCCTGGTGTGCGGGCCTGTTTCTCAGCCCTCTCCACGTGTGCAGCCCCTCCCTCCTGTGGACAGCCTCCCTTTGCCTTTCTGACCTTCTCAGCCTTTCAGATGCAGCTTCTTCTCTATTTAGTTGTGGAGTTTGTTCTGCCAGTTTTATGATCACTCTCTGGTCTATTGGGTTGGATGTCAATGATGTCTAGTTGTAAACATGGGATGGGGAGAGCTCAGGGTCCTCTTACTCTGCCATCATTCCTAAATATGCCTTTTCATTAAGGGTCTCACTGAAGTCCTCCTTTCTTTTCTCAAGTTTACACCTGGTGTGAAGGTCTTTTTACTTCCTCTCTCTGAGCCCACAGCATCCCCACTCCTGTGGACAGTCTTGTGGGTCCATTTGGCTCCCAGCCATGCCTCTGCCCTTTCTTCCCTCTTGGATGTTGCTTCTTTTCTCATTTAGCTGTGGAGAGTCTGTTATGCCAGTCTTCAGGTGGCTTTCTGAATTATTTACACTGATGTGGATGTTACCTTGTTGTATCCATGGGATGAGGTGAGCTTAGGATCCTCCTACTCTGCTATCTGTAAGAGTTACCTCAAGACAGTGACAGAGCGGCCACTTTGATGTGGGGAGGGGGAGAGCTCCATGCACCGACAACCCCCACCTCCAGACCTGGAATGACCTGAGCCCTTCAAAGAGCACCAGGGGCTGATGGCGGAGCTCAGGCCTATCTTATAGCCTGACAAAAGGCCCAGCCAACCCCATCCCACCACGACCCCAATAATGCTCTACTTGGCTATCTGCCCATAGGAGACCAAACCGGGAACTCTTTCATCTAAAAATCACTCGTGCCCCCCCTCCCCCCCCACACACCGGGGGCGACTTCCCTGACTCCCCTCACCTGAGTCACGGAACCTCACCTGGGAGCTGCAGACTCCAATAAAGGCTTCCCTTTGTTCCTGAACATGGCCTCCTTCTTTCCTCTCTGCCTCCACCTCCACTTAACAACTCTTACAGTATCCTCCCTGGAAGTCCTCCTCTACCCATTTATGTCATTTTGTTTTCTCTGGTCTTTATTTGTGTGGGTACCTTTATATTAACTCTTTGTCAGATAGATAGATGGTTTACAAATATATGCTTCTTCTCATTCCACAGGTTGGAATAATCAGCATTTGGCTGTGAAAAAATTTTAAAATTTGATGTACTCAACTTGTTTAATTTTGCTTTTGTTGCTTGTGCTTTTGGTTTTATATCCAAAACATTATGCCAAGACTTTTTCTTCAAAGTTGAAACAGTCATTTCTTTTTTACTGAGGAATAATTAATAGCATTATATTTTCATGTGTACAATATGATTTGATATTTGTATATCTTGTGAAATAATAACTACAATAAGTTTAGTTAACATCTGTCACCATACAAAATTGATCGAAGTATAATTGGCATACAATATATGAGTTTCAGGTGTGCAGCAGTGATTCAACATACGAACTATGAAATGATCACTGTAAGTCTAGTTACCAATTGTTATCATACAAAGTTAATACAGTATTATTTACTGCCTACTGTACAATGCTATACATTGAATCCCAATGATTTACTTATTTTATAACTAGAAGTTTATTCCTCTGGATACCTTTCATCCACTTTGCCCACCACCCAACCCACTGTCTCCTCTGGCAATCATCGGTCTGTTCTTTGTTTATAGAGGTCTGGTTTTGTTTTTTATTTATTTTGTTTTTTAGATTCCACATGTAAATGAAAATATATGGTATATATCTTTCTCTTCCTGACTTATTTAATTTAGCATAATAAGGTCTATCCATTTTGTCACAAATGGCAAGATTTCATTCTTTCTTATGGATAAATAGTATTTCATTGTGATGTGGTGTGTGTGTGTGTGTGTGTGTGTGTGTGTGTGTGTGTGTGTGTGTATTTAACATTTGCTTTATCCCTTCATCATCAGCGGACACTTAAGTTGTTTCTATGTCTTGGCTATGGTAAATAATGGTGTGATGGATATGAATATGCAGTTATCTCAAGTTTTTGAGGAACCTCCGTATTGTTTTCCATAGGATTGAATCAATTTACATTCCCACCAACAGTGTATAAGGATTCCCTTTTCTCCATATCCTTGCCAATACCTCTTATTTCTTATTTTCTTGATGATAACCGTTCTAACAGGTGTGAGGTGATATCTCAATGTGGTTTTGATTTGTATTTCCCTAATGATTAATGATGTAGAATACCTTTTAATGTACCTGTTGGCCATTTGAATACCTTTCTTGGAAAAATGTTTAATCTGGTCACTAAAAATGTCTATTAGGTCCATTTGGTCTAAAGGATAGTTCAGGTCGATTATTTCTATTTTAAATGGATTATTATTATATTTTTTCTTCACATACTATACAATACCTATGTCATCTCATTTATTCAAGCCTCCTCTAACCTCCACCAAATTATTCTTTGTTCCTGTGTGATAGTCTCATGTGTTCTTTTCCTTTATAAATTCTTCAGTATTTATAATTATAAGTTTGTGGAGTTATTTATATATGCATATTTCTTCCCACAGGAATTTAAATTCTGTGAAGACAATGAATGTATCTACTTGCACATTATTTTAGTAGACTCAGAATGTACATAATATGCATCACAACACTGGTACTTAATGACCATTTTTATTTTTTTAATTTATTAAAAAATTTTTTTTACGTTTATTTATTATTGAGAGACAGAGCATGAATGGGGGAGGGGCAGAAAGAGAAGGAGACACAGAATCTGAAGCAGACCCCAGGCTCTGAGCTAGCAGTCAGTACAGAACCCATCAGTGGCCTGAACCAATGAACTGTGTGAGTTCATGACCTGAGCTGAAGTCAGACACTCAACAGACTAAGCCACCCAGGCGCCTGGTGACCATTTTTATTTTTGCACTATTGATTAAACTAGTGGATGTGTTAGCAAAGTTTGGCACTTAGTCCATACAATAATAAGGTGAGCATTACTTTCATTTCCTTTACTATATTCTTTGTGACATTTATATTCTTTAGGGTTACATTTCTGAGAGGTTTATGGTCTAAAGCAGGATTTGCATACTCATGGTTCCTAACTGGGATAAAAAAAAGGAAAATCTTAAAAACCAACATAACTTCGAGCAGAATACTCCTCTGCCTACTTTTTTTCTTTGTGTTTCCTGAAATAGTTGAAAAACCCTTTTATTGTGGAAAATTTCAACTACATACAGCAGTAGAGAGAGTAGTGCCATCTACAGTCTGGCCTTAATAGTTATTAATTCATGGATAATTTTGTAAGTCTACCCACTTAATCTATAAAATACTGAATTATTTTGAAGATAATTTTTACACATCATATAATTTCATGGATGAACATTTTATTATGAAAATCTAAAATATAATGACTTTTTAGAAACATAACAATGCTATTGCTGCCCCTAAAATTAGATAATTTAGTACAGCCAGTGTTCAGTTTTTGTGGTTGTCTCACAAGAATTTTTTAACAGTTATTCGTTTGAATTTGCATCTAAACAAAGCCTAACAATTGGTTGATATGTATCTTCTGTTTTTTAAAATTTTTATTAAAAATTTTTTTGAAACATTTATTTACTTTTGAGAGACAGAGCATGAGCAAGGGAGGAGCAGAGAGAGAGACTCAGAATTCGAAGGAGGCTCCAGGCTCCGAGCTGTCAGCACAGAGCCCAAAGTGGGGCTCGAACTCACAAACCTCGAGATCATGACCTGAGCCAAAGTCAGCACTTAACCGACTGAGCAACCCAATCCCAGGTGCCCCTGTTTTTTTAAATTTTTTTTTAATATATATTTTTTAGTGTGAAGTTTTTCTGTTCCCTATTTTCCTTACAAACTCTTTGCTGAAAAAACTGTGATTAATGATACAATTATATATCTTTAAAATAGTATGATAGTAATATTAAATATTAGTAAATATTAGTAAAGTCAGGCATTATGCACAAGATTAGAAATAATTCAAATAACTCAAATAAGTTTTAAAGAATCGCATAATTTAGTATCATGAGGACTGATATCTAACTTTGCTTATAGTAATGTCATGTGTTGATCCCACTTTTAATTTTTAGCTGATAAAATTAAACAATTGCTCTTGGTTTTTGAATTAATTCTATTATAAAATTAAATGAACACTTTATAAAATGCAACTTGTCTAAAGATTTATGTGCCATGAGGAGAGGACACATCTTTGATTAGAGATTAAAAATCCAAAGTCAAATATTACAACTTGTTTTTCTAAGAATTCTCTTAGAAACCCTCTACCAATGACATGTCACTGACGGCTATACCCTATCTATTCTTTTAGCCTAAAAATCCTCTCATTAACTCGTGAAAACAAATTCGTTCATAGTTGCATGCTTGAATCTTGTAAATCACTAAAGGACTCAGAAAAAGTAACACGCTTGTTATATGATATGATCTATTCTTTTTAATAAATTAATTATGGATACAACTAGCAATGTTTCCTTATGTATTTGTGCACTATGTGTAAGGCACAACCTGTATATCGAGATTATTCAAATTCTGTCAGTAATTGCAAGGAAAGTATCATTTCCACATTATGTATGAGAAATATATGACTCAGAATATATTTAGTTAGTGTTATAAAGTTTAAAATACTAGCTATAAAGAGCTGAATTCTGAATTTGGATTTAGGTTTCTTTCCATCGAACTATGTTATATCAATTATTGTGTTAAAATTGTGCCCCCCCCCCATTATACTTTAAGCTCATTGATACAGGCGGCTTGGATAGGAATAGCCTCATGCATTTTATAGCTCTTCCAAAATACTGGCATAGATATAGTGTGTGGACACAGCAGCTGCAGAATGAAAAGAGGCAACGTGCCTAAAACAATTTCAAAGGGCAAGTCAAGCCACATACACTTTCTTTCTTTTTTTTTTAATTTAAAATTTTTATTTATTTTTTTACTTTATAAAGTTTCATATTTTTTTAACATATGCAATTATTTTCCATCATTTACAATACAGTAGTTGCAATGACATTC
>NC_043706.1:30744347-30749538 GCF_006229205.1 Suricata suricatta | reverse complement strand
GAGAGATCATTGACATTTATTTGTCTCCACTATTGGAAAAGCATTTCTAAATACATATTTTATTTGATGATTTGTAAAGTGACTTATATGAGGGCATGTGGTAGAATGAGTTGTTTAAAGGCATTCAGCTGGGCTGTGTACTCAATCCTCCTGCCAGTTCCCAGCAGGAAAATGTGTGTAAACCTGAGACAAAGAAGAGGATGTCCTTCTTTATGTCTACAGAGTATACACAGTTCATAGAACCCTTTCCCCTAAGGTAAACTATGGAAGAAATATATAAAAACATTCAAAATATATTCAGAGACATTTGGAAGCAATAGTTCATGAATTTTAGTAACAAAACACCCATTCGTGGAAACACCCTTTATCTTTGAGGCCATCATGAATGAACGCCATCGAGCCCTCCAGGCTATATTCAGTGGATCTAGTATTAGAAACAGAATAATGTCCTTGATGAACTCGATAACAGCACAGATAGGAAAGAGAGTGGGTTGGGTCTTTAGTTTCCTGAAGGAAGAAAGACTATAAATTTTAGATCTGCTTAGTATTGAGAACACCTTTGAGGAGAATATGCTATTCCTACGACAGTGTCTTTCCCTTCAAATTCCTTTTCCCAAGTTAAGTCTCCACATCCCTCAATGTGCACTCACCCACAATGTCCTCACTGCCACAGGGGCTCATCATGGTGGTAAGGGCAACGGTCCCCAGAATCAGGACACCATTTAGGGTCATCCTCTTCTCAACAGGTCTCCACAGTTGCCGTTCTAAGTTGCAGAGCAATGGTGAAGACCCAAAAGAAGGGAATCTAAAGACACCCAAGCCAAATCTTGCCAGGTCAGGTTTTGGCCAAACAGAAAAATTCCCTATGATGACATCTCAGTTGCCAGTTGAAGAATTTGTACTAAGAAGCCTGGAAAGGATTGGGAAATCCCCTTCTTCTCCTTCTCCTTCTTTTAAAACTTTACTTATTTATTTTTGAGAGAGAGAGAGAGAGAGAGAGAGAGAGAGAGAGAGAGAGAGAGAGAGATAGCATGAAAGGGCAGAGAAGGGGAAGAGAGAGAGGGAGACAGAGTGTCTGAAGCAGGCTCTGTACTGATAGCAGAGAGCCTGATTCCAGGCTTGAACTCACAAACCATGAGATCATGACCTGAGCCAAAGCTGGACACTTAATTGACTGAGCCACTCCGGTGTTCTGGGTAATCCCCTTCTGATGTAGCCTCCATTCAGAGTAAACCTGGGGGAATTATCTACGAAAAGAGGGAAGGTGTTAAATCTGAATCTTGCAGTGGGTGTGAATGCTTGCTGGTGGCAAAAGGAGGCGGAATTTCAGAGTAGCCTCATATATAGGTAACATCAACACTGATACAGTGTTCTTCAGGATTTTCTAAGTTACAACTTCCAAAAATTCTTTCATAAACTGATTCCCTTCTCTGGCAAGCCCTAACTCCTTCCCTTTTCCTGGCCTCCATACGTGAGTTGTCTTTCTTTTTCACTTCTGTATTGCATAAATTCCCCAAATTTTGAGTTGATTCACCTACCTAGAATATTTATGCTGGTGGTAGCTAAGGAATACCTTTGCCTTTTGACTTATGTAAATCCAGTTCAGTTTTTACCATGTTTTCAAAAGCTCCAGTGTTTGCATCTGGGACAATGAGAGAAGTCATAATGGCATTAATGCTGCCTATAGTAACTGTGTGATCTTTTCTCTCAATTTCTGCCCTGCCCTGAGTATTCTTTGTGCTCTGCATTTTAGTTCTGCCTATCTACATTTAAGGGCAATTTAGGGACATTGATTACGTTAAAGAAAGCTTGAGCTGCTCCACTCTATGATTTTTAGTTTTTAAACATTTTTACATTTAAGAATGTAAGTCAAATGACAGAATGAGGTTGGTTCTGGGTGAATCAGTCATCTTAGAAACTGGTTTCTGTCCCAGAACCTACTGGGTAGTTTCATATTTTTTATCCTGCCACATATTCCAGATATTTGTGAGGAACTAGGAATTGAGATAAAGCCAAAGGCAGTCCTTAGAAGGACACTTATTATTTTTTTCTAGAAGAATTGATTTTCTGGAAGCTATAAGTTAATAGGGAGTTTCACTTAGAATCAATCACTCTGTCTCTGTTAGATGGCCTTCTGTTTCTAGCACTCTGTCATAACTCATGATGTAAGGAAGAGTGAAACAGAAAAGGCCCTGGCATCTGGGAGCTGCCTGGTACTATTAACTAGGTCTTGGTATTGCCAGGAGCTGGGCTGCTACTCACAGCCAGGTTCTGGTGTTTTCCTGCTGAATGTAAACAATGTCATAGAACAGCAGTATCAGACAGTCACAACAATGACATGTGTACCTCCTTCCTAGGTGAATGAATGCCTCCTGCTTCTTTACCAATTAGAGCTTTAGCCTCAGTATAGTCTTCCTTCCTTCTAGGTAAGATTTATTAAGATGCCCAATTATAGACGAACTCCATGCCATCATCCACTTTCTGACAGTCCAACTAGGAGCAGAGTTCCTCTTTCTTCACCTCTTTGGTTATGTTTACTCCTAGGTATTTTATGATTTTGGGTACACTTGTAAATGTGATCGATCCCTTGATTTCTCTTTCTGTTGCTTCATTGTTGGTGTATAGGAAGGTAACCGATTTCTGTGCATTGATTTTGTATCCTGCCACATTGCTGGATCAGTTCTAGCAGTTTTTTGGGGGACTCTTTTGGGTCTTCCATGTAGAGTATCATATCATCTGCAAAGAGTGAAAGTTTGACCTCCTCCTGGCCAATTTGGATGCCTTTTATTTCTTTGTGCTGTCTGATTGCTGAGGCTAAGATTTCCAATATTATGTTGAGTAACAGTGGCGAGAGTGGATATCCCTGTCTTGTTCCTGGCCTTAGGGGGAAAACTCTCAGTTTTTCCTCATTGAGGAGGATATTAGCATTGTGTTTTTCATGTGTGACTTTTATGATCTCAAGGTATGATCCTTCTATCCTTGTTTTCTTAAGGGTTTTTGTCAAGAAAGGATGCTGTATTTTGTCAAATGCTTTCTCTACATCTGTTGCAGATATTGAACCAACCCTGCATTCCAGGAATAAATCCACTTGGTCGTGGTGAATAATTTTTTAGATGTATTTTTGGATCCAGTTGGCTAATATCTTATTGAGGATTTTTGCAGCCATATTCATCAGAAAGATTTGTCTATAGTTCATTTTTTAATGGGGTATTTTTCTGGCTTTGGAACAGAGTTTCTCTTTCTTAAATCCTCCTAAAAATCGCCTAACAGAAGCCCAAACCCTATTAGTTTGATAGTTTATGTGTAGGCTAGGTTGTAGTCCTCAGTTATTCAATCAAACATTAATCTAGGTGTTGTTCTGAAAATATTTTGTAGATGTTATTAAAGTCCGTAATGAGTGGTCTTTCAGTAAGAGAGGCTGGTTCTGGGTGAGTCAGAACCAACCAGAAGAAAAATCTTCAGAGCAGAGATGGGGTTTCCCTGCTGGGCTATAGTTTTAGACTGTGCTGAGAGCCACAGCCTGCCTTTCCTTTCCCTGGGGATCTTGGACTTGCTTAGCGCACCCCACAATTGTGTAAACTACCTCCCTATTAATGAATATCTCCTACTGGTTCTGCTTCTTTGGTTCCAACACTCTCTTACTGAGATGACCCATGATTTTGCCTGGTGAGTTTTCTCCCTCACTGCAGTGAACAATAAAACCAACTTGTTCATCCACAGGTGTGCTCCTGATGGTCTTTGACATCTCATTACAGTGAGAAATATACATATGCTCCACTTGGGAGGAAAAATTCCTAGGACTCCCACTATACCTGTAATACTTTAATTTACAAGGAGGACATTGAGTTTCAGAGAGATGCAGAAATTTGCCTAAGGTCACACAGCTGGTGAGTGCAGAGCTGAAGTGTTTCCTCTCCTCCTGCTGTCACACAAAGAACATGTTCTAGTCACTTCTGTCTTCAGGTCATAATTTTAATATAAGGTAAAATTATTAGTGAATTAGATTCAGAGGAATGGTGTACCAAATTCAAATGTGTAACTAATTTGTTACCTTCTGTCTATAAGGAAAATGAAAGGCATTTTTTAAATTAATGGTAGAAATAAAAATTTGGAGTTTAAAACATTACTTTGTCCAATAATTTTCTCAAGAAGCACAATTTTCCTCCATTAATTTAGTACTTAAATTGTCAATATGAGTGGAACATGTCATTATAATTTATGTCATTGGAAGCCTTTAAGAAATTATTCAGACAGAATGCTAATTATTCAGGTTAATTACCACTTGTAACATTTTCTAAAGATGTGTGTATTTTCAAGTTCTTTAATTCTGACTTTCAACTCTTTTGCCCTGACACAACCCTTGTTACCATATTGGTGAAGTCTTACTAAAAAGACCAAAGCCTCTCCCATCTTGCAGTAAAGGTGCTTCATAACAATAACCGAGTCCAAAGCAGCAAAGTAAAAAGGGGAAGGACTTTGTAATCAAATAAATAAGCATTCAACACTGCTTTTTAAAAATATATTTTTGTTTATCTTTGAAAGAGAGAGCATGAGCAGGGGAGGGGCAAAGATGGGGAGCACCTGGGTGGCTCAGTTGGTTAAGTGTCCAACTTCAGCTCAGGACCTGATCTCATGCTTCCTGAGTTCGAGCCCTGGGTTGAGCTCTGTGCTAACAGCTCAGAGCCTGGAGTCTGCTTTGGATTCGGTATCTCTCCCTCTCTCTCTGCCTCTCCCCTACTTGTGTGCATGCGTGCTCTCTCTCTTTCTCTCAAAAATAAATAAGCATTAAACAAATTTTTTTTAAAAAGGAAGGAACAGAATATCCAAAGTGGGCTTTGCACTGATAGTAAAGAGCCCAACGTGTGGCTGAACTCACAAACCATGAGATCAGGACCTGAGCTGATAAAGTCAGATGCTCAACTGACTAAGCCACCCAGGCGCCCCTTGACACTCTTTTGATTTTATTAGTTGCATCATCTTGGGCAAGTCACTCAAAATATATGAGCCTTAGTGTACTTTTCTATAAAATGGGATAAAAACTATTACATGACAATAAATGATGAAATGAAATTATAAACGACGACAAATTATAGGATTTAAATACAGTCCAGTGCCTGGAACATGACAAGTGCACCCAAACGATAGCAACTCTATACTGACAAATATTAATTGTGCTAGGCCACTCGTGGCC
>NC_043706.1:30739804-30744247 GCF_006229205.1 Suricata suricatta | reverse complement strand
CAGGTGAAAGCACAGAAAATTGCAGAATTGTAAGTGATCTTATGGTCACTAAGCATATTCTGATACCAAGGCCTGTGTACTGATATCCAGTCACATGGCCTCTCAAATGATAAAGTCAATGGAGCAGACGGGCATTGCAAAGACAATTATTCTGTTTTTCATTTAATATCACTTCCACCTATTAGTTGCCACCAACAACTCCTATATGTATGAATTAGTTGCTTTTTCTCTTAAACTGTTCCTGAACAATTTTTTACTGACAAACCTGAAAAATTGCCCCCATGTCCAGATCCACTTTCCCTATAGCTCAAGGGAGCCGTTCAGCTAAACTGAATAGGTTATTCGATGAGGACTGTGTGCTAAGATTCTGGCACATAATCAACAAACGCTTGTTGACTTTTCATCAGGTTACGGAACCAACAGCCTGGAGACAGATGACGTTCTTCTTGTCCAGTGGTGACTGGTTCTCTTTCCAGGAACTCTCCAATCCTCATGTACTTACTTATTGCAAACATTCATTATACAGAAATATTTACTTATCATTAGCCAATTAAGCAAATGAAAAAGAATCTTCTATGAAAAAAAATCTTTTTTGAGAGAGAGAGAAAAAAAGATGCAAGGCGGGGGAGAGGCAAAGAGCTAGGGAGAGAGGGACTCTTGGACAGGCTCCTTGCCCAGTGTGAAGCCGGTTGCAGGACTTGATCTTATGATCCTGGGATCATGACCCAAGTCAAAATAAGAGTCCATGCTCAACTGACTGAGCCACCCAGGTGCCCCTTAAATGAAATTTTAAACCAACTGTTTATTTATTTATTTAAAATTTTTTTTATGTCTATTTTATTTTGAGAGAGAGTGTCAGAAAGCAAGCTGGAGAGGGCAGAGAGTGAGGGAGACACAGAATCTGAAGACAGGCTCCAGGCTCTGAGCTGTCAGCACAGAGCCCGATGACGCGGGGCTCAAACCCATGGACTGTGAGATCATGCCATGAGCCAAAGCTGGACGCTCAACCAACTCAGCCACCCAGGTGCCCCTAACTGTTTATTTTAAATTACACTTTTTAAACTGTTATGCAAAGAAACACAGAGACCAACTGAGACCACTGAAGCCGAATTAAGGGAGTCTTTTTTATTACTGGCCGGGACCGCACAGAGTTAACACGGAACTCTAAATGTGCAGCCCGGAGACCAAGGACTTAAGGCTTTTGATAATCAGCAAGCAGGCAAGTGGGCAGAACAGAGGAAGAATTGAGCGGTTATTGTAAAAAGGCTACAAAGTGATAGAGAGGGCACCCCTCATCCTGGTATGAGGACAACATTCAGTGTTTTGAAGGCGCGGTTTAGGGCTATAAGGGAGTTTCAAGGGAGTAGCCATTAATTATCTCAAGGACAAAGTATGCAAACTGTGTCATAAACAACCAGTAGCTCGGGACATTAACCCTTGACTTCTTGTGTTTTTATTTTTCCTTGCACCCAAGGATAGTTATGTAGCCCTTCAAGTGTAGACCCAGAAGGTAAACTCTGGGTCAAGATAAAAGGACTAAAGCTAAACTCATGTATAACAAAACCAGGTATCAACACACATATTTAAAGCATTTTGCATAGGAAGTTTTAAGTTAGAATTTAACCAGAATTTAAAAATACAAACGGTAACACATAGAATTCTAATGTTCTAGTAACTGACAGTATTAAGGAAAAGTATTCCACATGTGTGTAAAGTTTGGGAATTTTGAAAAAAATACTTCAAAGAAGTACCAAATTATTCTTACTGGAGCATCTTGAAAACTCTCCATAGTGTGAATCCTGGCAGTTGATTTTCCTTTCTTTGTAATGTAAGTGCCCTGGGTAAGCCTGACTGCTTAGGCACGCACAACAAAGAAGCATCCACAACAAGAGCTATCCTGGAGGAACACACTGTGGCCAAAGGACTAGGTAAAGAGCCAGAGTGCCCCGCTCTGATTTTTTGTTTGTTTTAGAGATCTTGTCGATTTAGAGAACCGACTCCCCTCCCTTCCTTTTTTTCTCTTCCTGTACCTTAAGTTCTCTTCTTATGTTTTAAATTCATCCACAGAGGGAACCTGCAAAACTTTGGGCCCCCATTCAGCATTAATCAAGACAGAACCCCAGCATGATAGGGAAAGATGGGATAGAATAGGGAGAGAGGGAAAGGCTAGGACCTGAGGCCCCTGCGTGGGGAAAAAACACACATTTTAGAACACTGCTGGGAGCGTGTGACCACAGCAAACTGCCTCAGGACATAAGTTTCCTCTTAAGAATGTTACAGACATCTCACACTGTAAGGACAAAGTCTGAACCTAACAGATTCCATGACAGAGGTCCCCCTCTTAACTAGAAGGTCTAAGGTTCAGTTTCTCTGGAACTATTAGGCAGTTACACATTGCCTAGAGCAGGAGACCACCTTGCGGTATCCAATCAGGAAAGCCCAGCTACCTCTCCCCACCTTCCTAAGGCCTGCAGATGGGAATTTTAGATAGGACTCTGTTACCAAATGTTAAAGTTAACCCGATAGTCACCAAACAAGACCCTGAACTCACTCTGTAATTGGTTAATTTCAAAGATACCCTACATGTTGTAATTGGGTCCCGCCAAAAATAACGAACACCCTGGACGATGTGTTTGGTTATAGAGTTACTGCCAATGCTGTTACACAATAATGATTGGATGTCACAATTTCTTGTAACTCCCCCTTCCTAAACCCCATAAAAACCCTACTCAGCCCTTGTTCGGGGCTCTCAGCACGGATCCACTGCACTGGTGAAGTCTGTGAGCTCGAACTTAGGCCCGACGAGCCTAAGTCGTAATAAAACTGCCCTTTGCTTTTGCATGCATGACTCGGTCTCCCTGGTGGTGTCTGGTTTTTGGGGTGATATTGAAATCTTGGGCATTACAACACTGCCCCCTCACCTTCTTGTCAGGAATTTGACAAAAGACCTAAAGAAACTCACAAGGAAGGTATGGCGTAGACCATCCCTCATCGAATAGAAAGGAGCCAGTTAAAAAAGAATGACTTGGCATTTACCAAGGCAGTAAGTTACCTAGCCGGTAAGGGCAGAACCTGAGAAGAAACAAGGGAGGGGGAAGGGAAAGGAGGGCTGACCAGAATCATAAAACAAAGACCCTTGCCTGTTGTCGCCCCTCTGCAGCAAGAGCTTTCTTATACTCTAATAAACTTTTGTCTGCTGCTCATTTTGTGTCCTTCTCTTCATTCTTCCATGTGGTAAGACAAGGAACTCTGGGTGTTGAGGTAAAAAAAATCCTGCAACACTAGTCTTGCTCTGGGCCAACTCCTCCCTACCCCCACCTGTGACCTCAGTACATGGCCCCACACCTGCCATGTAACTTCCAGGATTTCTAAGTAACAAAACTTGTCTCTGAAAGTTTCCTATTGGTTATTGTTGAAGGTGTCTTGCAATCTTAAGAATCCCAGGGGTTGGTCTGGCATGGACATTGTTTATGGATAGCCCAAGACAGGCACAAAACACGATCTCATTAAAGGAAAAGATCTGTCAGGGACAGTCTGGCACCTGAGAGGTTGGTAGAGCCTGAGAGGACTTTGATATACTCTGAGGAGAGGATGGGGGTAGGGGATGAGCCCACCGCCCATCCAGCCTCTTCTTTCTGCTGGTGCACTTGAGAGTCATTCATTCATTCATTCATTCATTCATTGATTCTTATCTTTGAGATGCAGAGATATTGAAGTCCACAGAATTTCTGCAATCCTTTGTAAAAGAACGTTCCTTTGTAAAAAGGTCTTCATTGATGGGGTTTTTGGAGTGATGGTGGAGTTCGGAATGCATGACCATTCTTGAGATGTCTTCTGTGCAAAAAAGTGGTTTTATTAAGGTACAGGGACAGGACGTGTGGGCAGAAAGAGCTGCCCCTGGATTGTGAGGAGAGACTGATTATATACTCGGGTGTTAGGGGAGGCAAAGCTAAGGGGGAGATTCCAAAAGGATTTTCATATGTTAAGACTCACAAGATACTGTAGGCCTAGCTGTTGTCATGTTTTTCCCTCTAGCAAAGCATTAACACTAAGACAGTAGGGAGTTCCTGGAGAAATGTTCTATTCTGTCAGCCAAAAGTATTTGTCAATGGGCTGCACGTTATTAGGGAAATTTATTTCTTCCTGCCATTTGCTTCTTGCCTTTGATCCTCATATCACTATGGAGGGGTGATGTTGGGGCTCCAGGAAACTGAGTCTACGGAGTTCTGGAGATTAGGCTATTGATAAAATTGCCTTTTTTTTTTTTAATTTACTAAGATATTAGTAAACTGATGGAGACTCCTGTCCTGCCTGACTGTGATCTCTATCAGTTAACCATTTGTCTTCTTTCCTTTCCTTGTTCTCGGGCAGCCAGGAGTGCCTGAGGAAGGTCACACATGACCCCCTTAGGGAAGAGTGTGTGTTAGCTTGTGCTTGGCCCTC
>NC_043706.1:30721152-30739704 GCF_006229205.1 Suricata suricatta | reverse complement strand
TTTTTTTTTTTAATTTACTAAGATATTAGTAAACTGATGGAGACTCCTGTCCTGCCTGACTGTGATCTCTATCAGTTAACCATTTGTCTTCTTTCCTTTCCTTGTTCTCGGGCAGCCAGGAGTGCCTGAGGAAGGTCACACATGACCCCCTTAGGGAAGAGTGTGTGTTAGCTTGTGCTTGGCCCTCCGCTTGCCTTATGGTTCCTCATCAACAAGAGAATTTAACCAGCAACGAATGGAAGAAAAATATGTGGAAAACCCTAGAAGAAAACGTAAGAAAGAAGCTCCTTGACATTTGCCTTGCCAATATGGTTTTGGATACGACACCTAAAGTACAAACAACAAAAACAAAAATCAACAAACGAAACTACATTAAACCTAAAAACTTATGCAAAGGCAATATCAGGGTGGGAAGATATTTAATAAATCATATATTAAATGTTGCAGGGTGATATGGAAAAAGATCACCAAATGCTGAAGAGAAACGAGGCAAGGTTTTATTTATGGCCAGGCCAAACTGGATCCCCTGATCTTAAGGAGAAAAGTGCAGAGAATGGCCCCAAACAAAGGTAGCAGTGAGCTTATGTAGGGAGCTGCCAGAAGAGCTGCCAGAAGAAAAGACACGTGCCTTGACCTGCAAGATCAGCCACCCGCACAGCTGAGCTGCATTATCACCTTCAGCTGAGTCCTTCTTGTTTACTTCCCAAGCCCTTGTTTCTTAGCAACTAACTCACATCAACTGCCCGCCTTCTACCCTTTATAAGACATGAGTGGTCTTTCAATAAAGAGCAGAGCAGAGTGGCTGGATCAGAAACCTTGCCTGGCCTCCACTCTCTGTGCTCCCTGCCCTACCCTATTCTCACTCCCTCCCTCAGGAACCCACGTCGACTGACCTGCTGGAAGGGACAAGCTTATATGGACTTCAGCAAGGCATAAAACATCATCATTCAGTTAACCAATTAAAGTTTACAGCCTTCAGGACACCCAGTCACGTTTTTACAAACAGATAGTAGTTCCAGCAGGATCCTATCAGTTTTAAAGTTCTTTGTCGTAAGAGGGTCTTGGAATGACCAATTATAGTTAGGCACTCTAGGTTCTGTGAGACAGTGACTACGTGACTTCTCACTGTATGCTTTGCCTGGTCAGCTTCAAACAGAGGGGTGGGAATGCATTTTAGGATCTAAGTTGCCTGTTTAGAAAGCAGGTGAAGTCACAGGGGCATGATGGGGCCGGTTAGCACCTTCTGATAACTCCAACAGAGAACCATATAGTGGTCACCACGTAGTTAGAACAGTGAATGGAGAGATACATTTGCAAAGCTATTTACAGGAGCCAAAACAGCAAGTTAATGATTCTCAATTATTTACTCAGTTTTGCTAACCTACAACATTAAATAAGGGGTTAATATGAAAGCATATAAAGAATTTGTATCACTCAATAACAAAAATACCAATCTGATAAAAAAAAATGGGCAGAAGAAGTAAATAGACATATTTCCAAGGAAGACATCCAAATGTTTAACAGGTACATGAAAAGAAGCTCAACATCACTAATCATGAGTGAAATGCAAATCAAAACCATGGTGAGATATCACCTTACACCTGTTAGAATGACTGTTATCAAGAATATAACAGATAAATGTGGGCAAGGATGTGGAAAGAAGAGAACCATTATATACTGTTGGTGGAAATGTAAATTGGTTCACCCACTGTGAAAACAATATGGAAGTCCCTAAAAAAATTAAAAATAGAACAATCATATGATACAGTAATTCCATTGTGAGTATATACCCAAAGGAAACTGAAACAGAATTATCAAAGAGATATATGCATTCCCATATTTATTGCAGCATTATTCAAAATAGCCAAGATATGGAAACAACCTAAGTACCCATAAATGGATAAATGGATAAAGAAGATGTATTGTGTATATACACAATAGAATATTACAGCTATGAGAAAGAAAGATATCCTGCCATTTCAAAAACATGGATGGACCTTGAGTATATTATGGTAAGTGAGATAAGTCAGAGAAAGTAAGTACTGTATGATATCACTTTCATGTGGATCTAAAAAAGTCAAACTCATAAAAACAGAGTAAAAGGGTGGTTACCAGGGGATAGGAATGGAGGTGGTGGTATAGGACAAATATTGTTTGAGGGCACAAACTTGCAACAAATAGTAAATAAGCCCAAAAGATCTAATGTATAGTATAGTGAATATAGATGACAATATTGTGTTATAATCATCAAAAGTGTGAGTATGAATAGGAAACCTCACTGGAATGGAGTTTGGAGGACAGAAGGGAGAGCTCCAAGCTCTGAGCTGTCAGCACAGAGCCCAATATAGGGCTTGAACTCATGAACTCAGATCATGACCTGAGCCAAAGCTGGACACTCAACCTACTGAGCCACCAAGGCACCCCTAAAAGGAGAAATTCTTGATCCTTCAAATAACTGAATACAAACTGTCATAAACCTGGAAGGGCTTCATTCTTTAAAAAAAACCTTGTCAGTGAAGTTTAAGAGAATGACTAGACAAGTTTTCGTAGATGAAAGCCCAAGCCTCTGGTATGGGGAGAGTCAAAAGTTTTGTCAGGATCCCATGTCTAGGCGACAAGTGTGCTGAAGTAATCATAGACCTTTGAGGAGGCTTTTATCCAGCCTCGTTTCTCAAATACCTTGACATACACCACTGACATTGCTGGCAGGCTGTGAGGTGATGAAGGGATTGTAAATTTACAATCAGAACTAAGGTGAGATTCACTACTCAGTGTCCAGGTCATTTCAATGATAAATGCAGACAGGAAAGCCCACTTGCCTTTGTTTTTAATGATGGGGAATGTTCATCCTTGCTGTGAGCCTCTTCCATCCACTGACTTTAGAAAATATCCCATCTCCACACCCTACAGAAATATTAAGAGAAAGTACTATCTCCATAAGTAAAGGAAATACATGCTTAAGAAGGAAAGAAACACTTTTGAAAATTAAACAGTATGGTTGAGAAGAGTAATTATAAATCAAGTAGTAAGCTCAGTAAAAGAAGTGATCTTCATTAGTCTCACTTCTTCACTACTACCGAATTTTAGATCCATGTTATTAATTTTAGAATTTCATGTGAAATTTGAAATTGTTACATCTTTGTTTCAAAGACTTTGTTGGCATTGTGAAAAAGACATTTCTATGCACATTAGCTCTGTTCCTGTGAGTTTTCTGGACAGCTTCATTTTCCAGAGACAAGTGATGCTGGACTACGTCTGATCCTTATTGGCTGGAGAGAACATGTTCAAAGTCAAGTCACTGTTTCGCTTAAACACAACTTCTGCAAATACTCTTTGTCAGGAAGTTCTCGTTGAGCTTGTTCTCTTTTTGGACACGGGACCGTGGTGGCGTGGGAGTTGAACAGGGCAAGGCAGGCCTGCAAAGTGACTCTGGATGTGTTTTTCTCTTCCTCTGGTATCCTGACTCTGTCTCCAGGACTTAGCTCTTTAGGCCAAATGGTACTTATTAATAGTGTTCTCAGAGATGATGGAATAAATCATCACCCTATAAAAAGAACTAAATATTACTACAAAGAAAAAGCACTTTTGTAAGTGAGGCAATACAGTGGAGACAAAAGCTTATTATTTTTAAAAATTAATCATATAGTGTCAGATATGCATATATATACACATTTATTTATTCACTTATTTATTTATGAGTACTTTGCATACTGACTTTTGAAAACACCCTATTTATTTTTAGAATGTCATGTAGATCTTGATTGAAACTGAATTATATCCATATTATATTCCTCTCTGGGAACACTGTATTCTGCTCAACTTCTTTGTCTTTGGTGGTCTCAGAAAAGGTTTGTAATGTTTTCTATGATGATTCTTTACATCTCTTGGTACACATAAGACTCAGTATTTTGGGTTTTTTTGGTTGTCATTTTTGTTCTTGTTGATAGGTACTTCTTTCTTCTCCTATACCTAAATATTTTTATCTTGTACTTCTCCGTGGCTTAGTCTGCCAGAGACCAATGATGCTGCCTCTCATGTGGTTTTAATTTGCTGAGAGGAACATACCCAAGGTCTTGTTTTGGTTTCACTTAAACCCAACTTCCACAAAGGTTGTCACCACAGCCTTGCTAGAGAGAACTGGGTTGTGGGGTTGCAGATTTGGGTGAAGAAATGTGATAGCATGTAGAATATGGGTGTGCCTTCCAGAGTGCTCTGGTTCTCTAGTGAGAAAAAGATTCCATGTGCAAAGAGAAGTGAAAGGCTGAACAGTCCCCTCTGATCTAGGTCACAACTAAGCATTACACTTGAACCAAGGATGGTCTTGTGATAATAGGTCTGTAGAGAAAGGACAACTATAAATATCAACATCTTAAAGTATTTACACTTCTAGAAATGAAGAGGATACTTCATTTATTTATATCTGCTCAGTCCCAAGTGAGTTTCAGGGTACGCTCTGCTCACTGAACTGCCAATAAACCCCAAATCAGCTATTCATTTGACCTGAATCAAGCAGGTTTGAATGTGATTTTTGCAGTTTCAGAGTCAACCAACACATTCTGTGACATGTAAATAATGGAAAGGAAATCAGGAAGGGAGGAAGTGGATGGATCCAGCCATTTGTCTAGATGCCTTATTGCTAGTTAGTTTCCTGGAGGTGAGTGGGGTGCTGGCAGAACCTAAAGGATGAATGGCTGTTCTCGCCTATTCCTTCCCTTTTCCCCTTTCCCACTGAACATAAAGAAAGGCAGGCTTCTTTTGACTTTTAACACTGGGACTTCTCCTCCAGATGTATTAGATCCTGATCAACCAGGCTAGTGAGAAAATAAACACAGATTGCCAGGTTACCCTCCAGACATGATGATAATGATAATTAATAAAAATTATGATAATAATAATGCCTAATACTTACTGAGTGATTTCTATATGGTAAACACTCCTTCTAAGTGCTTTTACTATATTAACTGGCTTCATCTTCATGATACCATTAGGTAGGTACCTTATCATCTTTCTTTCCCATTTTGCCAGGTAGGGAATTGTAGCATGGAGGAGGTGGACACTCGCCTTAAGGGGTGGAGCCAGAATTCAAAATCAGTCAGTCCAACCTGAGAGTGACATGCTTGAGGGGTGGCTGTGCTACCCTGTGGCCTGGGAAGACATTTACACCACACTTCCCCTCACAGGCACTAGACCACATAATTCTTCTAAAGAAGGAATTACGTGCCTGGCCACTTAAACCGTCAACAGCCTCCTCCTGGCAGCGCTTCACCAGGAGAAGCCTGAGGTGGAGACTTACATTTTTGTAGCTCTTCTCTGTGGCACCTTATGGGTAGAAAAGAGCCGTTCCTCATTTCTCTGTTTTTCATATCTGACCCAGTATTTTGTTCCTGCATGCCTGCTTGCAGGGATGAACACTCCTGGTCAGTTCTAGGGTCATTTATCTAAGGGTTATTTAAAGAGGTGACACTTCTTGGAGACTTCATGCTCAGCTGGAGATTCTTAAATTTTATTCAGTCAGATTAGAAATTATACAGATTAAAACACTTTATGTCTAAAAAACGATCCAGTTTCATCAAAACCCAGAGAAGTTCCTGTGCTGAGACCATTGCTAAATGCAGCCAAAGGGTCAAGGCTTGCACCCAACCCCAGGAGTTCCAACAGGAAAGCTGCTGTGCTTTACCTACAGACTGGACATTTCTTCTGGAAGTTTCCTTTTTTAGGGAAAACAGTGTGAACTTCAATAGGGCTCTCCTGTCTCTGCTTGTTTGAGTGCCACAGTTCATGGGTTTTGAATTTAAGGCTTGCTGGATTGGGGGAGTGTTCCTGTTTCTCATCTTTGTCTGTGAGGTACAAAGTGGTAATTATTTTAGTTACATGAAGTGAGTGGGTAAAAAAAGAAAACGTTGGAGGGAAATCAGAAATAGAAATGACTAAGATCTATAAAAGGATTGAGGGGTGCCTGTGTAACTCATTTGGTTGAGCGTCTAACTCTTGATTTTGGCTCATGCCATGTTCCCAGAATTGTGGGATGGAGTCCTGCATCAGGCTCTGTGCAGAGCAAGGAGCCTGCTTAAGATTCTCATTCTCTTTCTCTTTTTTTCTCCCTCTGTTTCTCATCCCTGCTCACATGCTATTTCTCTAAATAAGTAAGTAAGTAAGTAAGTAAGCAAGTAAGTAAGTAAACAAATAAATAAATAAATAAATAAATAAATAAATAAATAAATGAAGGGATTGTGAAATGTGGGCTTGGGAGCTCAACTAAGATTGGATTGTGGCCAGGATCCCAGGGGGACTGTGTAGTCATATGGAAGAGGAAGAAAGGCAGAGAAGAGACCCAATGGGGACTGGGTGGGCAGGTAACTTCAGAAATTCTACACAGTGCTCCATATTTAAGTGTCTCATATACCACGTTCACTGAACTGAGATGTTAATGGAGTGTCCCTCCCCCGCCCCTGCCGGCCCCCACACTTCTGGGTATGCCTCCTTTGTGGTTTAGTCTGCCAGAGACAAATGACGCTGCCTCCATTTTTGCTTTGTTAGCTGGAAAGACAAGTATTTAACAAGGTATCATGGTTTCACTTCAGTGTGGTTTATGCAAAGGTTTATGTCACCCTCCTTCCTCTTCAACCACATCCCTGGTCTGATAACTACTTCCTATGTCCGGACAGCTTCTCCTACAGCCATCAAATGTGTTAGCCGTTTCTCTGAGGTTTTTAATGTAAATTTTACATAGTAACATTGCCTTTGATCAGTCCTCCAAAAAGCTTCACACAAGATGTGAAACACATCAGAACAAACTATAAGTAAAGACATCAAAGGAATGTAGACTAATACTTCCAACTGTGAAGGCAATTTTCAGTTAGTCACTCTATATTTTTTAGGCTTTTTTTTTTTTAACATTTATTCATTTTTGACAGAGACAGTGTGAGTGGGGGAAGGGAAGAGAGAGAGGGAGACACAGAATCTGAAGCAGGCTCCAGGCTCCGAGCTGTCAGCACAAAGCCCTACGCAGGGCTGGAACCCATGAACTGTGAGATCGTGACCTGAGCCAAAGTCGGACGCTCATCCAACTGAGCCACCCGTGCGCCCCAGTTAGTCACTATATTTTACAGGACACTTTCTATTATGCTTATGAAGCCAGCATATTAGTAACTGCATTGCAAAACCTTCCAAATGCATTTGGGAACCCATTTCAATACAATGAATCTGAAATTGTTTGGTATGCTAGTGAATGTGTTTGGTTCTGGGCCAGGCAGACACAGGGCCATTGTCTCAACTGTGGCCTCAACTCTCTCAACAGAGAGACAGGACTTGAAAGGAAGGAGAGCACAGCATTAACCAGGGGGCTGGACCTATAGAGCTCACACTTAAACAGAGACAGGAGCCATGCTGACCACCAGCTCAGGGTCTGGGCAGTAAACGGTCCCCTGCTGGAGGCCAGTATAGGAGTATATGCTGGCCATCAGCATGAGTACAGGAAGGTTTTCCCAACAGTGAGTGAGTGCTTCAGGGCCTGGGCTAAATTAACCAGCTCTCTCCTCCCCCTTTACCCTATTACTATTTATCCAATGGTAAATCTGATAAATCATCTCTAATTTGCTTTGTATTTTAGAATTTTCTAAATGCAATAGCTGATAATTTGAGCCACATCGATTTACGTTGCTACTGATTCAAGAGCCATGTTGCAACTCTGGATCAAGAAGATGTGGTTTAATATATACAATGGAATACTACATGGCAATGAGAAAGAATGAATCTTGCCATTCGTGGCAATGTGGATGGAACTCGAGTGTGTCGTGCTAAGTGAAATAAGTCAGGTAGAGAAAGACAAATAATTATAAGTTTTTACTCATAAGTCTAACAAGGAAAAACTTAACAGAGGACCATGGGGAGGACGAGGGGGGAAAAAGAGTTAGGGAGAGGGAGAGAAGCAAATCATGAGAGACTCTTGAATACTGCAAACAAACTGAGGGCTGATGGGGAGGGGGGAGGATGAAAAGAGGTGATGGTCATAGAGGAAGGCACTTGTGGGGAAGAGCACTATGTGTTATATGGAAACCAAGTTGACCATAAACTATAAAAAAAAAAGTTTCCTGAACACACACACACACACACACACACACACACACACAGAATAGGATTTTGCGTTGCTCTCCAAAGTTATCAGTGACAAATACTGCGTCTCACTACCCATTCACATACCTGTACCTGTTCTTTTCTGGTACTGAATAAAAATGCATGACATTAAGAAGTTTATAAGAAGATTGATACCATGAAAGAAAGGCTCACTTTTAGCTCTTCAGGAGTTTGTTTCTTATAGTCTGTTGCATCTTTCTCATTCTTACTGAGGCATCATCCAGTAAGCTGGCAAATTCTGTATTCTCTTTCTTTCAGTAGATTTCCTATATCTAAACTTAAATGTAAGTCTAGGAATCCTTTCTGACACTTGGACACTGAAAAGAAGCATCTTTCTATGCCCTTGTTTACTCAACAGATCTTTTGATCAACTGGAGAGTCTGGACTACCCTAGCAAAGGATGAATTTCTCTCCTAATTATCTCAGTTACTGGGGGATCCTTAATATGGGAGTTCTTACTATATCAAATGGGGAAATTGAAGGATATGACTGACTTTGCGGGGTTGGTTTGGGGAGATCAGTTGCACTGTGTCAAGTAATTCAGTGAAAGGCACTGTTGTCCTTCCCTACTCTGAATATTTTGATCTGAACATTTCCATTTTCCTTCACAGCAGAGCTCTGTGCACCCCTGGTAAATAGTGAAGAGATTCTGAGAATGTTTCTGAAAACCTTTAGCATTATAGAATTTGGTTATTTCATATTGTTATTTCTTCTTGATTTGGTTTTGGTAGTTTGTGACTTTTAAAAAATGTTTATTTATTTTTGAGAAAGAGAGAGACAGAGTGTGCATGGGGAAGAGGTAGAGAGAGAGGGAGACACAGAATCAGAAGCAGGCTCCAGGATCTGAGCTGTCAGCACAGAGTCTGATGCGGGGCTTGAATTCACGAACTGTGAGATCATGACCTGAGCTGAAGTCGGACGCTTAACCAACTGAGCTACCCAGGCACCCCAAGTACTTTGTGACTTTCTAGGAATTAGTGGAACTTATCTAAGTTATCTGATTTATTTGTATATACTTGTTCACACTATTATCTTAAAAAAATTGACATATGGGGGCGCCTGGGGGGCTCAGTCAGTTAAGCATTCGACTTTGTCTCAGGTCATGATCTCGCAGTTCCTGGGTTTAAGTCCCATGTCGGGCTCTGTGCTGACAGCTAGCTCAGAGCCTGGAGCCTATCTTTGGATTCTGTATCTCCCTCTCTCTCTGACATTCCCCTGCTCGTGCTCTCTCTGTCTCTCAAAAATAAAAAAAATAATAATTGATGTATAATTGACATATAACATTATCTTGGTTTCAGGTATACAGCATAATGATCAATATCTGTATCTATTGCAAAAACAATAACGATAGTAAGTCTAGTAACATCTGTCAACATAGATAATTACAAACTTTTTATTCTTGTGATGAGAACTTTAAAATTTGGGGGCGCCTGGGTGGCTCAGTTGGTTAAGCATCTGACTCTTGATTTTGGCTCAGGTCATGATCTTACAGTTGGTAAGATGGAGCTCTGTGTTGGGCTCTGTGCTGAGCATGGAGCCTGCTTGGGATTCTCTCTCTCCTTCTCTCTGCCCCTTCCCTGCTCACGTGAGCTCTCTCAAAATAAATAAACATTAAAAACACTTTAAAATTTATACTTCCTTACCTTTTAAATATGCAATACTGTATTATGAACTATAGCTAGCATGCAATACATTAAAACCTTGTTATTTATTTATTTTTTTATTACTGGAAGTTAATATCTTTTAACACCCCCATAATCCATTTAACCCACCTTCTCTGGCCATCACCAATCTTTTCTCTATAATATCAGCTTGGATGTTTTGTTTGTTTGTTTTGTTCTTCCACATGTAAGTGAGATCATATGGTATTTGTCTTACCCTGTCTGACAAATTTCAATTAGCTTAATATCTTAAAACATCCATGTTGGTCATATATGGAGATATCATTTTTTATGGCTGAATAATATTCCATTGAATATATACCACATTTTCTATATCTACTCATTCATCAATGAACACTTAGGCTGTGTCTATATCTTAGCTATTGTGAATAATTTTGCAATAAACATAAGAGCGCAAATATGTCTTCAAAACCATGTTTTCATTTCCTCTAGTGATATACCCAGAGTGGAACTGCTGAATTTTATGATAGGCCTACTTATAATTTTTAAATTATTTTTCATTTTTGATGACCTGATTTGGCGAACTGTTCTGCCATGTCTTTGAACTCAGTGATTCTCTCTTCTGTTTCATGTACTGGTGAACCTCTTAGTGTATTTTTTAGTTCAGTTACTGCATTCTTCGGCTTTGTGACTTCTATTTGGTAGTTTTTTTCTTTGTTGAAGTTCTCCCTGCATTATCCATTCTTCGCCTGAGTTTGGTGAGCACCTTAATGACCACCATTTTGAGCTCTTTATCTCAAAAATTTTTTCTGTCCTCTCCATTAAGGATTTTTTCCCCTGAGGTTTTATTTTGTGTTTTGTTTGGAACAGATTCTTCTGTTTCTTCATTTTGCTTGACTGTGTGTTGATTTCTATGCCTTAGATAAAATAGTTACCTCTCCTAGTATTGAAGGAGTGGCGTTGTGTAGGAGATGCACTTTATTTTTCAACCTTGCTTTAGCTCTTAGTTGACTCTCAGACTTTTGTGATTATCTAAGCAACTATTTTATTTTCATTCTTGTTCAACGGCCATGCTACTCTTCTCTATATTGTTCCAATTTTAGTATATGTGCTGCCAAAGCAACCACAACTTGCTTTATTTTCAGTGGCTTGTAGTAGCTTATGGTATGCCAAAACCTGTCAGTGTCCTATATGGGAGAATCTTAGTCAACTCCAAGATTCAGTTTGGAAGCCAGACCCCCAAGCAGAAGCTTCTAAAGAGCCAAATATATTCAGTGTTGTGGGACTGCAAACACAAGTCCTTCTGGCCAGCAGAGCCAGACATCTGGTTGTGCCCTTTGGGTAGCAGTTGCTAAAGTTGTCATGCTGTGTAGAAACTCCTTTCTGGGAGACACTGGCTAGTTAGAGCTGGGCAGTGGGAGAGCCCAATGATAATGCACACCAGCCTATGTTCCTTGAAACATCTCTATACGATCCTAGATATCTTCCCAAACTGAATGCTGCCCCTCAGGCTGAATCTGCATGACAAACAAATGGGCTTCTTTCACAGACAGACTCAGGGTATGTTCAGTCCACTGTCTGGGCAGCATCCTTGAGTCAGTAACCATCCAAGAACTTTCTCCCTAATTGTTATAGTCTCATGGGGTCAAAGAATGCAGCCCCCCGACCCCCAATTTGGTCACCATAGCCAGATAATCAAGGAATACCCCCAGGTCAGTAGTCTCAAAAACTGAGGCAACAGACACATATAAAATCTCCCTCTAGGAGATACTAGAACTTTGGAGCATGGCAGAGGGAGAATATAAAAATGTCACCCACCAGCTGGATCAAGACAGAGGGAGAGTGTTGCAATAGCTCCTACCAGCCTCTGTCCCTGAAGAATATGTCGGCAGACTCCTAGATATATGTTAGATTAGATGTCTGCCCCTTAGGCTGATGCTTTAAGAATAAGAAAATGATCCTCCATCTTATAAAGTCTGGATGCTTCTCAATTGGCTAGTTCTGTGCTGGATTCTGGGATGAATGAGTCCAAGTGTGCAAGTCTTTTAACAGCCATTTTTCAATTGAGTATATCTTTATTGGAGTGCTGGGTACAGTGTACTTTACTGATGGTACATAAGAAAGGAGGGCTCCTTAAGGTCTTCCCCTTCTTTATGGGGTCTGGGATGGAAACTGTTTCAAGGTTGGGAGATTCTCAGTATGCTGGGGAATGAGTTGGGGCAAGGACTTCCCAACAGCTAAGGACTTCTCTATTCCTTTTGTGTTCCCACTGGTGCTGGTGGGGCTAGTGGTCCAGGGAGGGATCTCTTGCTCTTTGGAAGCTATGTGGACAGTAAGGTCCGCCACCCAGTTGCTGAAGCCAAATTTATGAGCCTGACAATGTGGTCATTGAGGGCAATGCCAGCATGCCCAGTATCAAAGATGGAAGAATGGGTGTCACTGTTAGTGTTGCAGGAAGCAACCTGGTCCTCAGTGTAGCACAGGATACCCTTGGTGGCCCTCTGATGCCTGCTTCACCACCTTTTTGATGTCATCATATTTGGCAGCTTTTTCTAGGTGCAGGTCAGATCCACAACTGACACGTTGTGGGTAGGGACATGGAAGGACATCCCAGTGAGTTTCTCATTAGGGATAACTCACAGATTTTTTTTTCAATAAAAATTCCTTTTAATTAAAAAAAATTCCATTAACTAAGGGAAGAGAAAAGGGACTGTACATTCCTTCTTTTTTTTTTAAATTAAATAGTTTATTATCAAGGTGGTTTCACAGATCTTCATTTCTTTGGGTCGGTCACTGGACACTTATTGTGTTCCTTTGGTGGTGTCATGTTTCCTTGGCTTTTCATGTTCCCGAAGGCTTTGTATTGATGTCTGCACATATGAGGGTGGAGTCACTTCTTCTAGTCTTTTCAGACTGGCTTCACTGGGGAAAGACTTTTATTGAAAGGTGGTTGTGGTTGTACAGCTGGGAGGGATGCAGCACTTTAGTTCCTTGGAAATCACAGTGGCATAGATTCTGTGCAGCTCCATCAGCTGACCTTGACATTGGCCAGACTGTGGTGGTCTTTTGTAGTCAAGACTGCAGAGGTTCTGTGAGTGGCAGTGGTGGACTGATCTAGTAAGATCCTTGCAGGTGAAGGCCGTTGCAATTTTCTTGTCCCTTTTTTGCCTGTGGTTAGAAGTTCTAGCTTAGGGAATCCACAGTAGCACTTGTTCTGGTGTGCTGGCACTCTGAGGAATAACTGGCCCAGGATCCTAGAATCAGGTGCACAAAATCTACCATAGCATCTGGGTCCTGAGGCTCAAATGTGTTTTCTGATGCAGCATTACTGGTATCTACAGTATGGATATGTGGAGATATCCCATGGAATGAGGATCTGGTCTTGGGCTCCCTTCAGTGACTCTGGGAGGGTAAAAGAGGAAAACACTGAAGCAAGGGGCCTGGGATGACAAGAGAAAGCAGAGGTTTGGGCCCAAGGCCCAGGGTGCAGTAGCAGCACAGCCTGTGATAAGGCTCAACATTCCAACTCTAGCCTGAGAGGAGACATAGGACAGAAGCAGCAGTCCCTGATGATCTTGATTTGTATTTCCCTGAGCATTTTTCATGTGTCTGTTTGCAATTTGTATGTCATCTTTGGAAAAGTGTCTTTTATGTCTTCTGTCCATTTCTTAACTTGATTATTTTTTTAGATGTTGCGTTTGATAAGTTCTTTATAGATTTTGAATACTAGCCCTTAATCTGATATGTCATTTGCAAATATCTTTTTGCATTCCACAGGCTGCCTTTTAGGTTTATTGATTATTTCCTCTGTTGTGCAGAAACTTTATATCTTGATAAAGTCCCAATAGTTCATGTTTGCTTTTGTTTCCCTTACTTCCAGAGTCATGTCAAGTAAGAATTTGTTCCAGCCACGGTCAAAGAGTTTTCTACCTGCGTTTTCCTCTAGGATTTTGATGATTTCCTGTCTCACATATCGGTCTTTTATCCATTTTGAATTTATTTCATAATAAAGTGGTCCAGTTTCATTCTTCTGCATGGTGCTGTCCAGTTTTCCCAACACAACTTGTTGAAGAGACTGTCTTTTTTCCATTGGCTATTCCTTCCTGCTTTGTTGAAGATAGGTTGGCCATATCGTGTGTGGGTCCATTTCTGGGTCCTGCATTCTGTTCCATTGATCAATCTCTCTGTCTTTGTGCCCGTACCATACTGTCTTGATGATTACAGCTTTGTGATACAGCTTAAAGTCTGGAATTGTGATGCCTCCCACTTTGCTTTGCTTTTTCAACATTACTTTGGCTATTTGGGGTCTTTTTCTGGTTCCATAGAAATTTTAGGATTGTTTATTCTAGCTCTGTGAAAAATGCTGGTGTTATTTTGATAGGGGTTGCACTGAATGTGTACATTGCTTTGTATAGTATAGACATTTTAACAATATTTGTTCTTCCAATCCATGGGCATGGAATGTTTTTCCTTTGTGTGTGTGTGTGTGTGTGTGTGTGTGTGTGTGTGTTCTTCAATTTCTTTCATAAGTGTTCTGTAGTTTTCAGAGTACTGATTTTTTACCTCTTTGGTTAAGTTTATTCTTAAGTATCTTATAGTTCTTGTGCTATTGTAAATGGAATAGATTCATTGCTTTCTCTTTCTGTGATTCATTATTGGTGTACAGAAATGCCTCAGATTTCTGTACATTGATACTTTATCCTGTGACTTTGTTGAATTCATGAATCAGTCCTAGCAATTTTTTTGATGGAATCTTTTGGGCTTTTCATGTAGAGTATCATGTTGTCTGTGAAGAGTGAAAGTTTTACCTCTTCCTCGTCAGTTCAGATGCTTTTTATTTCTTTTTGTCGTCTGATTGCTGAGGCTAAGACTTCCAGTACTGTGTTGAACAACAGTGGTGAGAGTGGACATTCTTGTGTTCCTGACCTCAGTTATTCTCCATTGAAAATGATATTGGCTGTGGGTCTTTTGTATCTAGCCTTTATGATGTTGAGGTATGTTCTTTCTATTCCTATGTTCATGAGAGTTTTTATCAAGAAAGATGCTGTATTTTGTCAAATTCATCTTCTGCATCTACTGAGAGAATCATGTGGTTCTTATCCTTTATTAATGTGGTGCATCATGTTGATTGATTTGCAGATATTGTACCACACCTGCAGCCCAGGAATAAATCTCACTTTATCATGATAATTCTTTTAATGTACTGTTGGATTTGATTTACTACTACTATCTTGTAGAGCATTTTTGCATCCATGTTCATTAGGGAAATTGGTCTGTACTTCTTTTTAGTGTGGTCTTTGGTTTTAGAATCAAGGTAATGTTTGCTTTGTAGAATGAATTCAGAAGTGTTATTTCCCTTTCTATTTTTTGGAACAGATTCTATTTTTGGGGACAATTTCCAAAAATTAGAAATTAATTCTTCTTTACATGTTTGGTAGAACTACCCTGGGAAGGCATCTGGCCCTGGAATCTTGTTAGTTGGAAGATTTTTTATTACTGATTCCATTTCTTTACTGGCAATGGGTTTGCTCAAGTTTCTATTTCTTCCTGTTTCAGTTTTGGCAGTTTATATGTTTCTAGGAACTTGTCCATTCCTTCTAGATTGCTCAATTTGTTGTCATATAATTTTTCATAATATTTTCGTATAATTGTCTTTCTGTGATGTTGGTTGTGACCTCCTCTCTTTCATTCATGATTTTATTTATTTGGGTTCTTTCCTTTTTCTTTTTGATAAGTCTGGCTAGGGGTTTGTCAATTTTGTTAATTCTTTCAAAGAACCAGCTCATAGTTTTGTTGAACTGTTTTGCTGTTCTTTTGATTTCATTATCATTGACTCTGCTCTAATCTTTATTATTTCCCATCTTCTGCTGGCTTTGGGCTTTGTTTGATGTTCTTTTTCCAGCTCCTTTAAGTTTAAGGTTAGGTTGTGTGTTTGAGACATTTCTTCCTTCTTTGGGGAGGCCTGGATTGTCATACCTCTCTCTTAAGATTGTCTTTGCTGCATCCCACATGTTTTAGACTCTCATGTTTCCATTTTCATTTTTAATTTCTTCTTTAATTTCTTGGTAAACCCATTTATTTTTTAGTAGGATGTTATTTCATCTCCAAGTATTTGTGGTCTTTTCAAACTTTTTTTGTGATTTACCTCATTTCATAGCATTGTAGTCTGAAAATATGCATGGTATGATCTCAATCTTTTTATACTTGTTGAGGGCTGATTTGTGACCCAGTATGTGATCTATTCTGGAGAATATTCCATGTGCACTCAAGAAGAATGTGTATTCTGATGCTTTAGGATAAAATGTTCTGAATATATTTGTTAAGTTCATCTGGTCCAGTATGTCATTCAAAGCTATTGTTTCCTTGTTGGTTTTCTGCTTAGATTATCTGTCCATTGGTGTAAGTGGAGTGTTAAAGTCTCCCACTATTGTGGTATTATTATCAATGAATGTTGTTATGGTTGTTATTAATTGATTTATTCATTTAGATGCTCTTGAAATTGGGGGCATAAATATTTATAATTCCTAGATCTTCTTGATGGATATGCTCTTTATTTATGATATAACATCCTTCTTCATCTCTTGTTAAGGTCTGTGTTGTAGCATCAAGATTCTATGATACAAATATGACTACTCTGGCTTTCTTTTGATGTCCATTGGCATGATAGATGGTTCTCCAACCCCTTACTTTCAATCTGCAGGCTCCTTTAGGTCTAAAATGAGTCTCTTGTAGGCAGCATATCAATGGATCTTCCTGTTTCTTTTTTTAAATTTATACCCATTGTCTTTTGATTGGAGCATTTAGTTCATTTACATCAGAATGATTATTGAAAGAATGAAGTTAGTACTATTGTGTTGCCAGCAGAGTTGATGTTTCTGGTGGTGTTCTTTCCCACTTTTTAGTCTTCATTGCTTTTGATCTTTTTTTGTTTTGTTTTGTTTCTTTCTTCACTCAAAGAATCTCCTTTAAAATTTCTTACAGGGCTGATTTAGTGTTAACAACCTCCTTTAGTTGTGTTTTTGTTTTGTTTGTTTATTTTATCTGGGAAATTATCTCTCCTATTCTGAATGACAGCCTTTCTGGGTAAAGAATTCTCAGCTCCACTCCTACATACATAAAACAGTTAATCATAAACAGAAGCAATCTTACTGATAAGAATGTGCTAATTGTAGGGGACTTTAATAGCCTACTTACAACAATGGATAGGTCAACCAGACTAAAAAAATTATTAAAGAAACAATGGACCTGAATGGCACACTGGAGCACTTGGAATTAATAGATGTGTTTAGAACTCTGCATACTGATGTTAGGGAATTCACTTTCATCTCGAGTGCACATGATACATTCTCCAAGATTGATCATATACTGGGTCATAAAACAGCCCTCCATAAATACAAATAAATTGAGATCATATCATGTACACTTTCAGATCACAATGCTGTGAAACTTGAAATCAACCACAGGAAGAAGTCTGGAAAACCTCCAAAAATGTGGGGGTTAAAAACTACCCTACTAAAGAATGATTGAGTGAACCAGACAATTAGAGAGGAAATTAAAAAATACATGGAGACAAATGAAAATGAGAATACAACTATTCAAACTCTCTGGGACGCAGCAAAGGCAGTTTTAAGAGGAAAGTTCATTGCAATCCAGGTCTATCTCAACAAATTAGAAAAAGCACAAACTCAACCCTAACAGAGCACCAAAGGAAACTAGAAAGGGAGCAGCAAGAACACCCTGTACCCAGCAAAAGAAAAGAAATAGTAAAGATCAGAGCAGAATTAAACAAGATAGAATCCACAAAAACAATTGAACATATCAATGAAACCAAGAGTAGGTTTTTTGAAAAAATAAACAAAATTGATTAACCTCTAGCTAGGCTCCTCAGAAGGAAAAGAGAAAACATGCAAATAGACAAAATCATGAAGGAAAATGGATCTATTACAACAGATCCCTTAGAAATACAAGCAATCATCAGAGATTACTATGAAAAATTACATGCCAACAAACTGGACAATCTAGAAGAAATGGACAAATTTCTAAACACACATGCACTACCGAAATTCAAACAGGAAGAGATAGAAAATCTGAACAGACCCATAACCAGTGAAGAAATTGAATCAGTTACCAAAAATCTCCCAATGAATAAAAGTCCAGGACCAGATGGATTCCCAGGGGGATTCTACCAGACATTTAAAGCAGAGTTAATGCCAATCCTTCTTCAGTTATTCCAAAAAATAGAAATGGAAGGAAGACTACCTGACTCATTCTATGAAGCACATATCACTTTGATTCCCAAGCCAGGCAGAGACCCAACAAAAAAAAGAGAACTATAGGCCAATATCCTTAATGAATACAGATGCAAAAATACTCAACAAGATACTAGCAAATCGAATTCAACAGCATATAAAAAGTATTATCCATTATGATCAAGTGCGATTTATTCCTGGTTACAAGGCTGGTTCAACATTTGCAAATCCATTAATGTGATACACCACATCAACAAAACAAAAGAAAAAAAATCATATGATCCTGTCGATAGATGCTGAAAAAGCATTTGACAAAATACAACATCCCTTCTTAGTAAAACCTCTCGAGAAAGTTGGGATAAAAGGAACTTACTTAAACATCATAAAAGCCATTTACGAAAAGCCCACAGCCAATGTTATCCTCAATGGGAAAAAGCTGAGAACTTTTCCTCTTAGGTCAGAAACAAGACAGGGATGTCTACTCTCACTGATTGTTATTTAACATAGTACTGGAAGTCCTAGCCTCAACAATCAGATAACAACAACAA
>NC_043706.1:30719824-30721052 GCF_006229205.1 Suricata suricatta | reverse complement strand
CTATCCCAACTTTCTCAAGGGTTTTTATTAAGAAGAGATGTTGTATTTTGTCAAATGCTTTTTCAGCATCTATCGATAGGATCATATGATTTTTTTCTTTTGTTTTGTTGATGTGGTGTATCACATTAATGGATTTGCGAATGTTGAACCAGCCTTGTAACCCAGGAATAAATCCCACTTGATCATAATTTATAATACTTTTTATATGCTGTTGAATTCGATTTGCTAGTATCTTGTTGAGTACTTTTGCATCTGTATTCATTAAGGATATCGGCCTGTAATTCTCTTTTTTCGTTGGGTCTCTGCCTGGCTTAGGAATAAGAGTGATATGTGCCTCATAGAATGAGTCCGGTAGTCTTCCTTCCATTTCTATTGAGTTTTCAAGTTCTTTATATGTTTTGGATACTAGCACTTTCAGATGTTATTTGCAAATATGTACTCCATTCTGCAGGTTGCCTTTTAGTTTTGTTGATTGTTTCCCTCACTGTGCAGAAGCTTTTATTTTTATGTAGTCCCAATAGTTTATTTTTGCTTTTGTTTCCCTTGCCTCAAGAGACATATCTAGAAGGAAGTTGCTATGGCTAAGGTCAAAGAGGTTACTGCATGTTTTCTTCTCTAGAATTTTTACGTGTTCATTGTGCAATTTTAAATTTATTTTTGTATTTGTTATAAGAAAGTGGCTCAGTTTCCTTCTTTTTCATATTGCTGTCCAATTTTCCTAGCACCATTTGTTGAAGAGACTGTCTTCTTCCCCATTGGATATTCTTTCCTGCTTCTTTGAGCATTAACTGATTATATAGTTGTGGATTTATTTCTGGGTTTTCTATTCTGTTCCATTGATCTGTATGTTTATTTTTGTACCAGTATTATACTATTTTGATCACTACAGCTTTGGAATCTAACTCAAAGTCTGGAATTATGATGTCTCTGGCATTGCTTTTCATTTTCAAGGTTGCTTGGGCTATTTGGGGTCTTTTGAAGTTGTATACAAAATTTTGTATAGAAAATGCTGTTGGTATTTTGATAGGGACTGCATTAAATATGCAAATTGCTTTGGGTAGTATGGACATTTTAAAAATATTTTTTTTTCCAATCCATGAGTATGGAATGTCTTTCCATTTCTTTGTGTCATCTTCAATTTCTTTCATTAATGTTTTGTAGTTTTCAGAGTACACGTCTTTCAGTTCTTTGGTTAGGTTTATTCTTAGGCATCTTATTATTTTGGGTA
>NC_043706.1:30718468-30719724 GCF_006229205.1 Suricata suricatta | reverse complement strand
GTATCTGTCCTTCTCTGCCTGACTTATTTTGCTTAGCATGACACCCTCGAGGTCCATCCACTTTGCTACAAATGGCCAGATTTCATTCTTTCTCATTGCCATGTAATACTCCATTGTATGTATATACCACATCTTCTTGATCCACTCATCAGGTGATGGACATTTAGGCTCTTTCCATGATTTGGCTATTGTAGAAAGTGCCGCTATGAACATTGGGGTACATGTGCTCCTATGCATCAGCACTTCTGTATCCCTTGGGTAAATCCCTAGCAGTGCTATTGCTGGGTCATAAGGGAGTTCTATGGATAGTTTTTTGAGGAACCACCATACTGTTTTCCAGAGCGGCTGTACCAGTTTACATTCCCACCAACAGTGTAGGAGGGTGCCCATCTCTCCACACCTTCGCCAGCATCTATAGTCTCCTGACTTGTTCATTTTAGCGACTCTGACTGGTGTGAGGTGGTATCTCAGTGTGTATTTCCCTGAGGATGCGTGACGCTGAGCATTATTTAATGTGCCTGTTGGCCATCTTCTCTTTGGAGAAGTGTCTATTCAGGTCTTCTGCCTATTTCTTCACTGGATCATTCATTTTTCGTGTATGGAGTTTAGTGAGCTCCTTGTATATTTTGGATACAAGCCCTTTATCTGATATGCCATTTGCCACTATCTTTTCCCATTCTGTCGGTTGCCCGTTAGGTTTTTGTTTGTTTGTTTGTTTCCTTTGCCTTGCAGAAGCTTTTTATTTTGAAGAGGTCTCAATAGTTCATTTTTGTTCTTGATTTCCTTGCTTCTGGCGATGTGCTGAGGAAGAAATTGCTGCAATTGAGGTGTAGGAGGCTATTTCCTGCTTTTTCCTCAAGGGTTTTGATGGTTTCCTGTCTCACATTCAGATCCTTTATCCATTTTGAGTTTATTTTTGTGAATGATGTCAGAAAGTGGTCTAATTTCATTTTTCTACATGTTGCTGTCCAGCTCTCCCAACACCACCTGTTGAAGAGGCTGTCATTTTTCCACTGGATACTCTTTCCTGCTTTGTCAAAGATTAATTGGCCATATACTTGTGGGTCCAGTTCTGGGTTCTCTGTTCTATTCCATTGGTCCATGTGTCTGTTTTTGTGCCAGTACCATACTGTCTTGATGATGACAGCTTTGTAGTAGAGGCTAAAGTCTGGGATTGTGATGCCTCCCGTTTTGGTTTTCTTTTTCAATATAACTTTGGCTATTCGGGGTCTTTTGTGGTTCCATATGAATTTTAA
>NC_043706.1:30706981-30718368 GCF_006229205.1 Suricata suricatta | reverse complement strand
CCATTTCCTGCTGGCAAGCCAAGTTTCTGTGGACAGATATGTGGCAAACCTGTTCTGTCTTCCTTTGTAGATTAAGAACTCTTTTTTCCCTTGCTGCTTTCAAGATTCTTTCCTTGTCTGTGTATTTTTTGAATTTGACTATGATATGCCTTGCTGATGTTCAGCTTTTGTTGAATGTAATGAGAGTTCTCTGTGCTCCTGGGGTTTTAATGTCTGTGTCCTTCCCGAGATTAGAGAAGTTTTCATCTACAATTTTCTCACATAAACTTTATGCCCTTATTTTTCTCTTAATCTTCTGGGACTCCTATGATATGAGAATTATTCCTTTTTAATAAGTTGCTGAGTTCCCTAAGTCTATCTTCATAATCCTTTACCTTTGTTTCCCTCCTTTTTTCAGCTTCATTATTTTCCACACTTTTTTCTTCTACATCACTGATTTACTCATCTGCTTCACTCATCCTCTCTCTCGTTTTTAGAGAGAGAGAGAATACCAGGGGGTGAAAGGATCAGAGGGAGAAGGAGAAAGAGAAAGAGAGAGAGAGAGAATCTTAAGCAGGCTCCATGCCCAGCTCAGAGCCTGATGTGGGGCTGGATCCTACTAACTGTGAGATAATGACCTTAGCCAAAATTAAGAGTTGGATGCTTAGCAAACTGAGCCACCCAGGCACGCCTCGAATTTCATTTTTGTCTTTGTAGAAAGGGATACTCTGGTGTCCTCTTTTCTTTTTGCAAGCCCAGCTAGTATCACTATAATAGTGTTTTTAAATTAGTTCAGACATCTTCCTCAGATCTGTATTGATTAAATCCCTGGCCATGATTTCTACTGCCTGTTCTTTCTTTTGGGGCGAATTTCTTTGTCTTACCACTTTTTCTAGAAAAGAAAAGAAGAAAGAAAAAAAGACACACACATACAAAACAAACAAACAAAAACTAAAAGATAAAAAACACCCCCCCCCCACTAGATCTTGGGTGTGTTTTGATGTGTTTGTTAAAAGGATCTAGATCCTAAAAGCAAAGCAAACCAAAGCGAGAAAAAACAAAACAAAACAAAACAAAAACAATAAAATTAAAAAAAATAATAATATGTATATTTAAAACTAAAAATAATAGTAAAAAAGAAAAAAATGAATAAAATAAGAAAATAAATAAAACAATAATAATAAAAAAATAAAGACAAAAGTAAAATGAAGGTTAGATCCTATTTGCCCTAGTGAAGCTTTGCAGCACCCTGTGATCAGTAGACTTGCTGTGAGTAAAGAGTTTGTGCTGGTCTGCTGGGGGATGGGCCTGCTGTGCTGATTCTCAGGCTGACGTTTCAATGGAAATGTGCCTCTGGGGTGCAGGGGGTGGGACTTGGTGTAAGTGACTTAGGCCTTTACTAGGTCCCACTGTTTTACTCCCTGAAGGTTTTCAGGTCTGAAGGGAGGAATGAATATTGTGTTGCTTGGCTTTATAACTGGGTACCTGAAAGTTCACGGTTCCCACCCCCCACTCTTCAGGGCAACCTCAAAGAAGAGCAATCAGCATCACCTCTTGTGTCTCCAGTTTCGGTCAAAGCCCTGTGTTCACCCTCTCTGTGTCAAAGCTTTTTTTTTTCTTTTTTTAAATCACAGATGCATGACTGAGTTTCAAAACTCTAAATTTTAGGGATTCCTGTGGGTTGGACCAATGTTATTCCTCTGGTGGAGAGTCTGGCCCTGTTTTTGCTGGCCTGTCTGAAAAAAGCAGCTACATGACTGTGCAACAGTTCAGAGTTTATGTCAAAACAGAGCAGAAAGCTGTCACCCCTGCTTGCTGCCCTCAGCTGGAGCCAGTGCCCACTCCTCTGCCTGAAAACAGCACCGCATGTTGCTGTGGCCTTTCTTGTGACTCAAGGGATCATTAGATCATGCTGTCACTCCTGGAATTCTGCCTTGTTTCATCACCTGAGCACCTTTAAACCAGGCACGTCTGCCATGGTAGCGGACTGCTAAAGTTCAGTTTTTGTGCTCTGATGCTTATACTCCTTTGTGGTAGCCTCTGTGAATGAGTTCCCTCCATTGCCAGAGCAGCATCTCCCCTGGTAAATTCTCCTCACCTCCTACCTCCCAAAAGTGGTCTCTTTTCTACTTGTAGACTTCCAGTTTTTGTTCTCTCAGAATTCAGATCGATTTCTTCAGTTTTCAGAATGATATGATAACTGTCTAGCTGTGTTCAAGAGACAGACCAGCTTAGGGTGTTCCTACTCCTCCTCCGTCTTAACTCCTCCCCCTCGTATTTTTTTAAAATGATTTTTATCTCTATTGGTATTTTCTCTTTGACATAACATTGTCATCATACTTCTTTTACTTTTAAAATCATATTTTCAGGGGCATCTGGGTGGCTTAGGCAGCTTGGACGGTTAGGCGTCCGGCCTCGGTTCAGGTCATGATCTCACAGTTTGTGGGTTCGAGCTCTGCGTGGGGCTCTGTGCTGACAGCTAGCTCAGAGCCTGGAGCCTGCTTCAGATTCTGTGTCTCCCTCTCTCTCTGCCCCTCCCCTGCTCGCGCTGTCTCTGTCTCTCAAAAATAAATAAAAAACATAAAAAAAATTTTTTTTAAATATAAAAAACATAAAAAAGTTTAAATCAATTTTCAGTTATGTCTATGAACTTAGTTACCTCAGGAACTTTTTCTATTAAATCCAACATCTGGTTATTTTCATAGGCAGTTTCAGTTACCTTCCTTTTTTTAAAGTTATATTTTTAAGTAATCTCTACACTCAACATGGGTTCAGAGTCGCGGCCCCAAGATCAATATTCATGTTCTCCACCATCTGAGCAGCCAGTTGCTCCTGCCTTTTCTTCTGATGTATGGATCATACTTTCCTTTCTCTTTGCATGTCTCATAACGTTTATTGGAAACTATACATATTAGGAAATATAGCATCTTTGGATATTAACTCTGCTCTTGGGGTTTGTTATTTGTTCCTTTTTTTTGTATAATGATTATTTGGATTGTTTCTGTGAGGTCTATTTTTGTTCCCTCACCCCACAGAGCTAAGTTTCTGATGTTTGTCTTCAGTGAGGTCCATCTAACATTCCAGGATAGTGGTACTGGTAGGACTCTTCCACTCTCCTTTTCCACATCCAGCTGTTAAACTCCACTAATTGCCATTGCTTTCAACAGTGCCCTGGGGCATAAATTGCTCTATGAACTAATCCAGTGAGATTGTGACTCTTTCTTTTTTATTTTTAAGAGCAAAAAGAATAATCAGATTTATTTTATTTTATTGTTTTTTTTTTTTTTTTGCAAAATCAACCAATTTACATTGTTCCCCTAAAGACTGACATAGCCCTACTTTATGTAAGGGGAGATTTTTACCCTGTAAAGGGCAAAGGGAAGGAGAGTTTAGCCAATTTATGCCAGTCTCCATGGTTAATTTGGTAAGGGTCTCTTTTAGGGTTTCTAATATCTGGTGCTGTCTGGTTTACAAAAGTAAGAATGACGGCCACTTTGTTTAGGGTCCTTGGGTGTATAGGTGCAATATGCCTCGATGGTTCTTTCTACATTACTAACCTTAGCCAAATTGGTGGGCCGTCTAGTGGCCACTTGAGACCCCCCCATTAGAGTCTGGCGGTAGAGGCGTAGGCTCCCCTTACCTTCTGCCGTGTTGAAATCCCATGCCCAGATTAGAGGCCATTAATACCAACAGAACATCCTATCCATAAGAAGAAGGTTAGCACAATCAGGAACTTTTGCTGTTTCCCCAGCTTTCTGGGGTGACATTTGTCAGTCCAATAGCAAAGAGACAGAACAGTTTATTTTATTGGACCGATGATTCCTGAGGCTTCTGCCGTGCTAAATCAGCCAGCTTCCGGGGTGTGGCTGGAGCAGGGCTGGAGATCTTATCTCAGGAGTCAGAGTCTTTGAGGGTCAGTTCAAGCTGATCGACTGGATCTGGATCACCTCACCAGGTTGAGGGTTTTTCAGAGTCAGTCCACTTAACTCCAGGGAGATCCCTGAAACTTTAATAGAGGCTGAATTCTTTGTTCAGTTGCATATCTGTGAATTCCACCTTTAAGTCTTTGGTGTGACCCCCATTTTAAATATCATCCTCACAGACTAACAAGCCTGAGATCCAACAACAAATATTTAAAGACACTCAGAACTAGAATTACATTTACAGAAGTGCATTGCTGAAACAGTTTTTCTCTCTCAAAAACCTCTATTATCAGAAATAGCCAAATTGAAACTAATGCATTGGTGGAATGAGTCCATCCTAAACAATCCTGGCCTAATTATTTACATAAGCTCAGCAAGAATAAAGCTTGTTCATGAGGATTTTTTAAAGTCTGCTTTGTTGGGTCCCTTTTATAAGGAATCTCCAGGTTGAACTTTTAGTAGCTGCTCTGGGCCAGAAGCCGAGCCAAGCCAGCACTTTCCATCAGACAGGCCTGCAATACCTGTTAAATTGGGCAGACTCCTCTTCCCGAGGCTCCCAACATATGCCGAGGTTCCTACACCTGCCAGGAAGTGACCTTCTTTACTCACCTGGAGAGGCTGCTGGGAACTCTGTGAGCAAGGTATCCAGTCAACATTTCCATGAGGCTTTATGGCTCCATGTTCCATAAAGTCAACCTTAGTTCCTCAAAGCTGTCAGGTCATATCTGAGCCTATGCCTGACTCTCGAATAGGACATTCCCGTCAAAGCCTTGGTAAAATAACCAGTATTTCCAAATGGTGTACTAATATAACATGAACAGATTCTTATTGAACTTATGCAAACAATTGTAATGGCCATGAAAGGAAGAATATTCACTGAGTTTTTGAATTTCAGATGGTTTAAGTAGAGAGAAAAGATAAATACTCTGGAAAAATACTTTATGACATTTCTGTATATCATAGATATCTTAAGAGAAAGTTTCTTAATCTGGATAAGCAAACATTAAAGGACCAATATTTCCAACAACAAGGATTGTGACTCTTTCTATGGAACGGTCTCTGAGGTCAGTGGTTGATATTCATTCTGATCCCAGGAGGTCTCCTCTCAGGTGACTTCTTCCCCAGTTCTTACCGGCAAACTAACCAACCTACAGTCTAAGCAGTATCTTCATTGCCTTCCACCACAAACTCTACTATTCTTGGAAGTGCCTTCAGTTTAAACTTCTCCAAGCTCTGTTGCAAATGAAGTTATTTTTTAGGAGGCATCTGTCTTATGGCCTATTTCTCACCCCAGGAAGAATATTTGAGCTAAGACCATGGAGCTAGGTGTGGAGACAATGGTAAACTTGTGTCTGAGTGACACTTCCACTTTAAGGTCAGAATACCTGGTGCAGGGAATGGCCAACAGCTTGAAGCTGTCTTGGCTTGACCCTCCTGGCATGGAATCACAACATTATTAGCTAAGGAAAGAGTTAGTGGGGCTCAGTCTTCTCAGCATGCCACACTCAAGGCAGATCCTCCATTCCACTAGTGGTGGTTGGGCAGAAGAGACTTCCCACCTCTACACTGTGCTCATTTGTGACTTAGCCTCAGCAACAGATAGCGGAAGACGGGATGAGTTATTCCAAGTTGTATCCTCCTGGGAAAAAAATGTCCACTGGGGCAGACAGAGTCCTTTGTTCTTGGCTGCAACAATCTGAAGTGGAGTCTCTGCCTTACTAAACTGGGAGTGCAGAGGGATAGAGTCTGTTTTGAAAAACCACAGACTCTCACCTTTCTCACTGAACTTTTATAGACTTTCTTGAATAGATATTTCATCATCCACTGTTATCCCCTAATCTCTGAGCCAGAGACTTTAATTAAAAAAATATTTTCCTTAATTTCTCTGGGAAGCAGGTCAGTAGATTTCTTCACATTTCATACTATTGTAAGTTGATCTTATATAAGAAATTAGAAATGGGGAAAAATTACAAAAATGAAGAAAAAGTTTGTATTTGCCAGGGGTTAAGGTGAGGGTTGGAGGTGAGCATGGGGGATAGAAAAGAAGTAGATGTAGAGGTAACAGGGCTATAAGTGGGATCTTTGTGATTATGGTAATGTTCATAACTGGACTGTTTCACTGCTAATCTTCTTGTTGTGATATTATACTATAATTTTTAAAGTACTTATTATTTGACTAAATTGTGTAAATGGCACACAAGATCTCTGTATTTCTTCTTACAACTTCATGTTAGTCTGCAACTATTCAAAATCACATGTTTTGTTAGTAAAACTTTCTTCCCATTATAATAATAAACTATGGCAGATAGAGCTATGGTACATGTTTTTATAAATAATTATTTAGTGCTTAAAATGAAAATTTATAGAAATGTAATAAATGGGGAAATGGAGAAATTTTTTAAATATAGTGTTAAGTGGTTTATACAGGATAAAAATTCTATATTATAAACTCACTTTAAAAAAAGATGTATATGTTTTGGGAAAAAGACTGAAATATACATTAAAGTGGTTGTAGTGGTTATCTTATGATAAAACAGAGACAGATTGTTTCTATTGCTTATATAGACTTTCAAACTTCTTTATCAAAGCACAATTGTTATATAATAAGGAATGTAGTGCATCAATTTTCTTATCTTATTTTATTTTTATTATATATATTTTTTTGAGAGAGTAAGAAAGAGAGAGAGAGGCAGAAGAAGAGGGAGAGAGAATCTTAAACAGGCTCCATGCCTAGTATGGAGCCTGAGGTGGGGCTCAACCTCACCACCTTGAGGTCATGACCTGAGTTGAAATCAAGAGTTGGATGCTTTATAAACTGAGCCACCCACCCACCCCTGTACATCATAGATCATCAAAGGCAGTGACAAATTCCTTGCATTCATTGCATGTATGTGGAGGTTTCATTCTGGGCCAACTTTTAAGTCATAAAATAGAACTCTATTGCAGCTACTGTTATTTTCTTTCCAATGCTGAAGATAGCAGAGTACTTGGTTATTTTTCTCCCTTCTTGACAGGTAGCCCTATATTCTGAGGATATCTCTAGGAAGTCTCACAAATCTTATTTAAGTATGTCCCTGCCTTCATGAAGTATGATCTTGTGGTTCATATATAAATAAGGATTTCCACTTTTCTACCATTGCCTAGGACATGGCAAGCCTAGAATAGTATGAAGGTGTCCACCTGTTGTAGAAACACAAACATCCATTCTAGGCTTTCAGAGAAGTATTTACATGGTGTTGCCAAGGGGGCAGCTACATTATCATAAAATCAGGGAGTGGACCAGAAAGTTAGTGAATATGTATTGATAAAAATTCAGTTACAAAGATTTTTGTCTAATTTAGGAGATACGTATTTTCTGCCCAAAGGGTAAAAACTCTGTTCCACAATTCTAGGTTAGAAAGCAAAGAGTGCTAACAGTGTGCTGGGTAACTCCTGAATTACAATGAACTCAGTTATCCCAAGAATCATTTCAACATGTTCTATCTTGCCATTAAGGGATATTTGAAAAAGAATAAAAAAACTAATATTTTTATTAGTTAATATTGTTTGGCCATATTGGGAAATTATTTTCTTCTTGGACAATTACAATTTTCATCTTTATTTGGGTAAATACCCACTAGTGGAACTGCTTGGTCATATGATAATTTAATTTTTAATTTTCTGAGAAACCTCCATACTGTTTTTCACAGTGGCTGCACCAGTTGCATTCCCACCAACAGGGCATGAGGGTTCCTTTATCTTCACATCCTCTCCCACCCCTGTTGTTTCTTGTGTTGTTGATTTTAACCATTCTGATAGATGTGAGGTGATATCTTACTCTAGTTTTGATTTACATTTCTCTCATGACAAGTTGACGTTGACCATCTTTTCATGTGTCTGTTGGCTGTCTGTATGTCTTCTTTGGAGAAATGCCTATTCATGTTGTTGTGTGTGTGTGTGAGTGTGTGTGTTGAGATGTATATTTGTATATGTTCTTTATATATTTTGGATACTAACCCTTATCAGTTATGCTGTTTGGAAATATCTTCTTCTATTTGCTGTGTTGTCTTTTTGTTTTGTTGGAGGTTTCTTTTGCTGTGCAAAAGCCTTTTATTTCAGTGTAGTCCTAGTAGTTTCATTTTGCTTTTTTTCCCTTGCCCAAGGAGATATATCTAGAAAAGTATTCCCATGACCAACATCAAAGAGGTTACTGCTTGTGTTTTCTTCTAGGAATTTTATGGTTTCATATCTCACGTTTAGATCTTCTTTTTTCAATTTTTTATGGTTTTTATTTATTTTTGAGAGACAGAGACAGTGCGAGCAGGGGAGGGTCAGAGAGAGAGGGAGACACAGAATTTGAAGCAGGCTCCAGGCTCTGAGCTAGCTGTTAGCACAGAGCCCGACGCGGGGCTCGAACCCACGAACTGTGAAGTCATGACCTGAGCTGAAGCCGGACGCTCAACTGACTGAGCCACCTAGGTGCCCTTCACATTTAGATCTTTAATCATCTTGAAATAAGTTAGTCAGAGAAAGACAAACACCATATGATTTCACTCATATGTGGAATTTAAGAAATGAAATAACGGAACAAGGAAAAAAAAAGACAAACATAAAAAACAGACTCTTAAATATAGAGAACAAACAGGTGGTTGCCAGATGGGAGGTGGGTCAGGGAATGGGAGAAATAGGTAAGGAGATTAAGAGTACACTTATTGTGATGAGCACTGAGTAATGTAGAAATGTCGAATCACTTATTGTATACCTGAAACTGACAGAACATTGTATGCTAAGTATACTGCAATTTAAAAAAAAGTAAATAAAAAATTTTAAATTAATTGAGATACCTAATTGAGAGATGATGTATCTGGAAGTGCTTTGAAAAAATTCATCCTTATCTTCTGTTGAAGTCAGTTTTTAGTACATTTTCTTCATTTTTTGGTGATTATTTTGTTACTGAAATGATGAATATAAGTGAAATAAAAATTAAAATTTTATTAATAGTTATCATATTCCAGGGACCAGTTAGGTGTTATGTAATTTAACTTTTAAATTCTAGTGATGAAGACATAGAAGCTCAAAAGAGTAAATCATGGATGAAGGTATAAATCAGTTGCCAGAATTCTAGTCTCATGATGATAAACATGGTGCTTTTTCTAACCTGCAATATATTCTTCCTAACTGAATTCCTGAGTAAGTCTGATTAATTGAAATACTGCTTTGTACTGGAGGGATATTAGAAGAAGAAATTTTAAACTGAGGTGTGTAAAAGTCACAGAATGAAGATGTAAGTTTTATTTCAGATACTTTTCTGATCTCAGATAAACTTACAGTTTTAGTTCCTGGGTTTTGGATTTAGGCAGAACTGAGATTGTATCCTAATAATTATAATCCTATATTTCTTAAACTCTAATTCTTAGTATCTTATTTATTTATTAATTAATTGATCCAACACATATTGATTATAGAATGCTGGAGATTCAGCAGTTAATAAAAATGCAAATTTGTCATGATACCTAATTGAGAGATGATGTATCTGGAAGTGCTGTCTCGCTAGAGCGATATAATTAGTATGTGATATCGTGACCTTCCCTCAAATTGTCGTATGATGATCAGCAGGTGATCATGGATTTTTTTCACAATTTCCATTTTATCCACCACAGGTACTCATGTGTCACTAGGAGGGAATGCTCAATGTCATAGCCATTTCCTTCTCTTAAAACTGAGCAAGGACTTCCCACAGATGTGTGAAAAATATCAAGTACCCTCCCCTTCCCCATCCAACACTAAATACTTAGATACTCTCTCTCCACTCTGTTTCACGATTATAAAATGTGGTTTCTTGGTTCTCCAACATGGCATATCATTTCTTTTCATGAAACTAGGTCGTCAGCTATTTGTCCCACCTCGTATCAGTCATCCTGCCTCATTTTCACATTCTCACCAAGACCTGGTATCAGATTAGTCCCTTGCTGGAGACAAGTGATGTCGTTTCACTTCCTAACCCTATTGGTTGAAGAGAAATGTCGATAAGGGATGGGGCTTTCCAGAATGACGTTTCTTTCTTAAGAAAGCTGGAATACCTTCCCAAAAAGGCATTAACCTGAACCTAAATTAACATGAGTCAGATTCTAGGTTTGAAGTCTAAGCCTGTAAGTGTGATTTGAAGGGAGAAAATGAATTCTTTTTAAAGGGACTCATTTTCCCCCCTCGTCATAAAATGATATTTTCTAGCACAATTATGAAAATCTTAGTGCTCAGCAAATCCAAAAATTCCTTTCCAGTTGTCATTTCCCGGCCTTGTAACTACACTGGAATTACCAAAAGGACTTTTTCATTTGTTACCTTTTCTGTCTGCAGCTGTACAATTCCTTTGCTGTGTTGGGGGGGGGGGCACTCTGTATATCTGGTCTCATTCCTTGAGCAAGACTTTTCTCTAACATCAGGGAAGGTTCTTCCTTTGTTGTCCTGCCTATAATTTCATCATGTTTTCTTTGCCCCTTCTGCTCCTTTATTCAATCTGAGATATACTTCCTTTCCCTTTTTTTTATGAGTCTTACTATTTCACATACATAGAGAGTTCCAGTCTTTTTTCTTTTTTTAAATGTTTATTTGCTTTTGAGAGAGAGAGAAAGAGTATGAGTGAGGAGGGGCAGAGAGAGAGGGAGACATAGCATCTGAAGCAGGCTACAGGCTCTGAGCTGTCAGCACAGAGCCAGATGCTGGGCTCGAACCCACTGACTGAGATCATAACCTGAGCCGAAGGAGGACACTCAACCAACTAAGCCGCCCAGGCGCCCTGAGAGCTTGTCTTTAATTTTTAAGGTTCTTATAAGTTTGTAAAACTTTTAAACAATTTTGCCCACTTTTGAAGACTCATAACTGTATGTTACAAAAAAATTGATTGCAGCTCTTGTTGCAGTGTTATAATAGCAAGATTTTTCAGGTTCTGACCGCCTAGGAAACAGGATCTGTAGATCCCATCCTTGTAACGCTTGCACCTCGAAGGAGGCTTTGCACGATTGCAGCGCTAATACAGTTGTACTAAATTCATATTTCCAAGAGGGTATTTTCTTTTCTTTTTGAAATCAAACTTAAATTTATAGATTCCTACTAACATTTCCACAAATAGTATTAAATGTTATTTACAGAGTTTTTTTAATAAAGGCTAAATAAGATAATTTAAAAATGCCTAATTAGGACCCAGAATTATTGATTACATTTTCCATCATTGCCCCTTAACTTTCTCATGATAATCAGCCCTTAATCTCTTTCTCTTTCTCTCTCTTCTCCACCCTTTAACCCTCCCTCCTCTCTCTTTTCAATCTTCTTTTCACCAAAAAGATGTTTTTAAGTAGTTTATTGTCAAATTAGTTTCCATACAAAACCCAGTGCTCCTCCTCACAAGTGCCCTCCTCCATCACTACCACCTCTTTTCCCCCCTCCCCCTTCCCCCTCAACCCTCAGTTCGTTTTCAGTATTCAATAGTCTCTCAGGTTTTGTGTCCCT
>NC_043706.1:30696189-30706881 GCF_006229205.1 Suricata suricatta | reverse complement strand
TAGTACTCCATTGTGTGTGTGTGTCTATATATATATATATATATATATATATATATATATATATATATAGACACACACACATATATATATATATACACATATAGACACACATACACACACACACACACACACACACACACACACACACACACATATATATGTATGTATGTATCTTCTTGATCCATTCATCAGGTGATGGATATTTAGGCTCTTTCCATGATTTGGCTAGTGTAGAAATATACCACATCTTCTTGATCCACTCATCACGTGATGGACATTTGGCTCTTTTCATATTTTGGCTATTGTTGACAGTGCTGCTATGAACATTGGGGTACATATGCCCCTATGCATCAGCACTTCTGTATCCCTTGGGTAAATCCCTAGTAGTGCTATAAGGGAGTTCTATGGATAGTATTTTGAGGAACCTCCACACTGTTTTCCAGAGCGGCTGCACCAGTTTATATTCCCACCAATAGTGTAGGAGGGTGCCCATCTATCCACACCCTCGCCAGCATCTATAATCTCTTGATTTGTTCATTTTAGCCACTCTGACTGGTGTGAGGTGGTATCTCAGTGTGGCTTTGATTTGTGTTTCCCTGATGATGAGTGATGTTGAGCATAATTTCATGGGCCAGTAGGCCATCTGAATGTCCTCATTGGAGAAGTGTCTGTTCATGTCTTCTGCCCATTTCTTCACTGGGTTGTTTGTTTTCTGGGTGTGGAGTTTGGTCAGTTCCTTGTAGATTTTAGATACTAGCCTTTTGTCTGATATGTCATTTGCAACTATCTTTTCCCATTCTGTCGTTGCCTATTAGTTTCCTTGATTGTTTCCTTTGCAGTCCAGAAGCTTTTCATCTTGATGAGGTCCCAAGAGTTCAGTTTTGCTTTCAATTCCCTTGTCTTTGGGGATGTGTCAAGTAGGAAATTGCTGCAGTTGAGGTCAAGGAGGCTGTTTCCTAATTTCTCCTCGAGGGTTTTGATGGTTTCCTGTCTCACATTCAGATCCTTATCCATTTTGAGTTTATTTTTGTGTATGGTGTAAGAAAGTGGTCTAGTTTCATTCTTCTGCATGTTGCTGTCCAGTTCTCCAGCACCATTTGCTAAAGAGGCAGTCTTTTTTTCCCATCGCATACTCTTTCCAGCTTTGTCAAAAATTAATTGGCCATACATGTGTGGGCCCAGTTCTGGGTTCTCTATTCTATTCCATTGGTCTATGTGTCTGTTTTTGTGCCAATACCATACTGTCTTGATGATGACAGCTTTGTAGTAGAGGCTAAAGTCTGGGATTGTGATGCATCCCATTTTGGTTTTCTTCTTCAATATAATTTTGGCTATTCGGGGTCTTTTGTGGTTCCATATGAATTTGAGGATAGTTTGTTCTAGCTTTAAGAAGAATGTTGGTGCAATTTTGATGGGGATTACATTGAATGTTTAGATTGCTTTGGGTAGTAAATATATTTTCACAATGTTTATTCTTCTGATCCATGAACAGGGAATGTTTTTTCCATTTCTTGGTGTCTTCTTTAATCTTTTTCATAAGTTTTCTATAGTTTTCATCATATAGGTCTTTTACATCCTTGGTTTGGTTTACTCCTAGATATTTTACGGTTTTTCGTGCAATCATGTATGGGATCAGTTTCTTGATTTCTCTTTCCGCTGCTTCATTTTTGGTGTATAAGAATGCAACTGATTTCTGTATATTGATTTTGTACCTGCAGCTTTACTGAATTCATTGATCAGTTCTAGAAGGCTTCTGGTGGAGTCTGCTGGGTTTTCTATGTAGAGTATCATGTCGTCTGCAAACAGTGAAAGTTTGACTTCATCTTTGCCAATTCTGATGCCTTTTCTTTCCTTTTGTTGTCTGATTGCTGATGCTAGGAATTCCAGCACTATGTTAAACAACAGTGGTGAGAGTGGACACCCCTGTCGTGTTCCTGATCTCAAGGGGATGGCTCTCAGTTTTTCCCCATTGAGGATGATATTAGGTGTGGGTTTTTCATGAACTGCTTTTATAATGTTTAGATAAGTTCCTTCTATTCTGACTTTCTCAAGGGTTTTTCTTAAGAAACGGTGCTGTATTTTGTCAAATGCTTTTTCTGCATCTATCGACAGGATCATATGGTTTTTATCCTTTCTTTTGTTAATGTGATGAATCACTTTGATGGATTTGCGAATATTGAACTAGCCCTGTAACCCTAGAATGAATCCCACTTGATCATGATGGATAATTCTTTTTATATGCTGTTGAATTCGATTTGCTAGTATCTTGTGGAGTATTTTTGCATCTGTATTCATTAAGGATATTGGTCTGTAGTTCTCTTTTTTGGCTGGGTCCCTGTCTGGTTTGGGTATCAAGGGGATGCTGGCTTCGTAGAATGAGTTTGGAAGCTTTCCTTCTATTTCTACTTGTTGGAATAGTTTGAGAAGAATGGGTATGAGCTCTGCTTTAAATGTCTGGTAGAATTCCCCTGGGAAGCCAACTGGCCCTGGGCTTTTATTTGTTGGAGATTTTTTATAACAGATTCAATTTCTTCAGTGGTTTTCAGACTATTCATGCTTTCTATCTCTTCCTGTTTGAATTTTGGCAGTGCATGTGCATTTAGGAATTTGTCCATTTCTTCTAGGTTGTCCAGTTTGTTGGTATATAATTTTTCATAGTAGTCTCTGATGATTGCTTGTATTTCTAAGGGATTATTTGTATAGATCCTTTTTCATTTATGACTTTGTGTATCTGGGTGCTCTCTCTTTTTTTTCTGAGGAGCCTGGCTACAGGATTATCGATTTTGTTTATTTTTTCAAAGAACCAACTCTTGGTTTCATTGATCGGCTCAACTGTTTTTGTTTTTTGTCTTTTTTTTTTTTTTTTGGATTCTATATTCCTTATTTCTGCCCTGATCTTTATTATTTCTTTTCTTCTGCTGGGTTTGGGGTGTCTTGCTGCTACCCTTCTAGTTCCAGTAGGTGCTCTGTTAAATTTTGAATTTGTGCTTTTTCTGGTTTGTTGAAATTGGCCTGGACTGCAATATGCATTCCTCTTAGGACTGCCTTTGCTGCATCCCAGAGATTTTGGGTTGTTGTGTTTTCATTTTCATTTGTTTCCATATATATTTTAATTTCTTCTCTAATTGCCTGATTAACGCAATCATTCTTTAGTAGGGTGGTTTTTAACCTCCACATTTTTGGAGGTTTTCCAGAGTTTTTCCTGTGGTTAATTTCAAGTTTCATAGCATTGTGATCTGAATGTGTGCATGGTATGATCTCTATTCTTTTATACTTATGGAGGGACACTTTATGTCCCAGTATGTGATCTATCTTGGAGAATGTCCCATGTGCACTTGAAAAGAAGGCGAATTTCCTAATTTTAGGATGCAGAGTTCTAAATATATCTATCAGTTCCATCTGTTCCAATGTGTCATTCACGTTCATTGCTTCTTTAGTGATTTTCTGTCTGGTTGATTTGTCCATTTCTGTCAGTGGAGTATTAAAGTCCCCTGCAATTAGCACATTCTTATGAATAAGATTCTTTCTTTCTGTGATTAATTGTTTTATGTATTTGGGCTCTCCCAAATTTAGCACATAGATATTTATACTTGTTAGCTCTTCCTGATGGAGAGACCCTGTAATTATTATATAATGTCCTTCTTCATCTCTTGTTACTGCCTTTAATTTAAAGTCCAGTTTGTCTGATATAAGTATGGCTACTCCAGCTTTCTTTTGGCTTCCAGTCGCATGATAGATATTTCTCCATCCCTTTACTTTCAACCTGAAGGTATCTTAAGGTCGAAAATGAGTCTCTTGTTGACAACAAATAGATGGATTTTGTTTTTTATCCATTCTGCTACCCTGTGTCGTTTGGTTGGAGCATTCAGTCCATTTACATTCAGTGTTATTATTGAAAAATGTGGGTTTAGAGTCATTGTGTTCTCCTAGAATTCATATTTATAGTGATGTCTCTGGCACCTTGTATTCTTTGTGATCTTTCCCTCATAAGTCCCTCTTAGGATTTCTTGTATGGCTGGTTTGGTGGTCATGAATTCTCTCAATTTTTGTTTATTTGGGAACACTTTTATCTCTCCTATTTTGAATGACAGGCTTGCTGGATAAAGGATTCTTGGCTGCATGTTTTTTTCTGTTCATCACATTGAAGATTTCCTGCCATTCCTTCCTGGCCTGCCAAGTTTCATTAGATAGGTCTGTAACCACTCTGATAGGTTTCCCTTTGTATGTGAGGGCCCTTTTCTCCCTAGCTGCTTTCAGAATTCTCTCTTGATCTTTATCTTTTCCCAGTTTCACTATGATATGTCATGTTGAAGGCTAATTCAAATTATATCTTAAGGGGGTTCATGTACCTCTTGTATTTGAATGTCTATTTCTTTTCCCAGATTTGGGAAATTCTCAGTTATAATTTGGTCTAGTATCCCTTCAGGACGTTTCACTCTGTCTTCCTCTTCAGGAATTCCTATGATATGAATGTTGTTCTGTTTGATTGTATCACTCAAGTCTCGAATTCTCCTTTTCCTGCTCCTGGATCAATGTCTCTTTTTTTCAGCCACCTCTTTTGCAATAACTATATCTTCTAATTCACGTATTCTTCTCTCTGCCTCGTCAATCCTCGAGGTTCCTGCTTCCATTTTGTTATTCACCTCATTTATAGGCTTTTTTTTTTAACTCATCACACCTATTTTCAAAGTGCCTAGTCATTGTCTCAGTTGCTTCTTTGATGCTTTTTTCAACCCCAGTGATTAATTTTATGACAAGTTTTAAAAATTCTTGATCGGGTATGTTGTCTAGATCTGCCTTGAGCAGTTCTGTGGCTGTGACTTCCTCCTGGAGGTTCTTCAGGGGAGAGTTCCTTCATTTTGTCATTTTTGCTAGTTTTCTGTCTCTTGTCAGCTTTAAAAAGCTCATTGTGCACTGTGCACCTGTTAATATTGCTCTGTTAAAGGAGGCTTATTGACTGTACAGGGACTTTCATTTTAGGAAATATTCTTTTAATAGTGTGTCTCAGTTTCTCTTGTTGTGCCTTTGAATATTTTATTTCCCTACTCAGTGATATTTGGGACTCGCCGTCATGCATACTTTGGCTTGTTTTTTGGTGCAGCCCTAAGGAGGAAAACAGACAGACCAACTCAGAGGGAACAGAAGCACACAAACGCACAGACAAATCAATCAAACAAACACATTAAAAGGGGGAAATAAATGAAAGAAATGGAGAGGAAAGAGACAAAAAGAAGAGAAGAAAAAAAAATAAAGGAGGTCAGAGACAACAAAGGACAATGGACAGTCTAAAAGTGTATGACCAGTTGAGGGGAGAGGTGAGGATGAGATACGGGAGAATATATCTGGTTTGCAAGAAAGAAAAGAAAAGGGAGAAAGTAGAAAGGAAAATAAGAAGTAAAAATTTTAAAAAAGTTTAAGTAAAAAAGGTAATAATAATAATAATAAATAAGTACAAAAAATAGAAGAAAAAAAGAAAAAGAAAAAAAAGCAGGAGTTTCCCCTCATGGATAGGCATGGTTTGGTGTGGTAGGTCTCGGAGGCTGCTCTCAGAGGCTCCACCTTGGTGTCTGCAGAGAGTAGAATGGCTGCATGCCAAGCTCCACTGGAACTATGCACTGTAGGCCACTCTAATGAGTCCGATCTCCCTGTGAGGTGGTTGAGCCAAGTTGTATTTTCCAGGCCCACCTCGGTTCAAAGTTCTAGTCCATGTACTTTTATGCTACCACAGATGAATTGTACTTGCTTTGGTGGCTGGCTTCTTAGGGGGAGGGATCCGTTTGTCTTGCCTCAAGCAGGGATTTTGGCTGCCCCTGCCTGAGGCGAGTTGTGCTGCCTGAGGCGAGGTGTGCTGCCTGAGGCGAGGTGTGCAGCAGGAGGTGAAGTGCATGCCATCGCAGACACAACTGCGGATTCCCAGCCCCCAGCCAGGATCAGGATCGTGTTGTGGGAGGGATGAGTTTCTCTTGGCTTTGTGCAGCTGTTGCCAGAGGCGCCTGGTGCTGCTGGAAATGAGCTGGGAGCTCCTGCAGCCTGAGTGCAAGCCCAGGCCTCCACCGCTGCCATCTCCCTGGCAGGATCGTGTAGGGGTGGGGGCTATTTTTCCCTGTTGGCACCTGGGATTCGGGATTCACGCAGCCAATGCTGGGGGCAAGATGCGCCATGGAAATGAGGTGTGTGCTCCCACTCCCAAAACTGAGGTCGAAGTCAGCGCCCCTGGCGCTGCTGCCGCGGGCGCTGACTCTCTGCCGAGATGGCACAGGGCTGGAATCTGTTCTTTCCCTTGCACCACCTGGGTTAGGGATTTGGGCTACTCAGCAGTTATATATGGAGTGAGAGTTTCTCTCTCCGAGCATGGTTAAATGTTCTTTATGTCTTCCCCAGAGACATATGAGCGTGTTCAGTTTCTCTGTCTCTTCCCTTTGTCTCTTGGGCTCCACGCTCTTGCCCCGTGTTGTGCTGGGACTCCCACCTCCCCTGACCGACTCGGGCTGGCCCGTTTTCCAATCTCCCCAGTTCGCACTTACTCAGGTATCTTTGAGGTTGTCTTCTTTCTGGAGTCCATATTTTCTCCTTCTGCTCTTGCAGATGAGAGTAATGTCCTTCTCAGTTTGATAGATGGGGCAGATGAAGTTTACAGAGCTCCCTTCCTCTCTGCCATCTTGGCTCCTCCTCTGAGATTTTTTAATTAAAAAATTTATTATTATTATTAATTTTTTTTACCAGCAATGGGACACTAGCATCATAGCAAGTTCCTTTCCATCTAACCCTTGTCAGGGGCTTTCCAATGATGCCTGAAGAGGAAGAAGTATCTTGATTTTAGCACTCCTCATCCATCTAAATCATGCTTGGGAACCAAGTGTGGAGAGTCTTTGACAATCCACACAGCCATATCTTGTTTTTTGCCATGAACTCCAGGTATTAGATCTTTCTCTCACCGTGTATTTCACCTAATCCTACTCCACTTTCTCACAAGATCTTGAAACCAGATTAACATTACAACTATTGAAATAGCATTATTTGGTGTAGACAAGTGATGCTACTTTACCTACTGGTTGTAGGAAAGCAATTGATAAGTAGTAAGAAATTTTAGTAGTGCCTTTGTCCACAAAACTGATCTGCTTCATCCTAAAAGAAAGAACCTAGGACCCAGGATTGAAAAACACCCTGAGGCTTGAGGACTAAGTCTTTGGATGCACTCCTGAAAGAAGTGAGGCAGTTCTAAATAGCTTTGCATTTTCTTCCCCTACTCATCAAATTGGAGTACTTCATACAAGTTTGTGAAGACATGAAGCAGTCAGTAAGCAGCTCTCTAGTCTCACTGTCGCCCCCTAGTCTTGATGCTCTTCCTACGCCTACAAGATCAACCAATAGGCTGATTCTGCTGCTTTGCATTCATGCATGTATTATATTTCAGTATGTATCAGTTCATCAATTCCCCAAGTAGTAGCTTCTCTGCTCAGTTTCCAAGGCCTCTCATACATATCTGCTCTTACCCTCACTGTTCTTTAATCTGAATACTCACTCCAGTCAGTCAGAGCTTCTCCTAACATTAATTCACATTATCTGGTACTGCTTTTGCTCATGTAGCTCACGATTGTTCCTTTTCCCCTGATGTTCTTCTGAATCATATCCTCTTCCATTTCTGCCTCGAATCTCACTTCTGCAAATGAACTACACTTTCAAGTTTCCTCTAAATATTCCATACTATATTAATATATAGCATTTTTCTACTATTTTAAAATTTATTACTTTTAAAGTATACTTCATTATAATATGTAAATGCCTATATTTATCCTTAATATACTATTTATCAATTTGAAATTATTTATGATTCCCTACTTTGAACCAGGACTTTCTCTTGGAACTGAGGAGAGAAATATAAAGTCTCTAACTCATGGAGTTTATGTTCTATGTGTGTTTCTTTTTATTCTGGTTGATATTGATCTTCCTGAGATCTTCAATTTGGTATTCCTAGCCCCTAGCACACTGTTTTTCTTTTTAAATTTTTATTTAAATTCTAGCTTAGTTAACATACAGTGCAATATTGGTTTCATTAGTAGAATTCAGTTTTTCATTACTTCAATACAACCCCCAATGTCATCACAAGTGTCCTACTTAATGTCCATCACCATCCAACACCTCCCCCATTCACCTCCCTCCATCAATTTGCAGTTTGTTCTCTATCATAAGAGTCTTTTATGGTCTCTCTCTCTCTCTACTCATATGTTCATCTGCTTTATTTCTTAAATTCCACATATGAGTGAAATCATATGGTGTTTGTCTTTCTCTGGCTGACTTATTTCACTTAAGCATAATACACTCTAGTTCCAACTATGTTGTCCTAGCACACTCCTTTGAAATAGAAGGTGTTCAATAAATACTTTGCTCACCTAGTAATTAGCATAATGCTTGACATTTACAGGTGATCAGGTAAAAGTTTATTGTTTAATTCACGCCATTGCATCAGGAGAAATTAAGATGGACAAAAGAAGAGTCTGTCCCTTCCAGCCCAGCTGGTCAGTCGACGCAGGTTCCTGAGGGAGGGAGTGAGAATAGGGTAGGGCAGGGAGCACAGAGAGTGGAAGGAAGACAAAATTTCTGATTAAGCCTCCATTTATTGAAAGGACACAAAACCTTATAAAGGGTTTAAGGCAGGGAAACAAAGCAGCTGACCTAGGTCGGTTGCTAGGAAACAGGGTCAAATGATTAAGGGGAAAAGGCTAGGGTAAAGGAGGAACCAAACTGAGGGGCTGGCACTGCCCTGCCTGCAGGCGGCTGGTCTTTGGTCAAGGCACATCTCTTTTCTTCTGGCAGCTCCCTACAAGAGTCTTCTTCTTTGACTTTGGAAGTGATGGTTAGGGAGTTCATCAGTGATGTGCCACACTTCCCTCCCCTCTTGCAAGGAGCAAAGAAAGCCTTTATTGGAGTCTGCAGTTCCCAGGCGAGGTTCCGTGACTCTGGAGTGGGGAGTCAGGGAAGTCGCACCTGGTAATGGAGGGCAAGGTGTTTTATGGGTGCAAGAGTTCCGGGTTTGATGTAGGATGGGCAGATAGCCAAGTAAAGGCATCTTTGGACCATGCAGGATGGTATTGGCTGTTTCCTTTTTACGGGATGAGGGGATACTGGAACTCTATGGTAGGCCATATTTCAAATGGTGTGAGACATTCCAGATCAGAGAGTGGGGGTCGTCGGTCCATGGCGGTGCCTGGAACTATTCTCTGACCCATAATAAAATGGCCCTCCTAAGGTAACTCTTAATAATTTTAATATAAATAAGCTATATCCAAGTAATACTATAATGGGAAATATTCCAAATATTATGAAGAAAGTCTACTTCTATATTAAACAAAAGTGTGTTTAATTCCAAATAAGGAAATCAAAACAGAAATTCTCCGGCGTTCTTTCTGGGAATCACTCTGTCAATATATATCTAAGAATTTTTTAATACCCTTGTTACAATGGCACCCTAGGATCACACAATGGACTCTGGTTTTTTTCCTAAGATTTATTTTTAATACCAAGATGGAGACGAACTCTCCAACAATTTCTAGAGACATAGCCCAGGTGAGATGTGTACTGAACATGTTCACAGCTTTGCCCATCAATATTCCTTATACTGTTACGTGTAATTTGGAGTTAGTACTTTCATAAGTTTGAAGTAGTAAATAAAATCAATTTATTCTATGTTCTGGAAGATATAGATGATACAACATGAGAATTAGTTTTATTTTTGAAGAATTATTTCTATTTTGAAAAAAAAAGAAGAAAAAGAATACAAGGTTCTTGGAGTGATTTAACACCTTATACTCTCTCTCAATTTATATGTTATTGTTTTGGGTATTTAATTATATATTATTTTAAAGCTCCATAGGATAATCTTAGTATTATTTTATAAGTTTACATATTTTAGCATAGTCCACATATTTACCATTGTCTTTGTCCTTCATTTCTCATTTCATTCCAGACTTTCTATCTGGGTTACTTTCCTTCTGCCTGAAGTATATAGTTTATAATTTCCCTCACTGAAATATATTGGAGACAAATGATCTTGATTTTTGTTCGTCTGAAACTGTTTCCTCATTCTTTTTCTTTTTTCCTCATTTTTAAAGATAGAGTTGCTGGTTATAAAATTCCAGGTGGGCTGTTATATTTATTGAGCTCAATGAAAACATCACTGTACAACTTTTGGTTTCCATTATTGCTGATGAAAAGTGAGTCGTTAATCTAATTTCTTCTCTTTGAAGATAATCTGCACTCCATCCCTATAACCCCTGGCTGCTTTAAGACATTCTTTTCCTAGAACGGATCAATGAATTCAGTAAAGTCACAGGGTATAAAATCAATGTACAGAAATCAGTTGCATTCCTATACACTAAAAATGAAGCAGCCGAAAGAGAAATTAAGAAAATGATCCCATTCACGATTGCACGAAAAACCATCAAATACCTAGGAGTAAACCTAACCAAAGATGTAAAAGACCTATATGATGAAAACTATAGAAAACTTATAAAAGAGGCCGAAGAAGACACCAAGAAATGGAAAAATATTCCATGTTCATGGATAGGAAGAATAAACATTGTGAAAATGTCATTACTACCCAAAGCAATCTACACATTCAATGCAATCCCCATCAAAATTATACCAACATTCTTCTCAAAGCTAGAACAAACTATCCTCAAATTCATATGGAAC
>NC_043706.1:30684187-30696089 GCF_006229205.1 Suricata suricatta | reverse complement strand
GCTGGAAATGAACTGAGAGTTGAAGGGGAAGGGGGAGGGGGGAAAAGAGGTGGTGGTGATGGTGGAGGGCACTTAAGGGGAAGAGCACTGGATGTTATATGGAAAACAATTTGACAATAAAATATTATGGAAAAAAATTAAAATAAAATAAAAATTAAAAAAAAGACATTCTTTGTCTTAGGTATTCTCTGGTTTTTCTAGATGATGTCTAATAGGTTTTCTTTTTCATTTGTATTGCTTAGCATATTTTGAGTTTCAGAACTTCTTTTCAGAAAAGGTAAGCATCATTATCAGTTCTCATGAAGCATTCTTTAAGATGGTCAGTGCCTGGTGCTACAGTCTGGCTGGCTGGTTGTGGCATAGGTTCAGTTTTTACCAGCGGGGACAACTGACCTATTACCAGCTAATGGCCACTATGGTTAGCACAGTGAAATTCTTCACCTTCTGGAGAATGGTGATAGCTGTAAGGTATCTGTATAGTAGGCTTTGAGTGCCATTAGGCTGGCTCATGACACCTATTTGGGGACTGGTGCTGTAATGATTAATGGGAACAAAATTGCATTTCAAGTTAATAGATGTTTCCATTCATGTTTGCCACATGTGCCATTTTGAAGAACAAAACATTGTGGCCTTGTTGCTTTTGGGCAGTTTTAAAACAAACATTAACAAAGTATCTGACCTCCAACACTCCATGGTTGAGATGGGAAAATAAGTTGAAAATGATGCAAACAAACAATTCTCAGCTTCCAATTTTCCACAGCAGCTGGGACCCAGAGAAACTTCTTGAGGTACTTATATAAAAGGTTTCTTTTTGCATAAAGCTTCTAAGCTAGAGGACCTTTTGTTACTACCCCACCATCAATCTTAAGAGACCATTTTTTGGTGGGTCTTGGGATAATTAGATGCAGTTAGGGGTATTGGCAAACCTACCAAGGATAGTTTTCATCATTCTGATCAGGGTATATGGAAAGCTGATGTTGACTCTCTGTTACATCTGGACAGAGACCACGAGTAGGCACCTGATGGACTCAACTGCAGCAACCTGCCTTCTATTGGAACTCAATGTACCTCTGTCCAAAGGTTAAAAGGTCACCAAGATATTTGACACTTAGGATTTTAACAACTCTTACACTGAACTCTTTGGAATCTATATCAGATTGCACTCTGGATGGCCTCTGAGTTTCTCCCTGGGTGTAAACTTCAAATCTGGAGGTCTAATACAGAGAGGACTTTCAATCTGTGCCCTGATAAGATCAGCCTACATTTTTCCAATTTCCCTGATTTTATTGTTGTTTGAATGAAATTGAAATTATAGTCCCAACTCCCAATACTTCTTGGTTAGGAAAGCTGTGGAGAGTTTGAGTATATCTCTTCACTTTCCCAAGAAATTTTATATTTCTTTGTTTGATGAGAGAGAGAGAGAGAGAGAGAGAGAGAGAGAGAGAGAGAATCCCAAGCAGGCTCTGCACTGTCAGTGTGGAGCCTGACCTGGGGCTGTATCTTGCGAACCATGAGATCATGACCTGAGCCCAAGTCAAAAGGCTGATGCTTAAAGAACTGAGCCACCCAGGCACCCCAAGAAGTTTTATATTTGGATGTAGAATTCATAGGTGACGTAACTGTGATCTTCCAGGGGTGTGCCAAAGATTACAATCTGTCACAAAATTTCCCCAACATTTCATGGCCCACCTGAACTTGCCTAAACCTATCTAGAATTTTACAACTCCATTAAATCTTTGTTATGGTAGTGATTCTGTTTTTAACTAATAGAGAAGGAGACTGGAGGCACTCTTAAAAGAACCTATATATGTAAACACTCCAGTGAATTGCCCATATAGGAGTTCAAGAAGAGGTTTGTTTTTGAAGTTCTGAAGTAACATGGCTATAAAACTACAGAGATTAATGGTTAAGATTAATGATATTACAATTAGTACCAGCAATAGTGCTAAAGGAAATGTTTATGGTTAAAATAATTTAGTGTTCAACTGATGTTCTGAAAAGAAAATAAACCAATAGCTATGCATTTTGCTTACACTGACAGAACCAGTTGCCTATAGGATTAATCCTTGTTAATACTTTTGTGGTTTTCATAGCTTTAAAGTTGTAAAAACAATAAGGATTCCTCACTTCTGGAGAACCTTAACTTTCTCAGCGTTCTTATGTTATTTTCTGCTGGTTATTAGAAAACATTTTCCCCCCCTCTGGTTAATATAGATTTAAAAATATAAAATGTCCCCATGGATCTTATTTTTTTAATTAATCAATTTTTAAGTTTGTTTATTTATCTGAGAAAGAGAGAGAGCAGAAGAGAGAGAGAGAGAATCCCAAGCAGGTTCTGCATGGTCAGGGCAGGGCCTGATGAGGGAGCTTGAGCCCATGAACCATGAGATCATGACCTGACCTGGAATTGAGTCAGGTGTTGACAAGCTGAGCCCCCCAGACACCCCTGTCTTGGGTCTTATTTTAACAACTGACATGGTTTGTCTGAAAATTTTTTCTTTAACTTCAGGTACTAAATTCTGAACTCTAAAAACTGAGAGGTTGCCATTGCTCTCAAATCATATTTTAGTATCTCTAGGCAGAGGCGTAATAGCACCAAGTTTTGTTCCTTGTGTAAATTATGGAATGAACATATGACCAAAATATGGATGCCAGCAATAGTGAGGGTCATACACTCTAATGTTCTCAAAAATGCTTTATGATATTGAGAGAATTGTTTTGCGAGATGCACAGCAGGTAGAAAGAGATTACAAAGCAAAGAAAGTATCTTTGTCTCTCCCTTGGGGAGATTCATTACTAAGAAGTTCACTTTTTCAGTGTGGAAACCTGCTCATCTATAAGAGGATAGACTACTGAACTTCTAATAAAATGGCTAAAATACTTTATTATTAATTTTGAATAAAACAAATAACATTTCAGGCACACAGCTAGAATCACTGGGCCGTTGACTACTGAAACAACAATGCAGAATTTTGAAAAAGAGTCTGGCCACTATTTGTACTGTATGAGAAGTAAATACTTTGCCAGAGCACAAAGCATGATCTAGATCAAATAGAAAGAAAACTAAAACTCTCCTTACATGCCATATTAATGACAGGCCTGTGAGAATTCTAGTTGTTCTCCCTGTGACTACTCAGCAGTGAACATTCTGGTTCTAAAAAAGAGTGCTGAGTTAGAGTATTATAAAACACGTAGATAACACCACAGTATAAACAATGGCTTCAACCAAAGTTACTCTATGGAAGACATTTCTGAAACCTCACTGGAAAGGGTCTTATTAAGGCTTCTAAGTGCTAATATGACCTTTCAATTGCACAGACTTCTGTTATGGATACATATCCTTCATGGTAGAAGAGTTTGGCCCTGTGTATCTACTTCTTGCTGTTAATATTTTTTTCATAGAACCCCCGGCCTGCTTCTCACTTTGAGTTCCATATTCGTGGTCATAGCTATTTGAGAACTACAGAGAATATTCTGACACTACTTGGAAAAGTGATAGACATTCTGTGCTAACTGTGGATTGTTGATAACTAAGAACCCATCTTCCCAGATATATTGCATATTTTCAGACTTACAGCAAGTGAGTCCCATTCTATGACAAAAGATGGGACTCAGGATATTCTGCAATGATACAAATTTCAACCTGCCTGTTGTTCAACAAAAGTCTGTGCTTTTGATTTCATTTATTTGTTCCCAATGGTGCTTTTATTTATTTCCAATGAAAACAAACCTATGACTTCATGTATCAAGAGCAGGGACAGCAGAACCTCTGTACCGGTAAGCACTCTTCTAGAAACCAAGCTAACTCTCTTCTCCTCAGGAGACAAGGTCTTAATTGACACTTTTTACCTGATACACAGCAGAAGCTGACTAGGACTGCTTCTTTTGTGTTAGGTGAAGAATTTCAGCCGACACATCTGCAGGACTGATGGTTTGGTCAAAGTCTGGTTCGGTGTTTTACCTGAAACTTCCTAATACTGAAGAAAAGTGTGAAATATGTTATATTTAAAGCCGCATATTTTATTCACAAATGTATACAAATATAGAATTTAGGTCATGGTTGCTGGTCTATTCTTTTCAAAACTAAATGTATATAATTTGTAAATTGTCTAATTTATATGGATAACTTTTGATAGTATTATCTTTGATATGTAATTATGCTTAATATTTTAGTATGTTCTTCCTATAGAATTACTTTTCTTTACCATTCTTTTTATCTTATAATCTAAGGTGAACTTAAACTTAGCTCTCTCAGATTATCACTGTTACAGCTCATTAATTCTGAGTAAATTATGGTTTTCATTTTTAAAATTAAATATGGCATGCTTCTGGCTGCAATTATACAAAAACTTCCAATAGTACTGAATTACTGCTGAGGTCTAGGAACATAGTTTCTTCTGAAATCCAGGGACAATGTGACTTCTACCCAACTTCTACAGGGTATTTTGAAGTTGCCACATTAATAGAAATCCATTTTTCCAAAGTATGTGAAATAAAATTTCTATGCTATTCTGACATGTTCAAATGTGCTATAAATTATGCTGAGAAATCTGAAATAATGATTGAGAACAATAGATTGGATTTGAGAATTTGGAGGCCACTATTGTCTTTGATAGAAAGGCTACTTGGGTGGGAGCTGGGGCTGTCATTACATAATAAATGCAAATGTTGTTATTTCCAGAGGAAAGTCATGATGGTGGTGAAAGAACTTTTGGAGGATCTAGAGTTACTACACAGTAATTTATATAAAATGCTGTCATTCATGAAAAGGAGTAGTTGCATTGTTATGGATAACCATGAATTAAAGTAACAAGAATAGTTTTAACATAATGGACACTATTCTCTTCAGAAATTGAATGGGAGGTGGTGTGATGTAATGTCTGGGCTTCTGGAGATTGGACTGGCATATAACTTGGCTGAATCTGGAATGTACTATTTACTGGTCGAGTATCATTGCCAAGTTGTTTAACATCCATCCATCATTTTATTTTCTGCATCTGAAGGGATGCAAAGGGTACTCAAATCACTGAGATGATGTGAGAATTAAATATAAACACGGTGTATAAAAAACCCTTGTATAATTCTGGGTGCAAAGTAAAATGCTCAAATTTTCTCAGTAAATACATCATTTTTATTGCAACATGGTTTGTTCTGTCACTAGTCTATAAACAAGGACTGCTGATTAGATTGTGGTAGACTGTGAGTTAATGCAGAACTTTAGACAGATAGTTGTCCTTTAAAATCCATTCTGAATTTGAGATGTTACATTTATACTTATATAATATATAATTATCTAAAGGTAGAAATATGTTTAAAATACATGCTTACATTAAAGGATGTAACTCATAGTATTTCCATTGTGTTCTCTTTCCTGGACACTATATAATGTATTCATTAGCACCAGCTTATTATAACTCTCCTTAGGATAAAGCAAGAGAAGGTACATAATAAAGGGAAAAAACTCCAATAAAATGACAAAATCAGAGTGGGATCCAGGAGTATGCATTAAGCACATTTTTCACATAAAATATTAGTTCTTCTCAGCACAGCTGTTATGTTTCAGGTTGACTTTGAGTCCTTTATTGGTCTCTCAGCCCCCTGGATACTTTGATTTGGACAGTTGGCCTTATCACTTTGTTAGGTTAAGTGCTATACAAAGGAACTTTCAAGACCCTTCATCCATACAGTTCATGTTCTCTAAGCCCCTTTTTCTATGTTGAAAAGCCTTTTCACTCAGGTTATGTTGTGAGTAAATTCCAACTTCTATTAGTTTATCAGAGTCCTCCGTACCCGTAAGGAGGCAGCACAGATTATACTGTCCAATCAACAACTATAATTCTGTCATATCATCAGTTACCAGGGGATGCTGCTCCTTGCTAGATATGTCGAGAGAATCATACTGCTTTCTAGTATCGAAATATCAGAAAGACTGCTGTGCCTTCATTTCAAGGTTAAAGTTAAATAATTTCCCCTAATTTACACTATGTGATGGTGCATTAAGGTCTAAATCAAAGGTGTCTTGACTAGCAATCATCTTCCTTCCACTCCTTCAGCTCCTAAAATACTCACACAAACATTTGTTAAAACAATTATGTCTTCATGGGAGAGACATGAATACTCCCAAAAGACTTACTTTTATGCACATCACTATTCTACATATAACTGGCTTACAATAGGGGCCCAATAAAATGTTAAACATACAATTGAATGAAACCTTTCAAGTACTAAATTAAAAGAATCCTTCCAATGAAGGAAATCAAAGTTTCAGAAAAGGCTCTTGATACCGAATCTCTGACCAGCAACTGATGATGCAGTGTACCTATGATGGTGATTGGTTCTCAACACCTAGATTACCCAATCCAGGAACAGAGAAACAAATTCCTTGGCTGGTATTATTTGAGAGGTGGCTAAAGGAGGGTCTTAGTTCTCACTGACTGAGACTTGCCTGTTCCCCTGCCCCCTGTCCTGTCTGTTCTCCAGCATGCTGTGTCTGTGTGTCCTTGGAGGCTCCTGGATGACAGCTATGATGTTGACATTGATGCTGCTGAGCCCTCCCCTGGCTTTGGGAAGGGACACCCCACGTAAGTGCACTCCTTGGGTGGTGAGCTACTGTGGAGTTGGGGGGTGGGGGGAATAAAGTAGTTTTGCCACGAGATATCCAGGCCATGTACCTTAGAAAATTGTGACATTTTCTGTAATGACCACCCACCTTTATCGTATAGGTTCCCAATTCTCTCCAAAAGAAAAGGAGCCTGCATGCTTGCCCTCTCTACAAGAGCTGTGTAAGGGGCCTCCGTATAGAGAGGCCATTTCTTCTCAACTCTCCCCCAGTCACAGCGCTCTGGGTTTGAGTCTCATTCCCTCAGGGTCTTGATAAGTCTCTAGAAATAATGATTTCAAATTAATTCCCATCAAGTGATTCCCTTTATTATGTTGAGTTACGCTAGGATATAAGAAAGTTTTTTGGAAAATTAGAGAGTCAAAAGGAATGGCCTCTCCTAGAAGCCCCTGTGTTAGGTCTTCTAAGTATTAGTTATGTTGGTGCCTCTCCAGAATATACGAGGCTGTATCAAGAGGTCTCTCTTATTATCTCCTTTACTTTCTCCTGAATCTCAAAGTTTGCAAAGCCTTTATCCCTGTATTAAAGATTCTCTGACAGAAGTAGGGGTTAGTTTTATCTCTATTTCTCACCCTGGAGGTATAGCAGAAATCCTCAGTACCTGAAATGACACTGTAATGAGAGCATAAGTGGGTATTCTTTGGTGTCTTTAAAGAACTTAAGATATCTTCTGAAAAATGACACAGGTTAATTTTTCATTATGTTGAACCTTTCTATCATCCATTTCTCCTGAGCCTAGCATTCTGTGGCCTGAGCTCACATGAAGGGATTCAACTAGTATAGGATAAATTATATGAAATTATGGTTTTGTAAGTCAACAATAGTCAACATCAGGAATTTCATATGGTTCGAACTATACACCCTGAACAGGGTACAGAGAGTGTGGAGGTTGTTTACATTTCATAGGACTGAAAGCCAATATGCAAGTCAAGGAATTTATTGGCTCCCTGAGAAATTGGCCCCAAAAGGTATAGGCTCATTCTTCATGTTTTCTGTTTTCTTTAATTAGCCATGTTTGGTTGCCTCCATTTCCAGTTCCTTCCTATTCTTTCCCAGCTATGTCACCACTGTCACTGAGAATCCCCAGTGTGTGCACAGACCTCAGCACTATCACAGATCTACAGGATGAGCCAAAACTTAATGAGATTTTCCTTTTTTCTTAGAATCACCTTTTCCTTACCTGTGATATTTTTTCCAACAGTAGAAGGAGAAAGAGGTAGTTTGTCTGAATTTCTTACAGGCAGTGGAGGGGATATAATGTATCATCAGAATAAAAGAATGTTACAGTGTGAAACCCATATTGCTTTCTAGGGTCCTCACAAGGACCAATTCACAGAGCTCTGGGTTTATACATTTAGATCACATATTTTTGTGAGCAGCTACTGTGTACGAGGCTCTGCTCTGGGCTCAGAGACTTAAATTTGAATGGGCTAAAAATCACTACTAAAATGGATTTTATGTAATGGCAGAGGACAAAGCCCAATGAACACTTAACAATGAAAAAATTTCTGACAACAATAAGCAGTCTGAAAACAAATACACTTGGTTGTCAAACAGAGAGAATTGGATTCACCTGACTCCAGTTCAAGTGTGTCGGGAGCTCTCCCTGAGAACGTGACATTGAGTTGAGACCTGACTGATGAGAGAAGCCAGCCAGGTGAGGGAGGTAAGGGACAAGTGTTGTAGGGAGAGAGAACAGGATAAAGGCCACATGTGGGAGGAAGGTTGCTGAGTGTAAGGGACGGAAGGAAGGCTGGGGACGCTGAAGTGCAGGGAGCAGAGAGCCCTCAGTCATCATTATCATGTTTCCATCACTCAGGGAACCCAACGTTGCCTCATCAGCAGTGCTCAGTATTTTTTTATGTCAGCACCTTTGACTTATTTGTTTGCTTCTGTTTTGTTTTCTTATGATTACAGGTATACATTTAGATAGAGAATATTTTTTAATTTTTCATTTAAATTACAGTTAGCATACAGTGCAATATGAGTTTCAGATGTACAGTACCCTTACCATACACTACCTGGTTGTCACCACAAGTACACTTCTTAATCCTGGGACTTATTTAGATAATCTTTTACATATATTGAAGTTTGATATAATATTTTCTCAGTAATGACATGATAGTTTTCAATGTATTCATCCGGTAGTTCTTTTACAAACATGAATGTAGCCCAAAGTCTTGCTAAGCAGTTTTTCAGGTTGATTTATTAATTATTAGCTTTGTCATAAGTAATAGCTACTAATTTATTCCAGAAAGCTGTGGATTCATAGGCCTCTGTAAACTGCATCAGGAACAGAGTTAAAAAATTTTTTATCCTGATCTTCATGGGATAAAAAAATGTGTTGGTCACAAGATTTCAACAAAGATGTTGTACTTAGTGGTGCAGTGGGTGAGAATTAGAAGCCAAAGCTTTAATTCTTACAAGAATTTGAGGAGTACAATATGTGGATCAGTGATACGCGCACAATTAACTTACAGGTTTCTTACAGTCTAGCCTGCCTGTCATGAACATAGGTCTTTGATACAAAGTGGTTATTGAACCAAATAAAATCTGTATCTGCTTATCCATATTATGTTTTTTGAAAAATAATGCACAAGTAAAATATTTATACCTTTCATACATCCTGGATTTTGGCTTTTCCAGTGTCTGCCCACTTTGATTTGGGTAAGCCTGAAGCATGTGCACACTCAAGAGCAATCATCTTTGGTTAGAATTCATAGTAGCTTTTGATACTCTCTTATTAGGCACTAGGAATTCTTTTTTTTTTTTTTTCTGAATCTGGTCTGAGTGAAGAGCCATTTTTTTCCCCAGCAAAATAAATTAGTTCAGTATCAAAGTTTTTTCAAATCAGATATAATATTGGCAAAAATTTCAGTGTAATTCTCAGTTGTCTTATAATTAACATTGGCTGTTTTACCACAGAGTTTTCAGGTGGTGTCACAGTGGTTCTCATCTGGGGATAGATTTGCCTTGCCTGCTCCAGGGGACATTGGCAGTGTCTGGAGCCATTTTTGGTTGTCACCTTGTGCTCTTTTCTGACATCTACTAGGTAGAGGCTAATGATGTGATAGACATCCTACAATGTACAGAACAGCCTTCCCACAAAAAATACCTTGTACAAAATGTCAAGAGTGCTGATACAGAAAACACTAGTTTATACTGTGCTGCTTCTAAAAACTCTAGACTTACACTTTCTACACACACTCACCTTCCAATTCAGGTCATTCAGGTTTATTTTAGTTTATTTCATTACAAAAATAACAAGATTGAGAGTTCAAAATAGTACACTTTCTTGCTGAGTCCATTCAATCAATGCAAGGTCAAGATCTTCATTTTTTATTCTTTGCCTTATGTGGTGTATTTCAGTATTTCATGATTTCTTGGTCATCAGCATCTCTGTCAACTTTCAACAGTTTATTTTTATAATTCATGAGTCTTTATAGAAGTCTTTTTCTGTAAAATGTATCAAACTGTGCAGTAATTCTATATTGTGTTCTCTTGATAATGTCAGATGCTTCCTTCTATTTTTCTAATTTTTAAAGGCAGATATTTTTAAACTATTTTAAAAATTTTCATGTTATTTACACTTGAACAAAAATTTTTCTTAGTTCAATGAAACCAAAAAATCAAATCTATACATACATGTGTGTATATGTGTGCATATGTATAAGCATATGTGCACATACATCATGATGTGTGTATGTTTTTATAGACTAAAACTCCAAAAGCTCATGTGACTGATTGGCCAATAAGAGCTCAGACATGTTTGACCCTTTACCTCATCAGGTTAGATTTGCCAAATGAATTTGGCATCAAAAAGTTGTAAGAAGATGTGGTTTCCTGGATTTCTGGATTTTGGAAAATCCAGATGAGGACTTGAGGAACCGTAGTGCAGTCATGATTTTAATTTCCTTAAAACTCTTCAGTAGTTTCCCATTACATGTAGTGTAAAGTCAGAATCCTAGCATCACCTGGAAGTCTTTTACGTGCCAGCTGCAGGTGATTTCTCCAGTCTGACCTTTCCCTTCCTTTGTCCCATTGTCTGTGCTTCAGTGAACTCTTTTCTTCTATTTTGTTGAGGAAGTTCAGTTCTTTCAAGGTTTTGCACGTTGTATTACCTTTTCCTGAATTACCAAACACACACACACACACACACACACACACACACACACACACCCTCTCGCTCACACCTACGCCTTCCTGTCACATCCTAAATGTCACCCATGAGACCACCTCTCTGGGACCCTAAGAAATTCAGATCCTCCAAGTACCCTCTGCTTTAGAACCGCACACTCCTGTTGTGGCATTTCTCACCCCCCATGTAAATAAAGTCCTGCTTGGTTGGCATCACCGTCCATCACTTTCCGTTAATTTTAAGCCCTGAGAGTGGAATGGAAGCATCTGTTTCCCTTCTCTGGATTCGCAGGGGCGGCAGGGACCTGAGCCAGCTCAGCCCAGACCAAGGGTCCCGGTGGGGGCGGGGCGGGGGAAGCAGGTGGGCGGCGTTTCAGGCCCGAGCAAAGGACTGTGGGAGGCGAGGAGGGGGGTGGGCGTCAGGAGGAGGCGTCTGTCAGGAGGAGGGGTCCAGGAGGAGGAGGTGAGGGACAAATGCTCAGGCTGGGAGGTCTGCCCCTGAGCCCAGAACCTAGTGACCCGGAGAGGCTCCCAGGAAGGGGTCTCCGCCCCCTGCCTTCTCCCCTACGCCCCACCCCCGCCCCCGCCGGCAGAGGAGGAAGAGCTGTGGGTGCTGCTGGTTTGGGTGCGGCTGGAACCCCGAGGGGTATCGGCGTCGGTGTCCTCCAGGAGCCCGCGGGTGAGAGATGGCCTTTCCCCACAGCACATTTCTTGCACCAGGCAACCTCCGAGTGTTATTTCACCAACGGGACGGAGCGGGTGCGGTTCCTGGACAGGTATTTCTACAACGGCGAGGAGAACGTGCGCTTCGACAGCGACGTGGGGGAGTACCGGGCGGTGACGGAGCTGGGGCGGCCCGACGCCGAGTACTGGAACGGGCAGAAGGACTTCCTGGAGGACGCGCGGGCCGCAGTGGACACGTACTGCAGACACAACTACGGGGTCGTTGAGAGCTTCACGGTGCAGCGGCGAGGTGAGCGGGGCGGGGCTGCGCCTGTGTGACGGTGACGCAGACTCGGTCCAGTGGGCGTGCAGGGACTGGAGCGAGTGCCCGTCACAGGGTCCCCGTGAGAGTGCGACGTCAGGGAGAGTGTGCTGTGTCTGTGGGTGGGGACAGTGCGGTGTGTCCCTGCGTGACTGTGGGGA
>NC_043706.1:30661586-30684087 GCF_006229205.1 Suricata suricatta | reverse complement strand
GTTCCTTGTTTATTGCCCCTTTTTGGGTCTATTTACCTCCATTTGCTACCATTGTTTTATTATCACCATGTGAGACCCCAGAGGATCTTTTTTTCTGCTATGGAACACTTTGAATGTTCAATACAGACCTCTCTTCTACACTTACTGCTTGGGCTTCTTCTAACTCTGATTGCAATTTTTTTGAACACACAATAAACTTTTGATGAGTTAAAGAAAGTGTTGATGTCTAAGCCAGTTCTTCACAGAGACTAAGGAATATGTATGATTCTTTCTTCCTGAAGAGTGTGAATGTTGAATGTCTGTGCTAAGTTCTGTAAGTGATTAGAAATATGTAGGTTCATCAGGACCATGCCTCACTTGTAGCATCTACAAGCAACCCAGATGCTGTGAACCAGTCCTTCTACGGAAAACCCTAGTGTAGAGTTCATTGGTAGATCTCTACTTAGCAATGGTTTCAGGATCTAGCTTTTGGTTCTTGAGTCTCCAAGTCAATGATATACCTGAATCTTTGGTAGAATGAATGCAAAGCCTAGGGTTTAATTTCAGACAATGAATAAGACTGATGATGGGGAGCAGGTGGGAGTGGACTGGGGAGTAGAAGAGTAGGAGTCATATACTTTACAGAATGTATGTATCAGTGACACTCATTCTAGGTTTAATGAAAAACAGGATTAGACATTGCATGTCAGCATTACCCATCTCATTAACATAGTCTTGGATGCCTGTTTCATACCAGGAGAATGGTCTGACTTATTCCTGGAAGAGTTTTGTATTGGTTGTGTATCCCTGAGTAGAAAAAAACAGGTGGGAGGTTGGACAGAACATGACATTTAAATGGACTGGAACAATGTTGGAGACACAGTGGGCTATTGCTCACTTATCTGTGAAACTATTACTAGGTGGTTACCTGAGCCTACCCCAAACCATAGAGATTAATTATCCTAACAGTTTGGTAGAGTCGCAAATAAGGGCAGTTGCAATGATGTTAATTTGGGATTCACCTTACTCTACATTTTTAATGTATGTCGTCACTGGCACCTTGCTTAACTAACCTATCTGATTCCTCTCCTGAATATACTAATGGCAATTTTTAGCACACTGAGTTATTATTATAAAGAATCAAAGAAAGCTGTAGGTATGATGCTAAAAGGTAATAATGCTCTAAAAATTATAAATTTCATTTTTTTCTCAAAATTCCATAGCTTGATGATAAAAATCTCAGAAAAGTACAAACCAAAGCAAGATGACTTTGAGGGGGTAGCAGAATACATCACCACAAAATATACCACTTAACCATATGGATCCTTTAGAACCGATAAGGTGGTTTTGGGTAATAAAAATGCTTTAGATTGCTTGTTGGCTCAAGAAGGAGCCTGTGCCATAGAAATACCTCCTGCTGCTCCTGGATCAACACCTCTAATATTACAGAAACTCAAATACAGGAAAATAACAAACAAGCTTTTTGGCTAAATCGCAACTGGTGTTTGGTACATGGTTTGGTATACGGGGGGCGGGGGGTGGGCAACTAGGAGACATACTTCAGTCTCTTGGTATTCTCTTGATAGTCTTCATGAAGCTGCGTTCTCTCAAGGGTCTTAAACACGTTTACAGTCACCAGCAGTACGTCAGATGGCCTCTCTGTGCTTGGAGAAGCAGAGACAACACGAACGGTGAGGGGCAAACACCTTCCACAAAGCTTATCTTATAAACTATGAGTTTTACACAAAAAGAAGAAAAACTTAACCCTGATGGTGACTGAGAGAGGCACTAATGCCAACTTTTCCCATCCCTCATCCATGAAATGATGACCAAAATGGGAGAAGTATTGGAGTAATTTTACTAGGAGGCCATTAGACAGACATGACTCCAACATTTTGGTAACGTACACGAGCAAACTGAAACCAAGGCCAGACTCAATTCCTGTAAGTGCAGTTTCATCCCAGCAAAATTCATCAAGAGCCAACTGGGCTTTTCCAAGTCAGGCTGAATAAGATATAGCAAATCAGAAAATTTCCACGTTTTGCGTTTGCATCTGCTCCATCAAAGCCTTTCTCCAGCTCCTGTCAGAGAACTCTTCACCATTTTCGGTTGGCACTACCAGGTTTGAATCATGTTCTTGACAAACACTTGAAATTATCTTATATGTTAATTTATCTCTTAACACCCTATAGCACATTTCTAGGGGCCTGGGTGACGCAGTTGGGTAAGCATTTGACTCGGTTTTGTCTCAGGTCAGGGATCACAGGTTCATGAGATGGAGCCCTGGGTGGAGCTCCATACTGAGCATGGCTCTTGCTCTAATTGTCCTTCCTCTCTCTCTGCCCTTCCCTGCTCCTGCACTCTATCTCTCTCTCCCTGTAAAAGCTAAGGAAAAATTTTAAAATCGCAAGTTTTTGTACCTAAGGCTTATAGAATCAAAGCTTCATGTTTAGAAACTTGATAATAGGCACAGGTGTTTCTTTTATATGCTTCTATTTTTTACTACAAAATGAATAGGTGGACAATAGGGAATACACTAAAACTCAGACATATGTGAAATAAAAAAGCAAACATTTCTATCCTTTCACATAAAAACACATTTTTTGAATACTTTAATTTTGAAGAGTAGTATAAGTTTACAGAAATATTGGGCAGAAAGTACAAGGTTCCAAATTTGCATCTTCCCCTGTGTTCCACATACAGCTTCTCCTAATAACTTTTGTCATTAGTGTGATAGATTTGTTGCAATGATACATTGTTATTTATTGATGTCCATAGTTTAGATTAAGGTTCACTGTTGATATTTTACAGATCTTTATAGTTTTGCCTTTTCCAGGATATTGTAGAGTAGAAACCCTATAGTCAGAGCTTTTTAGACTAAGAGAATGCTTTCATTTAGCAATCAAAAGGTTTCACCATGTCTTTTCAAAGCTTAATAGATTTTTTAAAAATTGCTGAATAATACTTCTTTGTATAGTTGTTTCACAGTTTACTCATTCACCTATTGAAGGACATCTTGGTTGCTTCCAACATTTCAGTTGTGAACAACCTGCTATAAACATTCCTGTGAATTTTTGTGTGTGGACATGTTTTCAGTTCATTTGAGTAAATGAGAGTGTGATCGCAGGACTGCAAGGTAACAGCATGTTTGCTTTGTAAGAAATCACCATGGTCCCTTTCAAAACAGTTTACTATTTTGCATGACCATCACCAAGGAGTGAGATTCCTGATTGTACTACATCCTGGCTGGCTAGTGTTTGATGTTGTGAAGTTTCTTGATTTCAGCCAGAAGGCCACCTTTTAACAACTTTTTATTTGGAAAAATTATATTTTCCCAGGAAGTTGAAAAGACAGCATAGAAAGACCCTATGTATCCTTTTACCTAGTTTCCCCAACTGATTATATCTTTAAAAACTATAATATGAAAACCAGGAACCACGTTGGTAAAGTGCATGTCCAGTCACACGCCTCTGTCTCACCCATGTGCACACCTGTGTGACCCGCACCGCAGGCACGCACGGAACTATTCCATTCCCACGGAGACCTCCCTCACGCTGCCCGCTGTATTCACAGCCACTTCCCTTCAGACCCCATCACCCCACACTCGACAACCACTAATCTGTGCCCCATGTCTTTAATTTGTCATTTCGAGAATATTAGATGGAATCATTCAGTAGGGGACTAGCTTTTTTCACGAGCACAATGCCCTTGAGAGCCATCCAGGGTGTCGGGTGTGTATCCACAGCTTGCTCTTTTTCATTGCTGAGAGTGTTCCATTATACGAACGCACCACAGTTTGCTTAACTGTTCACCGACTGCAGGGCCTTTTGGTGGTTTCTAGTTTGGGGTTATAGCAAATAGAGCTGCTGTGAAATTGGTGTACAGTTCTGGATGAATGTGAGTTTTCATTTTTCTGTTTTTAAACATTTTTTTAATGTTTTTATTATTTTTTTGAGAAACAGAGAGAGACAGAGCATGAACAGGGGAGGCGCAGAGCGAGAGATGGAGTCACAGAATCCGAAGCAGGCTCCAGGCTCTGAGCTAGCTGTCAGCACAGAACTTGACTCAGAGCTTGAACTCACAAACCGTGAGATCATGACCTGCTGAAGTTGGACGCTTAATCGACTGAGCCACCCAGGCGCCCCATCATTATTCTGACGTAAAGGCGATGAAATGTGATTCCTGGGTCAGGAAGTAAGTGTATGTGTATTTTTAAAGAAGATTCCGAACTATCCACCAGAGGGGGCTGAACCAGTTCACATCCCCATCAGTGCAGGAGACTTCAGTTTCTCTGCATTCTCATCATCATTTGGCATTGACGCTGTTCCATATTTAAACTGTTCAAGTAGGTACAGAGTGATATCGCAGCATGTTCTTAATTTGCATTTTCCTAGTGGCTAGTGATGTTGAACATCATTCACTGAGCTTATTTTCCATATGAACATTCTCTCTGTGATAAATGTCTCTTCATGTCTTTCATCCATTCTGTAATTAGAGCATTTGGTTGTGTGTGTGTCTGTGTGTGTGTGTGTGGGGGGGTTGGTGGGTGGGTGTGTGCACTCGCGCGCGCACACACACACACACGCATTTCCTGGCTTATTTACTGTGGAGTTCTGAAAGTTTTTTTTTTTTTTTAATTTTTTAGATGTGTATTCATTTTTGACAGACGGAGACAGAGCGTGAGTGGGGATGGGGCAGAGAGGGAGGGAGGCACAGAATCCAAAGCAGGCTCCAGGCTCTGAGCTGTCAGCACAGAACCTAAAGTGAGGCTCAAACAAGAACTGTGAGATCATGACCTGAGCCAAAGTCAGAAGCTTAACAGACTGAGCCACCCAGGTGCCCCATCCTGAAATTTCTTTTTTTTTTAGAATAAAAAATGATGAATTCTATTTAATAGGAGTGGAAAGAAAAGGCTAGTATACACTGACATGAAAAACAACAAATGAGTCAAAGTAGTGGAAAGAAATGGAGCCCTGACTTCATCAAATAGAATCATTCAAAATATTTTTATAATTTGTATTTTTATTTCTATATTTATTATCACCATCAAATTCAAACCACCATAATCTCTATTTTAGACTATTTCAGTGCTCCCCTAGTTGGGTTTTCTGCTTTGATTGCCCAACTAAACTTATTTTCAAACCTAAAATATACTGATTTTTTTAATGCAAACATTATTTTGTTACTCTATTCTTTTTTCTTATTTTTCTATCCTTTTTTAGATTGAAGCATAATTGGCATATAACATTATATGACTTTCAGGTATATACTATAGTGATTCAACACCTCCATACAATACTCATTCTTTATCACAACAAGGAGGATATTGTACAACATGATTGGATATTTGTATACATTGTGAACTGATTACCATGCATTCTTCACCATACATAGTTACAAAAAAAATTCTTTTCATGTAATGAGAACTTTTCAAACATCTGCTTTCTTAGCAATTTTCAAATATCCAATGTGGTATTATTAACTATACTCATAAGGCTGTACATTATATCCCCATGACTTATTTATTTTATAATTGGAAGTTCATACCTTTAATTTCCTTTCTTAACATGCCTCTCTTCTGTTTTCCTCCCTTCCCATACGTTCATCTGTTTTGTTTCTTAAATTCCACAGGAGGGAAATAATATGGCATATGTCTTTCTCTGATTGACTTATTTCACTTAGCATAATAAACTCTAGTTCAATCCACATCATTGCAAATGGCAAGATTTCATTCTTTTTGATGGCTGAGTAATATTCCATTGTATATGTATACCACTTCTTCTTTTTTTAAAATAGTTTATTGTCAAATTAGTTTCCATATAACACCCAGTGCTTCTGCCCACAAGTGCCGCACCGCATGATCATCACCCCCTTCCACCCTCCCCCTCCTTCTTCAGCCCTCAGTTCATTCTCAGTATTCAATAGTCTCTCATGGTATGTGTCCCTCTCTCTTCCCAATTCTCTTTCCCCCTTCCCCTCCCTATGGTCCTCCATTAGGTTTCTCCTGTTCTCCTGTTAGACCTATGAGTGCAAACATATGGTATCTGTCCTTCTCTGCCTGACTTATTTTGCTTAGCATGACACCCTTGAGGTCCATCTACTTTGCTACAAATGGCCAGATTTCATTCTTTCTCATTGCCATGTAGTACCACACTGTACATATATATCCACATCTTTTTGACCCATTCATCAGGTGATGGACATTTAGGCTCTTTCCATGATTTGGCTATTGTAGAAAGTGCCGCTATGAACTTCTTCTTTTGCTATAACTGTGTTCTAATTCACCTATTCTCCTCTCTGCTTCTTCAGTCCGTGCATTGGCAGCCTCCATCTTATTATTCACCTCATTTTTAGCCTTTTTTAAAACTCATCACAACTATTATGAAGGTTCCTAGCCTTTGTATCAATATCTTCTCTGACAACTTCTATGCTTTTCTCAAGCCTAGTGATTAATTTTATGATGATCGTTCTAGATTCTTGAGTTATGTTGCTTGTGTCTGTTTTGAGCAGTTCTGTCGCTGTGATTTCTTCCTGGAATTTCTTTAGAGGAGAGTTCTTTTTTTCATCATTTTGGCTAGCTTTCTGTGTCTTAACGGTTTTAAAAGCCCATTCTGCACTGTGCATCTGTTAGTATGGCTCTATTAAAGGAGGCTCTTTGACTGTGCAGGGCCTGTCATTTCAGGAGATGTTCTTTTAATGGTGTCTCTCAGTTTCCCTTGTTGTGCTTGTAATTAATATATTTCCTTACTCAGTGATATTTGAGACTTTCCACTATGTGTGCTTTGGCCTATTTCTTGAGGTAGCCCTGAAAAGGAAAATAGACAAACAAACACACAGGGAACACAAGCATGCAAATGCACCAACAGATCCTGTAAACAAGCAAACCAAATGGGAAAGGAAAAGAAGAGAGCAGGAAAGAAAAGAGAGGACAAGAAAGGAGAAAAAAGAAAAGTCCAACACACAGAGACAGCCAGAGATAAAGGACAGTCTGAGAGCCTAAAACCTGCAGAAGATAGAGATAAGAATGAGATAAGAGACAAATATCTGGATGGTAAGGGTTGATCTACTCACAGCAGTGTTAAATGTTGGTCTTTCCCAGACTCCAGGGGGAAAAGGGAGAAAAGAAGGAAATAGGAAAATAGAAAAGAGAAAACAAGGGAAAAAATTATAAAAATTAAAAATTAAAAATAATTAGGAAAGACAAAATTGACAAAGAAAGTAAGAAATAGCACAAAGACAAGAATCCAGCTCTCCAGCGCAGATGGGCATGGTTCATGTAAGTATGTCAGGTCTCAGGGCCTGGTCTCTGAGGACCCGCCCTACTGGATACAGGGAGAAGAATGGCAGCGCCTAAAGTCCCTCTCATACCTCCAGTTGCCAGCCACTCTCTTGAGTCCAACCTCCCTGTGCCATGGGCGGGTCAAGTTGTGTCGGTTTTCTAAGGTCCGCTAGGCCTTCAAATCCTAGTCCATCCACTTTAGTATTTCCACCACCATTAAAATAACCTCCAGCAGCCAGGGGGTTTTCTGGCTGGGACTGCGCAGGGGAACTGGAGAGCCACCCTTTCCCTGGCTCCACCTGAGGCCTGCCGGCTTGCGGGCCCACTGGATCACAAGCCCGCTGAGGGGGTCAGATTTCTCTCCCTGAGTCCAGGGGCTGTGAATGGAAAGTTTGTCTCTCTGCCTTGCCATGGGCTGAGGTCTCCCTTCAGTCTCTCCTCTTCCCATCGGCTCTGTACCGCCCTGGAGGCCGGTTTGCTCCCAGTGTCTTGCACAGCGTGAGCAGCTCTCAAAATTCTGTGCTAACCTGCACAGCCTGCCAGCCGGCTCACAGCCCTGCAGGGTGCTGTGCAGCCTCTGGACCCGCACTGTCTGCGGCCCAGGGCTGAGTCTCTGGGCGCTCTCTTTCCCAGCTCCGCTTTGAGCCAGTGCTCCCTTTCTCAGAGTCTCCGTTTCAGTTCTCACTCACAGGCATCCGTGAGGTTGATATCAATAAGGGGTCAGTGCGCACACCTACACTCCTGGAGATCAGAAAGTTGTGGCTTTTAATTCCTCTCAGTTTGATGGTTGCGGGTGCCAAAGGTAACAGTGTTCCCTTCTCCGCCATCTTGCCCCTCTCCTATCTGAAATTTCTTAATAGATTCTAGACACATGGTCTTTATAGTATTTTTAATGTGCAAATGGTTTCTCTTAATAGCTAACAGTTTCAGTCTCTCAATAGGATATCTTATAGAATAAAAGTTTTTAATTTTGATAAAGCCCAACTCATCCATGTTTGCCCTTTAAGGACGATGCCTTTGATGTCACGTCTAAGAACTCTTCAGCAAACCCAAATATTTCATCCCAAAGATTTCCTCCTGTTTTCCTCTGAAAGTTTTATACTTTATATTTAAATTTATGATTTCTTTGAGTGACTTTTTTAAAAAGTGTGAGAATTAACCTAATTTTTTCTTTCCTTTTTTTCTCCTCTAATTTTGCTTATTTTGTTTGTGCCTATAGATATATCCATATGTTCCAACACCATTGTTTGAAAATACAATCCATCCTCCATATTAGCTGCATTGTACCTTTGTTAAAAATGAGTTGGGGGCACCTAGATAGCTCAATTTGTTAGCATCTGACACTTCATTTCCACTCAGATCATGATCTAATGATTCATGAGTTCGAGCCCTGCATCAAGGACTGTTTGGTGTGGTCTCTCTCAATCCCTCTCTCTCTCTCTTCTTTTTCTATTCCTCCCTAGCACATGTTGTCTCCATCAAAATAAATAAATATTAAAAAGAAATATTTTTAAAAATTTTTTAAAATTTTAAATGTTTTATTTATTCTTGAGAGAGAAAGCAAGAGAGACAAAGCAGGGCAGGGGAGAGCCAGAATGAGAGAAGGACAGGATCAGAAGCAGGCTCCAGCCTCTGACCTGTCAGTACAGAGCCGTAAGTGGGGCTCAAACTCACAAGCTGTGAGATCATGATCTGAGCAGAAGTCAGATTCTTTCCCAACTGAGTCACCCAGGTGCTCCAATAACTTAAAAAACTTTTAAATGAGTTAGTGTGGGTCTGTTTCTTGTTCTCTACACTGTTCTATCAGTCTCTGTGTCTGACGCTCCACAAAGCCCATTAGTTCTGATCACCAGAGGTACAGAAAAGTCTTCCATTTGGCTTCAGTGATCATTCAATTTTATTTATTTGTTTGTTTTTTATTTATTTTTGAGATGGAAGAAGACAGAGCACAACTGGGGGAGGGGCAGAGAGAGAGGGAGACACAGAATCCAAAACAGGCTCCAGGCTCTGAGCTGTCAGCACAGAACCCAGTGTGGGGCTTGAACATGCAAACTGTGAGATCATGACCTGAGCTAAAGTCAGACGCTTAACTGACTGAGCTGCCCAGGCGCCTCTCAATTTTATTTTTCTTTTTATCAAATTTAGTTTTATCTATCCTAATTTCATTGCCTTTTCATAAACATTTTAGAATAACTGTGTTGACAACAATGGAAATTTTGCTGAGATCTGGATATTGCATTAAACTGGGGTGTCAATTTGTGAGGAGAACTGACATCTTTACTATGTTAGTTTTCAGTAGTTGAACATGGTAGTGTCTTCATTTACTCAGATCTTTAGTATTTTTCATCAGCATTTCTGTTAGGAGTCTGTACTTGGTCTCTTAGAGTTCTACTTCAGTGTTTCTGTTCTTATCTTTTTGTGAGTGATTGTAAACGGTGTATTTTTAATTTTTGTTTCATTTTCATGGCTGTACGTAAAGATATAATTAATTTTTTTCTGTTGATGTTGAATCCTGTCACCTTGATGAATTTCTTATTAGTTCTGAGGGGTTTTTTTGTGTGTTGGAGAAAATACTTCCTTGGAATTTTTTATGGCGACTCTAACATCAAATGGGCATAAAAATAGTTTTATTTCTCCCTCTCTGATGTGCCTGTCTTCTGAACACCTCCCATTCACCCTGTTGATGAAAGAGGGGTCCCCCAACCCTAAATAGCATGAAATAGCTGAACACATAACACTCAATATGAACAGATGAGATTAATAGCAGTTTACTACATATACACACATCCTGAGGGAGAAGGACACTGCATTCCATGTAGGGCCACATGAAGGTTGCATTCAGGAACAGAGTGAATCATCAGGGCTGTGAGAGGCAGGCTCTGTAGTAGCAAGAAGATGAGGTGCTCCCTGGTTCCCACAGGAGGATGCTTGTGTTTGAATAGTTCCATGGGCAGGCAGGGAACTGAAGCCTTTAGGTTAAAGATCAGGTGGAAAGCAGATTTTCAGCTGGTAAGTAGCTGATAGAAGTCCTTCCTTCTGGGCTGGGGAAAGATATACTTAATGCTTTCTGTCTTGTTGATGGCAAGGACTGCAGGAGTATTCAAATGAATGGTTTTGAGAGAAATTACAGTTTGGTAAACACTCCAAGGGATTAAATGCTTCTCAAGTTGTAAATGGAAATCCTCATGAAAAAAGTCAGAAGAAAGATTTTAAGAGGATTTTACTGAGGATGATTTTAAATGGCCAAATGAAGACCCTTAAAACTACCTAATTAGTCTACTTGCACATCCGAATTGAGAAAGCTGCTCATTAAACTACCTAGGTGAAATAGTCACAAAATTTTAGTTCAAAATAACAACTCCTTTGTACTTCTTACTACTCTGTTGTCTTCTTATCCTTTAAATAATATGCCAAGGATCAAAGAGTTAAAATCAAAATCCTCTTTTTCCTCACTGTGCCAAGGCAACGATAGCTCTGTAGTCAATGCTGGCCAGACTAGAATCTGATATTCAGAGCCTGGTGGTATTTCTTTAAGGCCTTTCCTCCTAAATTTAAATTAGAATTGTGTACCCAGAGGGAAGGAAGCAAATTCAAGGAAAGTGGTCAGATGGTTAGATCATCCTATGATGGCTTTTAAGTTGCAACCCATCACCTTGAGAGATTGGATGCAACTGTCCTTACCTTGCAAATTTTTGCAAAACATGAAATATGACCCAGAAAGAATTCAGAGTCCTTCAGATTCTCTGGGAACCCTTATCTAGAGCATATTTTGTTCCTAAGGCTGCAGGAAAAAAAAGAGGTGGCGGGTGTGGGGTGTGGAGATTGTGAGGGGGTTTTTAAAATTCAAATGGCTAGAAAAGCATGCTTGCTCTAGCCCACAACTTCCAAAATCTAAACTACAAGGTCTTTACATCTGTGTGTTTATATGCATGTTTTAAATATGAGTTATTGTCACACCTCCAGATGGTATTGTTAAATTAATTTGTAAATAGCTCTGTTCAGTTGGTTTGAAGACAAGAATCTCTAAGAATTAGGTATTCTAAACTCAGAAAGATAGACACTAACCCAAAAGTTTCTCAAGGTTACAAGTTCTAGAAAAATATTCAATATTAAAGCTAATTTAAGGCTATTGGTTTAATTGAAGTAAACATGTCTTCACAGCTATCAGCATTACATTTAAAATATTTGTTCTGCCTGGATTTACTTAAGTCAAATAAATTGACATACTATCTGTTACAAAAAAAATTTTTTTAATGTAGTTTGCAAGAAGGACTAACTTTTATATCTCAAGAAGTTTTTATGGATAATGTAAACAATGTTGTCAAGGATAGGTAAATTGAATCAGTGTAGAGAAGATTTAAAAAATTGTAGGTAAACATTCCAAAATCCTAGTGAACCTAAAGCATTGAAGCTTTGCTAGGTTAAATGATAAATTGGGTTAAATTCATTGTATATCTTTATCCAATAAGATAAAATATTGAGGGGCGCCTGGGTGGCTCAATAGGTTAAGCGTCCGACTTCCACCCAGGTCATTATTTCACTGTTTGTGAGTTTGAGCCCTGCATTGGGCTCTGTGCTGACAGCTCAGAGCCTAGAACCTGCCTTGGATTCTGTGTGTGCCTCTCTCTGCCACTGTCCTGCTCACACTCTGTCTCTCTGTCTCTTTAAAAAAAAATAAGCATTTAAAAAATATAAAATACTGAAGCATTAATTATTAAACATAGATCTATCTGCTGTCTTATTACAGAGAAGAAAAAGATAAATTTGGGTCTCTTAGAAAAAATGTCTTATGCTTTATTGTAAGATTGTGCTATAAAAAAGTGTATGTTTCTAGAAATTGTGAAATATATTAATAAATTTTCCAACCTAAGGAATTCTGATGTCACAGACTGTTCACAGTTGTTTACTACTTAGTTATCACAAAAAAATAAGGTTTCTAAGCACTAAGAGTTCTAAGGAAAATAATAATACAACTAGAAATTGCAAGGAAAGCATCTGGATGCAAAGAGAATAAGATGCATGCCCTTGGTAAAATAATTATGAGAGGCAGACATGCATTTGTTAAGGGAAAAGAAAGTAATTTTGTTTTTAAATGACACTGGTTGTTTAGAGAGAGTTTGTAGAAATTGTGGAAAAGGAACCTTTGGAAAATAATTTTATGAATAGCCTGGACAAGATTGGAATAAATGAGTTTTTTTTTTCTTTTCAGTTTATTTGTTCTGATACAAAGAATACACGTGCACACACAAAGGGCAGAGAGAGCGGGGGAGGGAGAGAATCCCAAGTAAAGCAGGCTCTACACCGTCAGCGCAGAGCCGGACATGGGGCTGGATTCCATGGACCAGGAGATCACGACTTGAACTGAAACCAACAGCAGGACACTTAACCAACTGAGCTGACCAGGGGTCCTTGGAATAAATGAATTTTTAAAAGGACAGTACAATACTATAAGATTGAAATTTAGTTTCTTTCTCTGTTAAAATGATAGAGTTTTCTTGGATTGTTGGTCTGCTCTTGATACCAAATTGTAACTAAAGGTTATTCTTATCTGCCTGGGAAACCAGTTTCTATGTTTGTCTTCATCAATCTTCAGCTACTTATGAAAGTTAAATCTTCTCAATATGAAATGAGCTAAGTTTTGGTAACAACTATGTAACCTGTTTTTGCCTTAAACTCTTTTATTGTCACTTTGGCTAAATAGATCATTAAGTTTTAAGTTTTGTCATGATACCTGATTCTGTGTAGGTATATGCTTTAAAACATTTTGATATTTTTTCTTTACTTTTTTTTTTTTTTTTGAGAGACAGAGAGAGATAGCATGGACAGGGGAGGGTCAGAGAGAGAGGGAGACACAGAATCCGAAGCAAGCTCCAGGCTCTGAGCTGTCAGCACAGAGCCCAATGTGGGGCTTGAACCCACAAACTGTGAGATCATGACCTGAGACAAAGCGGGACGCTTAACCAACTGAGCCACTCAGGTGCCCCTAAAACCTTCTGATATTTTTGACAAACTTTTCATAAATTCTAATTCCAGTTCTAAAACTCTCTGCCTTATTGATCTGGTATATTTAATTACATGGGAAGCACTGTGAGGTACGTGATGATAAAACTTTTTGGGTTATATCGCAGGGGTGAATGCTCTAACTGTCCTAGAAATTATATGGAATTCCTGAAGTTTTCATATGTTCTAGTATAATGTCATCACTTGCCATTCTAATAACTGCAGTGCTGTGAGTCACAGAAGTAGGCAGGTTTCCGTGTCACCTGCATTATACCGAACTTCCACCAGATCCTGGACCAGGCATTTTTGAGATCTTTGTCAATGACAGTTATTGTTTTATTCTGGTGCTGCTGCAAACGTGTTTCACCTTCGAGGAGATTCATGGAGAATTGTGATGGTCTTCGAGGAGTCTTCGGGGAGACTTGTGATGAATACAGCTTTCTCATGCCCTTCAGATCGTAACACTAGCTGAGGATCATGGAACTGACTGAAATGAGGAAGATGATTACAATGTTTGCAACTCTTGTTTGAAATGTTTCTGGTTCTCTATCATGTTTGCTTTTCCAAATTTAAGGAAACTCTTTCTCTTCAGTTATGTAAGACCTACAAAAATGTGATAAAACATTCCTTTGTAAACAAGCTTCTTTTTCTCCCTATCTGATTTCTCCAATGATATGTTGCATGTGTGGGGCCACAAAACTTAATGTGGTACAAAACAAAATCATTCAGTAAAATATGAATTTTAGGGGCACCTGGGTGGCTCAGTCAGTTAAGCATAGGATTCTTGGTTTCTGCTCAGGTTATAATCTCACGGTTTGTTAGTTGGGGCCCCACATCAGGCTCCATGCTGACAGAGTGGAACCTGCTTGGGATTCTCTCTCTGCCCCTCCCCTGACTGCTCTTTCTCTATCTCTCTATATATTAACATAACTATGATTGAGCTCTGTGTCAGAGATTATCTTATTAGGTGAATCCCATTCACAAATTCACTGTATCCTCATTGATACTGTATATGAAGCTTGATTCCAATTTAAATATCTAGAAGTGGGTGAGAAAATGAAAAGAAAAGCAATGAACTTCTCATCTAGGTTTCTGTTTGTGATGGTATATTTCCTTCAGCTGAATAACATGTTCAGTGTTATATTTATAACTTGAAAAATTAACAGCCATAGAATTAAACTGTACCATCTATTATCATAGTAAGTAAAACCAATTCAATTTCATTTTAGGTCAAAAAGGGAGAAATTCATTAAGAAAGAAGTGTTAAGCAGTAAAGAAAAAAAACCTCAGAGATTTTGTGTATGACATAAAATACAGATGGTAGAACTCTCTAAGATTACACAAATAAGAAAGCACAACGGACTTAAAAATTAAGTCATACATGCTCTATAATGAAATACAATGATATTCTGTTACTTTAAAAAAGAAAAAATAGGGGCACCTCGGTGGCTCAGTGGGGTAAGCGGCAGACTTCGGCTCAAGTCATGATCTCGTAGTTCGTAAGTCGGTACCCCGCTTCAACTGAGCTTCAAGTCTGCTTCGAATTCTGTTTCTCCCTTTCTCTGCCCATCTTCTGCTCATGTTCTGTCTCTATCTCTCAACAACAAATAAATATTATTTTTTTTTAAAAAGAAAACATATAATTGACCCACAAAGCTTAAAGTAAAGGAATACAGAAACCATAAAAAACCAATTACCCAAACTGTAAATGTGACAACGATGATAATGTATGTTAAAATGTACAGTGTGCTATAACAATATTATTAAATAATGTACTAGTCATGAAAATTAATAGTTTAGACAAAGTTCTGCCAAAATACATATTAAAAACCCTCAGAAATTTGGAAACCCTTGGTTCAGGTATTATGGCTTACTTTTAATTCTTCACTTAAACCTTCTGTGTGTTTACAGGTTTCTGCAACAAACAGATGTTAGGTCAAATGTTAATATTTTCTTTAAAAAAATTATACATCTCTATGATAAGTCAAAAGTCTAGGAAAAACAAAATTTAAGAATAGCATGATTGTAGCAGCACCTGGGTGGCTTAGTTGGATAAACATTCGACTTCAGCTCAGGTCATGATTTCACAGTTCATGAGTTCAAGACCTGTGTCAGGCTCTAGGCTGACATCTTAGAGTCTGGAACCTGCTGCAGATTCTGTGTCTCCTTCTCTCACCACTCCTTAACTGCTTGCACTTCATCTGTCTCTTTCTCTCAAAAATAAACATTTAAAAATATATATCATGATTATGAATAATTTAATATAAATTATAATGAAGAGTAGTATGATAACTCTGAAATGTTTTCTTTTTTTTTAATGTTGTATTTATTTGTGAGAGGAGAAATGGAGTGCTAGCAGGATAGGAGCAGAGAAAGAGGGAGACACAGAATCCAGAGCAGGCTCCAGGCTCTGAATTGTCAACACAGAGCCTGACACGGGTCTTGAACTCATGAACAATGAGATCATGACATGAGCTGGAGTTGGATGCTTACCTGACTGATACCCAGGCACCACTGCATAAAATGTTTTCTATGGGCAGAGAAACAAACTTCTCCAAAGTTTTCATAAAATACAATATGAAACATATATATAGCAGGATAAAAGTCTTAATACATTATAAAAGAGAATTTTCTGCATGTTCTCTGAACAGGATTTTAAATTGTTCTGAAATGGAAGACAATATTTCCTAAAATTTGGTGAGAGATTTAGCAAATAATTAAATGAATTCTTTATTCACTAAAGCAGTAGTGTAACTTTAAAAAAAAAAACAGGTAAAAATAAAGAACTAATTATTTATCTCAAAGTTTAAAATAAAGACAATAAAACCCTTGTTCCCAGCATTCTGGGAGCAGAAGTCCGGTAAGGATGTTTCATACACAAGGACAGTGCTTGAGGACTGAGGTCCGATGTCCTATTTCCCAACAGGTCTGTGACCAATGGAGAAAGAGTTCTTAACCAGCCCCCACCCTCAAGGCACAGCAAGAGGCAACTGACCAAGGAGCACATTTATCTGCCCAAAGGACACTCCTTGATCATCTGGCTCTTTGTGGCCAGGGGCCTTGCATTTCTGGGTCCCACAGAACTGGAACTACTGGATAGACCATTTTTGGCAGACTCTCAGCCCCCAGGCACTATGCAGACAGCAGGCTGAAACCCACCCACAGTCATTTTGTGAAAGGGGCCCATTTCCTTGTCTGGGAACTTTAGCCTGGGGAGAATGTTTGGCTCACATCTAGGGACCTGTGAAGGTGCTCTTAGTGGACAGAGGCTGTGGGTGACATCTTTTCACTCTCCCTCTTCTGTGCTCCAGGTTCTCCTGCTGTTGTACAGAGAGGGACTTCTAAACTCACCTGGCACAATTTCTGTGACTGTCCCCCAGGAGACACAGCTAGGTCACCTGGCTCTGGTGACCAGCAGGGCGGACCTTTGTGGTCCCCCAGCACTGTAGGCATTTGCATACTTTAAAACCTGCTGCCTGAGTATCTGGCTTCCAATCAGCCTGAGTCTAGGTGCCAATTGACACCCTCCCTCTGGGACATCAACGGGGCTTGCCACACCCTCAAATATGGGAACCACAAAAATAAAATAGTCTGCTTGGACAATCACAGAGGTTTGAGAGACCACAAGTGCTAGTGCAGGGGGTTGAGAGGGCACATCGCCTACAAGGGGCCACCCCTTCATCACCTGGTGAAGGGCCTGTTTCATCTAATGCAGAGAAACCAACATAGCAGCTGGGCAGAATGAAGAAACAGAATATGTTTTTAGGGAAAGAACAAGATAAAAACACAGAAAATTCCTCAATGAAATGGAGATTTTTTTACCTTATAATGGGTTGTAAAGATGTTCACAAACTGAGATGTAAAATAAGCTAACAAAGATCTTCAACACAGAGATAGAAAATAAATATAAGAAATACCAAACAGATGCATTTTTTACTCCACATGTTGCTTTTGGGGTCCATCCAAGTTTTCACATCTATCCGTGGTTTGGCTTTTTTACTGCTATTTCATGGGATGGATATAGCACAATTTGTTTGGTCAAATTGAGAAAATTATACTGTTTATACTTTTCAACTATTACAAGAGAAGTTACTATAAATATTTATGCAGAGGTTTTTGTATGTACGTAAATGCTCACTTGTTTGTGATAAATGCTCAGACTGTAGTCTCTGGATCATGTTTTTTTAAAAAGCTTTTTTTTTTTTACTTTTTCTCCAAGTTTTTATTTAAATTCCAGCTAGTTACCATACAGTATGATATTAGTTTCAGGTGTACAATGTAGTGATTCAACACTTCCCCTACCACACCTCGTGCTCATTACAAGTGCACCCCTGTAATCCCCATCACCCATCGCCCTCCCGACCTCCCCTCTGCTAACCATCAGTTTGTTCTCTAGACTTAAGCGTGTGTTTCTTGGTTTGCCTCTGTCATTTTTTCACTGTAACTGTATGTTTTCTCTCTTAAGTTCCACATATAAGTAAATTATATGGTATTTGTTTTTCTCTAACTGACTTAATTTCACTTAGCTCCATCCACATCATTGCAAATGACAAGATTTCATTCTCTATTGTGATGGAATATTTCATTGTATAAATATGCCACATCTTCTTTATCAATTCTTCAGTCAATGGACACTCTGGCTATTTTCATAATTTAACTTTGTAGACAATGCACGTTATCCCTCTGAATTAGTATTTTTGCATCATTTGTGTAAATACCTAGTAGTGAAATTGCTGGATTGTAGGGTAGTTCTATTTTTAACATTTTGAAGAACGTAAAAATGTTTTCCAGAATGACCGCACACTTTTCATTGCACCGAAGGGCAAGAAGGTTCACATTTCCCCTTTTCCTTTCCAATACCTGATGTTTCTGTTGTTGATTTTAGCCATTCTGATGCTGATATTTCACTATAGTTTTATCTGTATTTCCCTGCTGATGAGTGATGTTGAGCATCTTTTCATGTTCGCATGTGTACGTCTTCTTTGGAAAAACGTCTATTCATGTCTTCTGCCCATTTTTAATTGGATTATTTGTTTCTGGGTGTTGAGCTTTAAAAGGTGTTATGTATTTTGTACATTCACCATTTATCAAGTATGCCATTTGCAAATATCTTCCTCCATTCTGTAGGTTGCTTTTAGTTTAGTTAAAAAGGCAACATTTCATGTATAACAAATAGTCAATATTTTTACAGAATGGTTATACAGTTTTGAATTCCTCCCAGCCACATATGAAAGATCTAGTTTCCCCTCATCTTTGCCAGCATTTTGCATTGGTACTATTTTTTAGCTGTTTACACAGGTGCGCTGTTCCCTTACTATGATCTGATTTTGCATTTCCCTAAAATTTGTGATATGGAACATTTTTTCACCTCTTTTCCTTGCCATCCCACACCCTCTACAATAAGAGTGTGTCTCTTGGTCCATAGATCCATCTCTCTACCAATTCCACCCAGGTCTACTTGGTTTCTGTAGCTATAGAATAAGACTTCTATAATGTATGACTTACAAAAATGTGGGAAAATATTCCTTTGTAAATAAACATTTGTCTTCTGCTCCCTACTTGATTTCTCCAATAATTGGAACCTCTCAGTGAGTATTTTTAATTTCATGGCAATTATAATTACTTGCAGAAATTCAGTAAGAATCTATTTCCCCTGTAACAGGAAACATTGATCATATCACCAAGGCTTTGACAGAATTGTCATCTTTGGGAATGATATGCACAGACTCAGATGTGACCAGATAGCTTTAAAGCACTAAGGTTATATTGTTGGAGTCAATGAAACCCCTTGAAAAAGTAACCCTGTTACCTTGTTTATGGGGTTCCCAGTAGCACTAACAGGTAAGGAAGGAAGGTTATTGCCTAGGTGCTCAGGAGCCTGGGATATTGGGGGGACCTGGAGAAGAGAGGAATTCACCCAAACCTATAGGGACTTCAGGGGAGTCTGATGCTAAGTATTTAGTCTGACAAGTATCCTCAAAGGGCTACTATTAGCTCAATCTGAAATTCTTTAGGAAAAGTTCTATTGCAAAGCATGTTTAAAAAAAAAAACAACTTACCCGGGGCCACCTGTGTGGCTAGTTGGTTAAGTGTCTGACTTCATCTTAGGTCATGATCTCGCAGTTCATGGGTTTGAGCCCCCTCATTGTGCTCTGTCCTGTTGGCTCACAATCTGGGACCTGCTTTGGATTCTGTATCTCGCTCTCCCTGCCCCTACCTTGCTCATGTTCTGTTTCTCTCTCTCTCACTCAAAACAAATAAACATTTAAAAAATTAAGAAAATAAAACCTACATGGCCAGTCAGTATTCTCGCTGTTCTTTTTTTAAATATTATTTATTTTACATTTATTTATTTTTGAGAGACAGAGACAGACAGAGCACTAGAAATGGAGGGGCACAGAGAAAGGGAGACTCAAAATCAGAAGGAGGCTTCAGGTGCTGAGCTGTCTCTTGCTGTTCTTAAGTAATTAGGTCAAGTTTGTTCTAACTGGACTTGTTTTACATAAAAAAGTTAGTCTTAATTAGGCTATCTTTGATGGAGATGAGGGTGATTTTAGAGAGAAAAAATATATTTCAGTAACACACTTCCATGGGTATTAGATTCTACTACTGATTCATTGTATTTGAGTATTTGTCATTTATGCTACTAGGCTGGATCCTGAATCTCTCTGGTCTCCTGAATATCTGGCTAGTTTTCTCGCTGTCTGCAGGCACAACACAGGCCTAACTTTGAAAGCCCACCTGCAGGATCACCTCCAAAATGAGACAACTATTTAAATGAAGTGATCTAATTTACCTCATTATAAAATGTTGAATAAGATACTAAGACTACACATGGGAGCTCCAAAATAATAGCTCTATGAAGGAGGGGGTGTGAGCTTGATGCTACTCAATATCTGCACTTGGGTGCAAGGCAGTTTCATTCCAGAAATCCTGATCTAGGCCCTTTGTCAACGGGCAGTAGCTAGAGTGATCATTGCCCCTACCCCTCAAGAAGGAGGAATGGTGAAAACAGTGGGGATTTGTTTGTTTGTTTTTATTTACATTGATATTAATTTGTATAAATGTTTTTACACATGCACGTTTACATCTGAGCAGTTCTCTTCTTCCTCTTTATATCCTGGCTACTCACTTCTAGTGTTATTCTCTTGGGTTTCTGTAAGAGTCATCTTAACTTATCTTCCCTGCTCTCCTTATTTTATTTATTTTATTATTTCTGTTTGTATGTTTTTTAGTATTATTTATTGTCAGATTGGTGTCCATACAGCACTCTGTGCTCATCCCAACAAATGGCCTCCTCAGTGCCCATCACCCACTTTCCCCTCCCTGCCCATCAACCCTCAGTTTGTTCTCAGTATCCAGGAGTCTCTTATAATGAACCTTAAACATCATATCCCCCAGGCACAACCAGACTGGCCAAGGAACACATTGACCCAGGCTCAAAGCAAAGAAATGCTTGCTTATCATTCAAAGGAACCTGTAAGACAAATAGTTAGCCAGCACTATGCTAGAGGTATAATCCCTGGATGCAACCCTACTAGCTTGACATAAAGAGTGCATTAAAGGCTTTGTCACTAGGTAGTTCCCTCAAGGGGTGGTCTCCACAGCTAAGAGGTGTTTGGTTTCCTTCAGGCCACACCAACAGCAGGAAAACCAGCAGCATATGAATATCTAATAAACAACACCCCCAGGGGCGCCTGGGTGGCTCAGTTGGTTAAGCCTCCTGGTTTGGTTCAGGTCATGATCTCAGGGTTCATGGGTTCAAGCCCCGCGTCTGGCTCTGTGCTGACATTTAGCTCAGAGCCTGGAGCCTGCTTCAGATTTTTATATCTCCCTCTCTCCTGACCCTCCCCTGCTCTTACTGTCTCTCTCTGTCTCTCAAAAAAAAAAAAAAAAAAAAACCAACACCCCCATAGCTGGGCACTGTGGGTACAGGGAGTGTCAGGAGTCTCCAGGCCTATTCAGTGGCAGAAGGGACTCATTTTGCATTTGCTACAAACCTCCCACAGGCAAAGACTTTAGTACATGGGAAATTGTATCCAAATGCCATCCCCTCCCCTCACCCTTGGTGATTGGTGTCCTAACCCAGTGGAGCCAGGGACTCACATCCAGTGCTGCCAACACACACACAAATAACCGCTTCTGAATTCCTGATATTTGGCACTGAGGTTGGATTATTATTATGAGTGTCAACAAAAAAGCTCATGTATAATATAGACACACCCTCTTACAGTAGTAGGGACAAAATATCTCCTCTCATCCCCGAGGAAGGATACATTGTGGGAAGCGGCAAAGATTCAGCTGCTTGGCCATTTGTTAGCCGGATATGTCACTCCCTGAGGGGAGTTGCAAAAATAGGCAGGGGAGCACCACTCCCTGTCAGAGGAGAAGTCAGAAAAACAAAGATCAATTGCCTACAGGCAGGGTGGTATCAGCCCTTCAGTGCTGTGCTAAAAACTTTAGTTTATTTCCTTCTTTACCCGAGCTTTAATCCCTTAACCCTGTTTCCTAGCAACCAACCTAGGTCAGCTGCCTTGTTCTCCCGTCTAAAAAACCTTTATAAGATACAGTTTTTCTGAATAAAAAGAAAGAGGCTTGATCAGAAACCGTGTGCTGTCTTCACTCTCTGCGTCTCCCTTCCTGCCCTTTCTCTCCCTCCCTCTGGATCAAGAACCCGCAAGGATTTACCGCCCTGCTGGCCAGGGCAGGACAGGACAATACCTAAGTCCGGGTGTTGGCTCATAGGACCAAATAGCTACTTCGTTGCTGCTAAATGAAGACTCGATCTATGAATTGCCTTAAAACATTTGTCTTAGCTCCCCTGGCCTCACAGTGCTGATGTCCCTCCCTGTGGCTCAGGAAGCATCTGCCTGTCATAGGTCACCAGTGATGCCGAAATTCACAATTGCTCCCACTGCCAGGTGTGTGGAATGCTGAACATGTCGTCCCATATGGAAAAGGCTAGCAATCATGTAGCGAAGATCTCTTTTGTTGATGCCTTCACTAGATGGTTCACCTCTTCACTGGCTTCCTGGGAACAATATTTTTAAGTATATTCTTTTCTCTTCTAAGTATATCAGTTTCATGATGCCATTTATTCAAGTCACTTCCTCACATGTGGGTCATGGAAAATGGCATGTAGAAGACTGACAGGCTATAAAGGTGCTTGGGGTGGAGGGTAGCAGTGCTGATAATAATCCTTCTTTGGCCTGCCATATTGCCCGTGTCCCCTCATTGACCTCT
>NC_043706.1:30660306-30661486 GCF_006229205.1 Suricata suricatta | reverse complement strand
TTTTAAGTATATTCTTTTCTCTTCTAAGTATATCAGTTTCATGATGCCATTTATTCAAGTCACTTCCTCACATGTGGGTCATGGAAAATGGCATGTAGAAGACTGACAGGCTATAAAGGTGCTTGGGGTGGAGGGTAGCAGTGCTGATAATAATCCTTCTTTGGCCTGCCATATTGCCCGTGTCCCCTCATTGACCTCTCTCAGGGCTACATGTCCCAGACCGCTTGGATGTTAATATCTATGCCTTAGAACGGCAGGCCATGACCAGAATGGAGGGAGGTTTGTTCTGGTTTTTCCTATATCTGTTTAGATAACTATTGGCAGTAACACAGTTTCTCCCCTTGTCATGAGCACACTATTGTAAGAGTTGCCATGGGAAAGCAACCGAGCGGCCACTTTGCTGTGGAGAGCTGCGAGCACTGACGACCCCCACCTGCAGACCTGGGATGACCCGAGCCATTTGGAAAGCACCAGCGGCCATTTTATTGCAGGCCAGATAACAGATCCAGGCGCCACCAGGACTGATGACCCCCACTCTCAAGCTGGACTGTCTCAAACTGGAATGCCTCACCATGGAATTCCAGCATCCCCCTCCCACCGAAGCAAACAGCCAGTTGAATCCTGCCACCGTCCAAGGAAGACCCTACGTGGCTATCGGCCCACCTGAGCTCAAACCCGGAACTTCTGCACCCATAAAAGACCTTGCTCTCCCATATCAGGCGTGACTTCCCTGACTCCCCGCTCCAGAGTCACGGAACCTCGCCCGGGAATCGCAGATCCCAATAAAGGCCTTCTTGGCTCCATAACGTGGTCTCTTTGTCCTCCCATCTCTGCCTCCATCTATTAAACCTTACAACTATGAAGGCCCACACTCCTGTTGTCAGCTCTATTCAATCTTGAAACAAAGTTAATCATATTACAAGCAGGTTCCGGATTCCAAATCCAATGACATTTCACCATGTGACTAAACTTGGCTTCTTGCAGGGCACACAGAACAGATATGAGACAAATCACGCAGCAAACAAGATATCAGAACAGTGGAGGAAGTTAACAAACCAACGCAAAGTCAGTCTGTGGGCACACAGTTGAGAGACCTTGGTCAGGTCCTGGTCAGCTCTCGGTACTTACTGCTTATTATGCTCAAGCAGTGAAGGATCTCAGTTCTGCTTGGAGATCAGCC
>NC_043706.1:30657629-30660206 GCF_006229205.1 Suricata suricatta | reverse complement strand
TCAGCAAGCTACTCACGCCACTCCACGGTGACAGGGCTCGTGCGACTCGGATGCTCCACGTGGCAGGTGTAGACCTCTCCACTCCGAGGAACCGTCTCCAGCATCACCAGGGTCTGGAAGGTCCAGTCTCCGTTACGGATCAGGCCTGTGGACACGACCCCAGCCTCCTCCTCCTGGCCGTTCCGGAACCACTTGACCTCGATGTGGCCCGGATAGAAGCCATTCACCGAGCAGACCAGGAGGTTGTGGTGCTGCAGGGGCTGGGTCTTCGCGGGGTACACGGTCACGGTGGGCTCCACTAGAAGAGAGGGGGTAGAGGGACGAAGTGAGGAGACAGAGTGAGTGTCCCTGGGTGGCTGCCCGGCTGCCTCCGTCCCTGGTCCCAGGCTCATCTCAGGCAGGCCTCCCGCAAAGCTGGCCTGTGGCCCAGGGAGAGCCAGGATCAGAGTCTTGAATTTAATCCTGACAGCTGGGTCCCTTCGATTTGAAAGATGTTGTTGGGGCTCAGTAGGCCAAAAAACCTCTCGCTATGACCGTTGATGGCTATGCCTCCAGGGCGCAGGTGAACTATTTGGGAAGTTGCTGAATGAGTGAGTGGAAAGACTGTGAAACAACATTTGGCCTCCTGGGCCGCACATGCGGCTTCTGTTCATCCTGTCTATGATTTTCTCGTTGCTTTACAAAGAGGCATATACTTTTAGGCTTTGAATCAACTTGGGTCAATCAGTAACTCCAGTCTTCCCTTACTTTTTGTCTCTAGCTCATGGTCTGCTGTTGGTACTAAACACAATCCTCTGTCAAAGATTTACTTCTTGAAGGAGAAGTGTCTTGCCCAAGAATAACTGCTGAAGAGCCTTAAGAAACGTAAATCTCCTCAAAGAAAATTCTTTAGGCTCATCTTCTGCTTCAAAACAGACTTTTGTTAGGGAATCCCTCCCTTGTAATGACTTATTTGTTCCTGTTATTTACTAGTGTCCTGTTAAGAATGACCCTTTCCAGAGCCTGTCTTTACTTCAAGGACCTTGAACTATGTAATAGTTAAAGAAAAAATGTAGGGGCGCCTGGGTGGCTCAGTCGGTTAAGCCTCAGGCTTCGGCTCAGGTCAGATCTCACGTTGGTGGGTTCAAGCCCTGCGTCAGGCTCTGTGCTGATACCTAGCTCAGAGCCTGGAGCCTGGTTCTGTGTCCTTCTCTCTCTGCCCCTTCCCCTCTCATGCTCTATCTCTCTCTGTATCAAAAATAAATAAAACATTAAAAAAAAATTAAAAAAAAATAATAATAAAGAAAAAATGTAACCACCCATGGTATATAAGACACTGACTATCTTAGTAAAATGTGGCTTTACCACCATTCACGTTGTCTGTCTTCTTTCTTACAGATATTGTACTGACAGCATCCCCCTACTCAGGACCTTTTGACTGGGTGCATGGGCTGGTCCCCTGCAAGATGTTCTGGAAATACGTGGGGTTTATTTTTCATAGCATAAAGCACTTATTCCTTGTTGAACTGAAGTGGTTACCCATTCTGCAAGGCACATAGTGTATCAATTAAAAGCACGGTTTCAGGAGCAGGCTGCCTGGGTTCAAATACAGGCTCTGCTACTTTACTGATTGATTCTGGGAGAATGTTACTTTCCTCTGTGCCCCAGCTCCCTCCCCTATCAAGGGGGATAGTAGTACTAACTTATGGGGAAACATTTTTACAATACCATAAAATGGTAGACTTAAGGAGATGACAAATCTTTGCTAACAATTTGGCAACATATTTCATTAAATATAAACCTTTGCATTCCTAGCATGAAAAGTAATAAACAGAATCAAAACATAAGCCACAAACTAGAGAAAATACTGAATCAACTACCAGCAAAGCATTAATAATCTTATGCATAGAGAATGGCTAAAATCACTCAGAAAAATTCCTAAGACAATAGTAGGTAATTTTTACATCACTAACAACAACTAGCCAATAGATATGTAAAAAACAAACAAATGTTCAAGAACCTTAGAAATCAAAGGAATATAAATTAAAAATTAAAAAGTTATAAAATGTCAACTATTTGCAATATTGGAAAAAAAAGATCTAACAAAGGGGAATGTGAGGTAAATTGTTACAAGTCTATAATGAAATAATATGCATCTCCTTAAATACTTTCATTATAAAAAGAGTAATATCAGTATATTTAGTAACAAGATTATAATTAAGATACGTGTCTTCACAGTCATCTCAAGAATGTAGGAATACACACACTAAGGGAAAAAGGAGCAAGAAGTTGAGACATAAAGAAGCCTCAGAAATACCAGAGGGTCTCATCACTGCACTGGTCGCACGCGCAGACACGGGCACGCTTACCTCAGGGGCTTCAGGAACAGAAGGTTCCCGCCTCCTCACATTCTCCCCAGTCTCTCACTCCTCCCCTCCCCCCCAAACCTTCACCCCACCCAGGACCCCCTGCACTTCCCTCCCAGGCCTCCAACCACCTGCCCGGTGTGCCCCCCCCAGGCTCCTGAGCCCCCTCACCTCTGCCTCGGGGGCCACCACGGATGCCTGGTGTCCCCTCCTGTGTCCTCCCCCCACAGCC
>NC_043706.1:30649968-30657529 GCF_006229205.1 Suricata suricatta | reverse complement strand
AGGTCAAGTGGTTCCGGAACGGCCAGGAGGAGGAGGCTGGGGTCGTGTCCACAGGCCTGATCCGTAACGGAGACTGGACCTTCCAGACCCTGGTGATGCTGGAGACGGTTCCTCGGAGTGGAGAGGTCTACACCTGCCACGTGGAGCATCCGAGTCGCACGAGCCCTGTCACCGTGGAGTGGCGTGAGTAGCTTGCTGACCTCACAGTTCCTCCCCCACCGAGGAGGGGACTTTGCTTTCCTGAGTGTCAGGGTTCTCTCTCCGTACACCTTATTTTCATTTCTTCCATGTTCTCTTCTCTTTAGCACAAGTCCTGGGGGTAACCAAGTGTGATCCTGTGATAGAAATGCTCTGATAGTCTATAGATACTCTGTGATTGTGTCTAGAGATCCCACAATCCTACAATCCTTGGGGAGATAGTTATGTCTGGCAGACAGAAGAGAGGTTGTCCCTGTTTTGAGACTTTCCATGGCTCCTGAGTACTGGGTCCTTAGTGACACTGGGCACTAGTCCCTGGCCTGCTTCTGGGCATGGGCTTCTGGCATCATTGCTGTGTGTTGTTCACTGTCATCTAAGAAGAGGCACCTCCTCTACCGTGTATGGATCTTTGTGATAGGAGGGGAATCCGATCTTGGCACTGGTTTTTATTAGCTCTGTCACCCTGCACAAGCTACTTGAACTTCATGGAGGCCCAGGCTCCTCATCCATAGATGTTGTAGTAGTGGATTTGTCAGAGCTGTCATATTTTTTTTTTCAAGTGCCTACAAATTCGCCGTCTCTTTAAGAGCTGTCATATTTAAAAAGTTCAGTATGTAAATATGGTATCTACACAATGGGATTTAAATTCTTTTTTCTCTCCCAAAATTGTCACTTATTCTACTTCTTCCAGGGCAACCTTCATTCCTCATTCTCAAAGTTCTCCATCCCAGAGTTTCTGTCAGAGAAGTTGGAATTGGGGTAAAAATCACTAAAACTGCTTCTTCTCTCAGGGGCTCAGTCAGAATCTGCACAGAGCAAGATGCTGAGTGGAATCGGGGGCTTTGTCCTGGGTCTGCTCTTCCTGGCGGTGGGGCTGTTCATCTACTTCCGGAACCAGAAAGGTCAGGCACGTGTTGGAAGCTGGCCCTCCCTATAGTCCTCGTGGGGGAGAAATACAGCTGTAATCACATAACTCTCTGTATACCCGTGGGCTGTAATGAAGCCTTACTGTCCCAATTTGGCCTCTGATTTCCTAGAAATCTGGAAAGCAGTGGTCCATGGTTACTGTGTTGCAGCATAAAAGGTTATGGGTTGTAGAGATCAGAAAGAGGTTAACAAGTAGTATATCTTGGGTGGGGGCCCTGGGCCAAATCAGGAAGAGCTACAAAAGCTTAAAAAACCATAGTAGATTTATGTGACAGAAACTTCATGGGTCATATCTCTCCCTTACTTCTCCCAGTGGCATCACGTTGTGGGTTGTGATGTTAGAGAAATCTAAGGTAGTGGGTCTGGGGTTAGGACCTTGCATATGGTGGGGACAGATTTGTCTGGATATCTATTAAGTATATGTTTTCCCTTCTCTTTGCCAGGACACTCTGGACTTCAGCCAACAGGTAATGCTCTTGACCCTCTTGAGAGATAGAGTTCTTTATCCTGAAACAGACGGTAGAGGTGAAAAGGCAGAAATGTCAAAGATTTTGGATCTGACTCTTGCTCAGATAGTTAACTGAAGCCTGCCCTGCAAATAGCTTTGGTTCAAGGATACATAAGAATATGTTCTTCTGACTGCGGTGCTTTAACCCGAGGCCCCGAGAGAGGGGAGGAAAGGCTGCGGGGGGAGGTGGGTCTGGAAACAACACTGTGCTCCGTCTTCTGCAGGACTCCTGAGCTGAGGGGGAGATGCTGGCACTCCAGGAAGAACCTTCTTTTCAGGCCTCTTCACCGAGTGAACAGGTTTCCTGCTTCAATCTTACTCTTCCACAAACACTGCTTTCTCAGGACCTGGTTTGTCCTGGGCTCAGTGACCCTGCAGACCCCGTGCTCCCTGCAGGCCCCCTCCCCCCTGTCCTTGACCAGGAAGCCCCAGTACTGACTGCACTTCCTTGTCTCATTCTTCCCGGCCCCTGTGAACGCTGCCCCCACAGCCCCCCTGCATCGGAACTCACCTTCTGCTCACGTGTCTTTATATGCTTTTCTCAAATAAACATGGAATGACAATCATGTTTCATATAGTCTCAAGGAAAAGAAATAGGATAATGAAGGACAAAAGGGAGGATTGTAAGAATTATGATATTGGCTTTTATTTGCATTCCAAAATTTGGGCCAGCTGTGGATCTGGAAGGTATCTTTGTATCATTCTGTTTTATACTTGGTCTTTATGCATTCTGTAATTAGGCATGTTTTCTGGGACTCAGAGGAATGCTAAGGCCCATATGATGCTGGTGTCCTACAACTCTGTGTTCTCAAAGACAAATACATAAGTTCCTTTGCACAAGACAGGGGACAAAAAACATCAGAAAGGCACTAACATAATGATATGATGCTCACAAAATGTTTATAATCACCTTGTTTCTTTTTCCTGATTTCTTATTTTACTTATTGTATTTTTATTTAACTTTATTTTTATGTAGGCTCCTGGCCCAACATGGGATTTAAACTCATGACCCTGAGATCAAGGGTTGAATGCTCCACTGACTGAGGCAGTCAGGTGTCCCTTTCCTTGACTTATTATATTAAAGTCTCTAAACTTGTGGGAACACCTTTCAAGAGACTGAAGGAGGCTGTGTCTACACTTCCCTCTCTTGCTGTCTCTCAGATAAACATCAGTGGCATATGACACTTTGGTTAGGGATGCATCCTTCCCCATCCTTCCCCTTAGACCATTAGGACAAAGCCACAACTCTAGTAGAAAAGATGTATGTCTGAGGCCTTTCAGATTGTAAGGAAATGTAATGTCTATATAGAACATCCTGTATGGTCTTATCTTAGATATCAAAGGCGATGGTGGGAAACAAAGGGAGAAATTATGAATACTCTGATGTGCATACAAACAATGAAATACTATGTAGACAGAAGAAAAAGTAACAGCCTGCTTGTAATAATCTCCAATTCTGTACAGGTATAGGAGGGTTTGTATAACACATGACATTTTGTTTAATAGGATAGAGGAAGAAAATAGGAATATATAGCCATATCAGTTCATTTTATCTGTACCCATCTATCATGATCTCTTTCTACATCATCTATTAAATCTATTTACTTTTCAGTATATGACAACGGAAGGACTTTAAAACATGGTTGCCACTTGGGCAAAATGAGTGAATAGGTTGAAGGGATAGAAATGAAAGCTGGACTCTTCTGAAAGTGTCTTATTTGATAGTTTTCTAATCTAAAAATTTTCTTTTAAAAAGAGAGAGCCATGAGCAGGGACTAAGTGATCAGATACAGGGACAGAGAGAGAGAGAGAGAGAGAGAGAGAATCTTAAGCAGGCTCAGCTTGAAGCCTGATGTTGGCCTGGAACTCAGGCACCATGAGATAATGACCTATGTGTAAATCAAGAGACAGAGGCTTACCTGACTGACCCACCCAGGCAGCCCTCTTATTTAATATTGAGAAAATTGCCAACATTTTATGTAATAAAAACTTTAAACAATATATAGACTAAAACCAAATGTATTGATGAAAGAACTGTGACAGAAAGTATATGATGGGAACAAAGTAGAGAAAGAAACCAAATATTTTTGTTCTTTGCATAAAACAACATGGAATCATAATTTTATAATCAGTAAATCATTAAATTCTATAGACTTCAATCATATAAAAGTTTGAAAGATTTCAGAGAAATGTAACCTAATTTTTTACAGAGATGTTAAGTTCTCGTAATGTCTGAAGAGTCAGTTTCAAATGTAAATAAAATCTAAAGAATAGACAGATTCAGAAGTTTATTTCAAGATAATAGTCATTTGGACACAATTTCTCCACAATCAGAGAGACCTATAAATTTCAAGCCAATTCAAAATTTATGTATATTGCAGTCCTATGATGCATTATTTGTGTGAAAAGGGTTATCATCCCCTGGGAATTTAATAAGCTAACAGTAACATATGCAATATTTATATGGTTGGGATAAGTTCTGTTTGATCCCAGGGCTGCAACGTGACTTTTGTTGTGTTCTGTAAGAGGAAGAAGCGAATTGTCTCATTTTTTCTGAGACCTATGGTGTGACTTTATACTATAGAATTAAAATGTATGGCAGGAATATTTCAGTGGAGATGCTTTGTGTTGCTAGTGGAAAACTCCAATCTAATTGACTTTATTTTTCCTTAACTACTTGTCTCACAGAGCAGATAGATCCAAGGAGCTTCATCTCCGGACTGGCCAATTCGTCAGCCAGTGCTGTCCCCAGTGATGCTGGGACTTTCTGTCTCATCTCCTTATCATACACCACTTGTCAGTGTTCCTGAAATGGCAGTAGGGTGCCTGCAGCAGCTTCAGGCTTCATTTTATCTCATCATTTCCAAAGGCAGGAAAAGGGAACTGTTCCTTACATGCTTTTATAAGGGCGAACTATACTTTGTTCAAGTGTTCCCAGTAGACCTACTTCCTGCACATTGAGAGGACCATGGGATTACAGTGACAGGCTCAGACAAATCATGCTCTATGTTTTTTGGGGATTCACTTCTCTCTCCTGATGCACTGGAAAGATGGGAGCAAATAACTGTTTTTTGGAAAGAAATATTAGATGGAGTAGAGAATAATTTCAGGTAAGAAAACTATAGTATCTGGTACTGTTAGAGGGTTAGTATTATTTTATTATTTTAACATTGATTTTAGAGAGGAAGAGAGCATGAGTGGGAGAGGGGCAGAGAGAGAGGGAGACACAAAATCCAAAGCAGGCTCCGGGCTCTGAGCTGTCAGCACAGAGTACAATGCGGAGATCAAACTCACAAGCAGTGAGATCACCTGAGCTGAAGTCAGACACTTACCAAACGGAGCCACCAGGTGCCTCTAGAGTGTTAGAATTTTAAATTATTTCCTCATAAAGGCTGATAGAGGCTCACTCCACATGGATCCAGTACGTTGGTGGAGTCTGTGAGCCCATGCTTATATATGCCTGTAATAAAGCCCTTTGCTTTTGCATGCGTGGAAAAAAAAAGGATGATAGACTGTTGAAGTGCAGCATCAATTTGTTCTTAAAAGCTAACTCACTGAAATGCAATTTTCTAAGGAAAAATATATTTTCCATAAAATTTTCAAAGACAATGGAGAAGGGATCCTAGCTTTTCTTCACCTCCCCATTGCATCCTAGGTCCCAAATGTGTACCTGACATATGGGCAGAAATACTGGGCCGTGCTGTGCCTGGAAAGCTGTACTATAAAAGGCCATGCTGTGGAAGGCCATGTCTTACTTTACTTTGTCTTGAGGAGCATGTCATGAATGTCATGCCTTAGTTTCCTTGGAGGCCATGCTGTTTTTAATCCATGGAAAACACTAGAAAGGTTTTGGAAGGGCAAACTACCCAATTCTGTAATTTAAGTAGTTAATAGAGGATATTAACAGCAAAGAGTACACGTAGAAATCCATCATGATCTAAGCAACATTCCAACACACACAGTCTTTACAGCCAGCTTCCCTGGAAATGGTCCCTGGTTGGGTTTTACTTCAATCAGGTACTGGTTTCAGCAGGATTCTAGTGGAGGTGTAGGGGCCAGAAGAGGCTGGATCAGAGATGTGGAGGGGATCACATTAGACCAACAAGGAGGAAACCTCACATGGGAGTCTTAATAGTGGCAGCCATGCTTGTTACTTAGGGGGCTGTCCCATGCCCAAGACAAATAACTTTGTATAAGGATAGGAATAAAGAGAGGGCATCAAGATTCTGGGTCTTATTACCATTCTGGCCAGGGTACCAACTTCTAGCCAAAAGGCAGGTTTTCTCCTCCCCGGAGAGTAGCTAACAGGCTAGGGGATTGTAGACTGAGTAATTGACATGAAAGTGTTCCAATAAGACCACATTCCTTGAAAAGCCCCTGAAATGAAAGGAAAGGAAGGAAAGAGAAAGTCCTCACCAAGTTTGCACCAAGGTTCAGAGTCCAGGTGAAAAGACTCAAAAAGCCCCACATTACGGTACCAAAATGATGAGGTTCTGGAGCATATGGCTAGGAAAGAATTCTTGAGACATCTCAACAAATGGTGATTTTATTAAAGCACGAGGACAGGGCCTGTGGGCAGAAAGAGCTGCACTGGGTTGTGAGGAGGGACTGATTATACACTTTTAAGTTAGCGGGGCGTAGGGATGGCATGAGTCTTTAAGGAATTTTGAAGCAAGGCTTTCAGGACCTTGTGGGCCTAACTGCCGTTCAGATAAGATTACCTTTAGGTAAACAAAACACATCATGGAAGTGAGGCACATCCACAATTCCTTAAGCAAGGTCACACTCTGCATGTTTCAGATACCTATCAGTGGGCACCAAACTGTAGGGAGATTTAATTTAAGCTACATCCCTCTTGCCTTTGTTTCCCTCATCACTGTCAACAGTAATGAAAATGCAGAAAGAGCCCAAATGTCCATCAACTAATGAATGGATAAATAGAAGGTGGTACATATTCATATATATGGAATATGACTCAGCAAAAAAATGAATGAAATCGTGCGTTTGCAACAACAGGGATGGATCTAGAGTGTACTGTGCTAAGGGAAGTATGTCAGTCATAGACAAATGTCATATGATTTTACTCATGTTGAATTTAAGAACAAAACAACTAAACATAGGGGAAGGGAAGGAAGATTAAAAAGATAAAACCAGAGAGGGAGGGAAACCATAAGAAACTAAAATACAGAGAACAAACTGAGGGCTGATGGAGGGAGATGTTGGGGGGGATGGGCTAAATGGGTGATGAGCCTCAAGGAGGGCACTGTTGGGAAGAGCACTGGGTGTTACATATAAGTGATGAATCCCTGAATTCTACCTCTGAAACCAATACTAAACTATATGTTAACTAACTTGAATTTAATTTAAAAAAAAAGAAAAAAAACATATCTATAATCTATGTTCCCACCTCAATAGTGTAGAAAAAGTAGCAGCAAAATAGCCTAAATGAAGCTGAAGAAAAGAAATAGTACCTATAAGAGCAGAAATGAACAAAATGGGGAAGAGAAGACAATAGAAAAAATCGATGACACATAAAGCTTGTTCGTTCAAAAAAATGATGTGATTGACAAACTTCTAGGAAGACTGACAACAAAAGGAGACAAAACACAAATTCAAATCCCCAGTTTCAGGAATGTTGGCAGGTGGAGGGACTGTGAAGTATCCTGCAGACTGTGAAGGTTCATTGATGGAAAAACGAAGCCGGCAACTCCACCCAGTTTACACAGACTTATGCAGGATAACTCACAGGGATGATCGCCAACTTACAGATGGCGATGCTGAGGGCTGTGCAGCTAGTCTTCCCGAATCAGGACCTTAGTCTTACAGATTTTATAGACTGAGGGGACATACTGGAGGGCATCATATTGAGACCAAAAGGTTTGTCAAGGTTAATTGATAGCCAACATTTAACAGACCTCGGGACACTGT
>NC_043706.1:30641046-30649868 GCF_006229205.1 Suricata suricatta | reverse complement strand
CTGCTACCCTCCACCCCAAGCACCTTTATAGCCTGTCAGTCTTCTACATGCCATTTTCCATGACCCACATGTGAGGAAGTGACTTGAATAAATGGCATCATGAAACTGATATACTTAGAAGAGAAAAGAATATACTTAAAACTATTGTTCCCAGGAAGCCAGTGAAGAGGTGAACCATCTAGTGAAGGCATCAGCAAAAGAGATCTTCGCTACATGATTGCTAGCCTTTTCCATATGGGACGACATGTTCAGCATTCCACACACCTGGCAGTGGGAGCAATTGTGAATTTCGGCATCACTGGTGACCTATGACAGGCAGATGCTTCCTGAGCCACAGGGAGGGACATCAGCACTGTGAGGCCAGGGGAGCTAAGACAAATGTTTTAAGGCAATTCATAGATCGAGTCTTCATTTAGCAGCAACGAAGTAGCTATTTGGTCCTATGAGCCAACACCCGGGCTTAGGTAACCTTCCAGGGTGATGATAGAAGATACTTTGTCCCTAATATGTCAGAGGGTTTGTCTATATTGAAAAGCCAAACTAATTCCATGACAGGCTTCAAATAAGCCTCAGAAACTAGAAGACCTAAGTTTCTGTTTCCCCAGGTGTGACTCAGCAGCAACAGGAGAATAAACAACCCACCCATTGCCCAAGCATACCACCCTAGCCCGAGCCAAACATAAGACACCTGATGTTCCCGCTGTTTTAGGGAGCCCACTTAGTTTTAAATTAGCCAATTACCCTGCGTGCGCCAACCCCTGCCATGCGCTGCCCAATCATTTTGTAATCCTTGCCCCTCACTCCACCCTTCACCCCATCCCTCACCCCGATTGTGATCAAAACCCTGCCTGATTGATGACTGGGACTCTCAGCATGGATCCACTTCGGTGGTGAGGTCTGAGAGACCCAGCTTAAGCCCAAATAAATGCCCTTTGCTTTTCCATATGTGATTCGGACTCCCTGGTGGTCTTGGTTTTGGAGGATACGGTGATCTCGGCATAACATATTATACATAGGTTTTTGGGTGACACTCATAATAATAATCCCAATTAATACCAAATATCAGGGGTTCAGAAAGCAGTTATTTGTGTGCATGTTGGGCTCTGACCAATACGGAAAAAGAGGTCAAGGGCAGCACTGGATGTGAGTCCCTGGCTCCAGTGCGTTAGGACACCAATCACCAAGGGTGAGGGCAGAGGGCGGCATTTGGATCCAATGTCCCATGTACTAAAGTCTTTGCATGTGGGAGGTTGGTGGCAAATGCAAAATGAGTCCCTTCTGCCACTGAATAGACCTCAAGCCTCCTGACAGTCCCCAGACCCACAGTGCCAGGCTATGGGGGTGTTGTTTGTTAGATATTCATATGCTGCTGGTTTTCCTGCTGTTGGTGTGGCCTGAAGGAATCCAAACACCTCTTAGCTGTGGAGACCACCCTTTGAGGAACTGTCTGGTGACAAAGCCTTTAATGCACTCTTTATGTCAAGCTAGTAGGGTTGCATCCAGGGATTATACCTCTAGCATAGTGCTGGCTAACTATTTGTCTTACAGGTTCCTTTGAATGATAAGCAAGCATTTCTTTGCTCTGAGCCTGGGTCAATGTGTTCCTTGGCCAGTCTGGTTGTGTCTGGGGGATATGATGTTTAGGGTTCATTATAAGAGACTCCTGGATACTGAGAACAAACTGAGGGTTGATGGGCGGGGAGGGGAAAGTGGGTGATGGGCACTGAGGAGGGCACTTGTTGGGATGAGCACAGGGTGCTGTATGGACACCAATCTGACAATAAATAATACTAAAAAAACATACAAAAAGAAATAATAAAATAAATAAAATAAGGAGAGCTGGGAAGATAAGTTAAGATGACTCTTACAGAAACCCAAGAGAATAACACTAGAAGTGAGTAGCCAGGATATAAAGAGGAAGAAGAGAACTGCTCAGATGTAAACGTGCATGTGTAAAAACATTTATACAAATTAATATCAATGTAAATAAAAACAAACAAACAAATCCCCACTGTTTTCACCATTCCTCCTTCTTGAGGGGTAGGGGCAATGATCACTCTAGCTACTGCCTGTTGACAAAGGGCCTAGATCAGGATTTCTGGAATGAAACTGCCTCGCACTCAAGTGCAGATATTCCCTAGCACCAGGCTCAGCCCCCTCCTTCATGGAGCCAGTACTTTGGAGCTCCCATGTGTAGTCTTAGTATCTTATTCAACATTTTATAATGAGGTAAATTAGGTCAGTTCCTTTAAACAGTTGTCCCATTTCAGGAGGTGGCCCTGCAGGTGGGCTTTCAAAGTTAGGCTTGTGTTGTGCCTGCAAACAGCGAGAAAACTAGCCAGATATGCAGGACACCACAGGGATTCAGAATCCAGCCCAGTTGCATAAAAAAAATAATCAAAAACAATGAATCAGAACTAGAATCTAACACCATGGAAGTGTGTTACTGAAACATTTTTTCTCTCTAAAATCACCCTCATTTCCATCAAAAATAGCCTAAATAAGACTAACTTTTTATGTAAAACAAATCCAGTTAGAACAAACTTGACCTAATTACTTATGAACAGCAAGAGAGAGCTCAGAGCCTGGAGCCTGCTTCAGATTCTGTATCTCCCTCTCACTCTTCCTCATCTCCACTTGTGGTTTGTCTGTCTCTGTTTCTCAAAAATAAATAAATGTAAAATAAAAAATGTAAAAAAAAAAAAGAGCAGCAAGAATACTGACTGGCCATGTAAGTTTTATTTCCTTAATTTTTAAAATGTTTATTTCTTTTTGAGTCAGAGTGTGTGTGTGTGTGTGTGTGTGAGAGAGAGAGAGAGAGAGAGAGAGAGAGACAGACAGACAGACAGACAGACAGACAGAATGAATATATACAGGGGAGGGGCAGTGAGAGAGGGAGACTCAGAATCCAAGGCAGGCCCCAGATTCTGAGCCATCAGGACAGAGCACAATGAGGGGACTAAACCCCACGAACTGCAAGATCACGACCTGAGCTGAAGTCAGACACTTAGCCAACTGAGCCACACAGGTGGCCCCATGTAAGTTGTTGTTTTTTAAATCTGCTTTGCTACAGGACTTTTCCCAAGGAATTTCAGATTGAGCTAATAATAGCCTTTCAAGGATACGTGTCAGACTAAATACTTCGCATCCAACTCCCCTGCAATCCCTATAGGCTTGGGTGAAACCCTCAGGTCCCCCAAATATCCCAGGCTCCTGAGCACCTAGGTAATAACCTTCCTTCCTTACCTATTAGTGCTACTGGGAACCCTGTAAACAAGATTCCAGGGTACTTTTCCAATGGTTTCATTGATTCCAAAAATTTATCCTTAGTACCTCCAAGCTCTCTGGTCACATCTGAGTTTGTGCATGTCGTTCCTAAACATGACATTCCAGTCAATGCCTTGCTGGTATCATCAATGTTTCCTGTTACAAGAGAAATAGAGTCTTACTGAATTTCTGCAAATAATTATAATTGTCATGAAATTAAGAATACTCCAAATTTTGGAGAAATCACGTAGGGAGAAAAAGACAAATGTTTATTTACAAAGGAATATTTTTCCACATTTTTGTTAAGTCATACATTATAGAAGTCTTATTCTATAGCTACAGTAACCAAGTAGACCTGGTTGGAATTGGTAGAGAGATGGATCTATGGACCAAGGGACACACTCTTATCGTAGAGGGTATGGGATGGGAAGGAAAAGAGGTAAAAAAAATATTCCATATCACAAATTTTAGGGAAATACAAATTCAGACCACAGTAAGGAATCAGTGCACCTATTTAAACAGCTAAAATATAGTGACAATACAAAATGCTGGTGAAGACGAAGGAAAACTAGATCTTTCAAATGTTGCTGGGAGAAATTCAAAACAGTATAGCCACTCTGTAAAAATATTGGCTATTTGTTATACACAAAATGTTGCCTTTTTAACTAAACTAAAAGCAACTTACAGAATGGGAGAAGATATTTGCAAATGGCATACATGATAAATGGTGAATGTCCAGAATATATAACAACTTTTAAAGCTCAACACCCAGAAACAAATGATCCAATTAACAATGGGTAGAAGACATGAATAGACATTTTTTTGAAGAAGACGTACACATGCCGACATGAAAAGATGCTCAACATCACTCATCAGCAGGGAAATACAGGTAAAACTATAATGAAATATCAGCATCACAATGGCTAAAATCAACAACAGAAGAAACATCAGGTATTGGAAAGGAAAAGGGAGAAACGCAAACCCTCTTGCACTTTGGCGGGAATGAAAACTGTGAGGTCCCTCTGGAAAACACTTTTAGGTGCTTCAAAAAGTTAAACAAAGAACTACCCTACAATCCAGCAATTTCACTATTAGTTATTTACCCAAAGGATGTAAAAACACTAATTCAAATGGATACCTGCACCCCTATGTAAGAAGCATTATCTACACAGCCAAATTATGAAAATAGCCAGAGTCCATTGACTGAAGAATGGATAAAGAAGATGTGGCATATTAAACAATGAAATGTTCCACCATAATAAAGAATGAAATCTTGTCATTTGCAATGATGTAAATGGAGCTAAGCAAAATTAAGTCAGTTGGGGAAAAATATATACCATATGATTTTACTCATATGTGGAATTTAAGAAAGAAAACATACAAGTATAGTATAAAAAAAAGGCAAACCAAGAAACACATGCTAAAGTCTAGAGAACAAACTGATGGTTAGCAGAGGGGAGGTGGGCAGGGGGATGGATGAAGCAGGTGAAGGGAAGAAAGGTATGAGCTTGTTGTGATGAGCACGGGGTGCTGTAGGAAGTGTTGAATACTGTACATCTAACACTAATATCACACTGTATGTAAAGTAGGTGGAATTTAAATAAAAACTTGGGAAAGAAGTAAAAACAAAGAAAGCAAAAGATAAAATACTGAGACATGTGCTTACTTCATGATCCAGAGAATACAGTCCTGGGCATTTATCACAAAGATGTGAGCATTTAGTTTCATACAAAAACCTCTATGTAATATTTATAATAACTTTTCTTGTAATAGTCAAAAAGTATAAACAGTTATCATTTTCTGAATTTGACTAAACAAGGTAAATTTTGACAAAAAGTATAAACAGTTATCATTTTCTGAATTTGACTAAACCTATTACAAGGTAAAAATCTCCATTTCATTAATGAATTTTCTGAATTTTTATCTTGTTACTTCAGTGAGAACATATTCTCTTTCTTCATTTTGCCTGGCTCATCGTGTTGGTTTCTCTGCATTAAATAAAACAGGCACTTCACCCGGTGATGAAGGGGTGGCCCCTTGTAGGCGATGTGCCTTCTCATTCCTGCCTGCACTAGCACTTGGTGGTCACTCAAACCTTTATGATTTTCCAACCAACCTATCTTTTGTGGTTCCCATATTTGAGGGTGTGGCAAGCCCTGTTGATGTCCCAGAGGAAGGGTGTCAATTGGCACCTAGACTCAGGCTGATTGGAAGTTAGATACTTAGGCAACAGGTTTAAAGAATACAAATACCTACAGTGCTGGGGGACAGCAAAGGTCCGCCCTGCTGGCCACCAGAGCCAGGTGACCTAGCTGTGTCTCCTGGGTGACAGTCACAGAAATCATGACAGTTGAGTGTACAAGTTCCTCCCTGGACAACAGCGGGGAAACTTGTACTGAGTGCACCTCCACAGGCCCCTAGATGTGAGCCAAACATGCTCCCCAGGCTAACCTTCCAAGACAAGCAAATGGGCCCCTTTCACAGAATGACTGTGGTGGGTTTCAGCCTGCTCTCTGCATAGGCCTTGGGATAATAGTCTGCCAAGAACGGTATCTCCAATAGGTCTAGTCCTGTGGGACCCAGAAATCAAGGCCCCTGGCCACAAAGAACCAGATGACTAAAGAGTGTCCCCTGGGCAGATAAGAAGGGCTCCTTGGTCAGCTGCTTCTTGCTGTGCTCTGAGGGTGGAGGCTGGTTAAGAACTCTTTCTCCACAGGTTACAGACCTGTGGGACCCATGAGCAGAAGTCCCACTGGTCACCAGAGCCGAGCAAGATAAGGGTGTCCCTGGCAGCCGCTGCAAACATTGGGGCACCAGACAATGTAATAAGCTCCTTTCTGGGAGATACTGGTGAGCTGGAACTTTCTCTAATGAGTGTTAGTTACCTACACTGTGAAGTGTGATTTGGTGTTAGCACTTTCCTAGATTTATAAAATAAAGTCAATCTGTTCTAAGCTCTGGAGACCTGATAGCTGATATGGCATAAGAATTATTTCTGGGGGCGCCTGGGTGGCTCAGTCGGTTAAGCCTCTGGCTTCGGCCTAGATCAGATCTCACGTTCATGGGTTCAAGCCCCGCATCGGGCTCTGTGCTAACAGCTAGCTCAGAGCCTGGAGCCTGCTTCCATGTCTGTGTCTCCTTCTCTCTCTCTCTGCCCCTCCCCCTCTCATGCTCTGTCTCTCTCTGTATCAAAAAAAAAAAACATTAAAAAAAACTTTTAAAAGAATTATTTCTGTTTTGAAAAACAAGAAAAAGAAAATGTGATATGAGTCAGACACATTTCTTTTTTCTTTTTTCTTTTTTTTTTTTCCACATGCAAAAGCAAAGGGCATTTATTATTACGGGCTTAAGTTCCCTGGGCTTAAGCTCAGGCTCACAGACTTCACCAACGCAGTGGATCTGTGCTGAGAGCCTCGAACAAGGGCTGAGTAGGGTTTTTATGAGTTTTGGGAGGGGGGGTTACAAGAAATTGTGACCTCCAACCATTATCGTATAACAGTATTGGCAGCAACTTTAACCATACATTTTGTTTAGAGCGTTCATTACTTTTGGCAGGACCCAATCACAATATTTAGTGTTTCTTTGAAAATAACCAATTACAGAGTGGGCCAAGGACCCCCATGTGGGGTGAATAACTGGTTAATCTAGTATTAAACAACAGGTAACTATCTATGGTTTCCATCTACAGGCCTCACCCTTAGGAATGTGGAGGGTGGTTGCTGGCCTTTTCTGATTGGGTGTTACAAGGGTGGTCTCTCCTGCCTTGGGCAATGTGTAACTAACTGCCTGATAGTTTGAGGGAAACTGAAACTTAGGCCTTTGCGTTCAGAGGGGAAACTTGAAGCCTGTCATGGAGTCAGTTTGGTTCAGACCTGTGTCCTTTCATTCCCCCCTCTGTCTTGTAACTGACCCAATCCTGGGTCAAATGAGTTACCATTGTCTTGGTTTAAGCCTTGATAATGAGCTCTTAAGACCATTAATTGAATAGCATTTACATGTTCTTTGACAAACGCTTATGATCTTATTAATGATACAAGAGCCAAATGTTAAAAGTATACCAATTTTGGTTTTGGCTCCTAGTTCTTGTCCTCTCTTGTGGTGGCTGTGAACCACAGCTAGACTATCCTATACAATTCCTGAGCTGTAGGCATAGAAGTAACATTGTTCCCCTAAAGCCTGGCATAGCCCTCCTTGGTGTAAGGGGAATTTCTTACCCTGTAAAGGGCACAGGGAAGGAGAGCCACCCAATTTCTGCCAGACACATTTCTTAAAGGTATTTTAAAATTAAAAAAATGTAATTCATGTTTGTATCTCTATTCTATTTCTGTCAATCTCTTGTATTAATTTTGGCAGTTTTTATTTCACTATGAAATTATTAACATTACTTGAAATTGTTTGCTGTGATGTCTTACCTGATATTCTCCTAAATTCTTTAAAATCTCCATGTATCTGACATATCACATCTTAAGCATACAATTTTATGTGATCTTACATTATTTATTTCACAATGAATTTGTTTCTATTATAACTTTAGGATTCAAACCTCCCTAGTTCATTGAGTTGGCTTCATTGTCTTATTTTAAACTTTGAAATACATAATTAGTTCATTATTTTCACCCTTATTTTTTTCTAATGTTACATTACTGTTTTGGTGAACAAAGAAAAAAACTTAAATGTAAAACATAATTATATTTAAAGCTGATTATTTAATTATTTGCTAAATCTCTCACCAGTCAAATTTTAGGAACGTTATCCTCCATTTTACAACAAAAGGAAATAAAAGGCATCAGAATTGGCAAAGAAGAAGTCAAACTTTCACTTTTCACAGATGACATGATACTCTACATGGAAAACCCAGCAGACTCCACCAGAAGCCTTCCAGAACTGATCAATGAATTCAGTAAAGTTGCAGGGTACAAAATCAATATACAGAAATCAGTTGCATTCCTATACACCAATAATGAAGCAGAGGAAAGAGAAATCAGTAAACTGATCCCATTCACGAGTGCACGAAAAACCATAAAATACCTAAGAGTAAACCTAACCAAAGATGTAAAAGACCTATACGATGAAAACTATAGAAAATGTATGAAAGAGATTCAAGAAGACACCATGAAATGGAAAAACATTCCCTGCTCATGGATCGGAAGAATAAACATTGTGAAAATGTCATTACTACCCAAAGCAATCTACACATTCAATGCAATCCCCATCAAAATTGCACCAATATTCTTCTCAAAGCTAGAACAAACTATCCTCAAATTTGTATGGAACCACAAAAGACCCCGTTTAGCCAAAGTTATATTGAAGAAGAAAACCAAAACGGGAGGCATCACAATCCCAGACTTTAGCCTCTACTACAAAGCTGTCATCATCAAGACAGTATGGTATTGGCACAAAAACAGACACATAGACCAATGGAATAGAGTAGAGAACCCAGAACTGGGCCCACAAATGTACGGCCAATTAATTTTTGACAAAGCTGGAAAGAGTATGCGATGGAAAAAAGACTGCCTCTTTAGTAGGTGGTGCTGGGAGAACTGGACAGCAACATG
>NC_043706.1:30618936-30640946 GCF_006229205.1 Suricata suricatta | reverse complement strand
GAAATCTGGCCATTTTTAGCAAAGTGGATGGACCTCGAGGGTGTCATGCTAAGCGAAATAAGTCAGGCAGAGAAGGACAGATACCATATGTTTGCACTCATAGGTCTAACAGGAGAACAGGGGAACCCTAATGGAGGACCATGGGGAGGGGAAGAGGGAAAGAGAGTTGGGGAGAGAGAGGGACGCAAAACTTGAGAAACTATTGAATACTGAAAATGAACTGAGAGTTGAAGGGGAAGGGGAGAGGGGGGAAAGAGGTGGTGGTGATGGTGGAGGGCACTTGTGGGGAAGAGCACTGGGTGTTGTATGAAAACCAATTTGACAATAAACTATTTAAAAAATAAAATAAAAATAAAAAATAAAAAATAAAAATAAAATCCTGTTCAGAGAACATGTAGAAAATTCTGTTTTATAATGTATTAAGGTTTTTATTCTGGTTTATATATGTTTCATACTGTATTTTATGAAATCTTGGGGAGAAATTTGTTTCTCTGCCCATAGAAAACATGTCATAGAGTGGTGCCTGGGTGTCTCTTTCTGTTAGGTGTCCGAATTCAGCTCAAATCATGATCTCACTGTTCGTAAGTTCAAGCCCCATCTCAAGCTCTCTGCTGACAGTTTGGAGCCTGGAGCCTGCTTTGGATTCTGTGTTTCCCTCTTTCTCTGCTCCTCCCTGCAGGCACTCTGTCTATCTCTCAAAAATAAATAAAACATTAAAAGAAAACATTTCATAGATATTGTACTACTGTATATTATAACTTACATTTAAGTTATTTACAATCATGATATTCTTTTTTAATGTTTATTTATTTTTCAGAGGGAGAGAGAAAGAGAGAGAGAGAGGGAGTGCGAGTAGGCGAGGGGTAGAGAGAGAAGACTCAGTACTGAAGCAGGCTCCAGAGTCCAAGCTGTCATCATAGAGCTTAATGTGGGGCTTGCACCCATAAGCCCTGAGATCATGACCTGAGCCAAATTGGATGTTTAACGGACTGAGCCACCCAGGTGCCGCTACAATCAGGCCATTCATAAACTTTGTTTTTTCTGTTTTTTTGTCTTATTATAGAGATGTATAATTTTTTCAAAAGAAAATATTAACATTTGACCTAATGCCCCGGCCTGCAGGGTCCTTCAACAGGGAACCTTGGAGGAGGGAACGGGTGAATGGATGGGACAAGAGACACAAAGAATGGGAGCAAGACAGAGATCTGATCAAGCTCCAACGTTTATTCAAAAGGGGGTTGTTTATATACACAACCAGGGGAAAGAAAAAAAGTGGGAAAGGGGGAAAGAATGTGGGGGAAGGCACACAGTACCAGGGACCTGTTAACAAATGTTGACAGATGGTAATCTTCCTGGGACCAACAGGTATTTACAACTCTTCAGGAACTAACAGCTATTTACAACCTGCTTGCTGCTTATTTAGCTGTAACATTCCACCAGAGTTAGTCAATACTGTTTTAACTTTTCCACCAGAGTTCTTTAACTCTTTCTTTGGCTCCCGGCAACCTAACATTTGTTTGTTGCAGAAACCTGTGAACATATGTAAAATTTCAGTGAAGAATCAAAAGTAAGCCATAATACCTGAACCAAGTGTTTCCAAATTTGTGACAGTTTTTAATATATATTTTTGCAGAATTTTGTTTAAACTATTAGTTTTCATGACTAGTACACTATTTAGTAATATTGTGTAGCAATATTGTACCTTTTAACATAAATTATCATTGTCACATTTACAGTTTGGGTACTTGATTTTTTATGGTTTCTGTATTCCTTTACTTTATGCTTTAGGTGTCATTCCTATTTTTTCTTTCTTAAAATAAGAGAATATCATTGGTTTACATTACAGAGAATATATGACTTAATTTTTAAAATCCTAGTGCTTTCTTATCTTTTAAATTTTAGAGAGTTCTGCTGTCTGTATTTTATGTCATAACCAATGTCTTGATGTCTTTTATTCTTTATTGTTTAACACTTCTTTCTTAATGAATCACCTCCTATTTGAACTAAAATGAGATTGAGTTGGTTTTACTAACTATGATAATAGACTATACAGTTTAATTCAATGATTGTTCATTTTTCAAAATCTTTTAAATGTTTTATTTATTTTTGAGAGAGAGAGAGAGACAACACGAGCAGGGAAGGGTCAGAGAGAGAGGGAGACACAGAATCCGAAACAGGTTCTAGGCACTGAGCTGTCAGCACAGACCTGCACAGGGCCCGAACCCACAAACCATGAGATCATGACCTGAGCCAAAGTTGGATGCTTAACTGACTGAGCCACCCAGGCGCTCCATGACTGTTAATTTTTTTTTGACTGTTAATTTTTAAGTTAAAAATATAACACTAAACATGTTATTCAGCTGAAGGAAAAATACGATCACAAACAGGAACATAGATGAGAAGTAAGGTGCTTTTCTTTTGCTTTTCTCACCCACTTCTAGATATTTAAACTGGAATCAAAGCTCATATACTGTATTAATGAGAAATGGGATTCACCTAATAAGATAATCTCTGACATGGAGCTCAATCATAGTTACGTTACACACACACACACACACACACACACACACACACACACACACACACAGCAGGCGGAGGAGGGGCAGAGAGAGAATCCCAAGCAAGCCCTCTCTGTCAGCATGGAGCCTGATGTAGGGCTCCAACTAACAAACCGTGAGATCATGACCTGAACCGAAACCATGAGTCTGACACCTAATCAATTGAGCTACCAAGCGCCTTTAAAATTTATTTACTGATAGATCTTGTTTTGTACCACATTAAGTTTTGTGGCCACATACATGCAACATATTGTTGGAGAAATCAGGTAGGGAGAAAAAGATGTTTGTTTATAAAGGAATGTTTTATCATATTTTGTGTGTCATAGATAACTGAAGAGAAAAAGTTTCCTTAAATTTGAAAAAGGAAACATGATAGATAATCAGATACTTTTTAAACAAGAGTCATAAAAATTGTAATCATTTTCCTTATTCCTGTCAGTTCATGATCCTAATTCTAGTTCTGTTGGACGCATTTTTTCCTTATTTCTGGATACCTTTACTCAGCTATTGTTTTGATCTGAAAGATATGAGAAACCTCTATTTATCACAAGTCCTTTCCATGAATCTCCTCGAAGATGAAACACATTTGCAAGAGCACCAGAATAAAACAATAACCGTGAATGACAAAGGTCTCAAAAATGCCTGGTCCAGGATCTGATGAAAGTTAATTATAATGAAGGTGACACAGAAATCTGCCTACTTCTGTGACACACAGCACTGCAGTTATTAGAATGGCAAGTGATGACATTATGCTAGAACATATTAAAACTTCAGGAATTTCATATAATTTCCAGGACAGTTAGAGCATTCACCCATGTGATATAACCCAAAAAAGTTTATCATCACGTAGCTCACAGTGCTTCCCATGTAAATTAATATACCAAATCAATAAACCTACTTAGCCAAAGAGTTTCCATTTAGAATGTGAATTTTTGGAAAGTTTGTCAAAAATATCAGAAGGTTTTAAAGCACGTACCTACACAGAATCAGGGGTCATGACAAAACTTAATGCTTAATGATCTATTTAGCTAAAGTGACAATAAGAGAGTTTAAAGCAAAAACAGAAGGTTAAAAAGTTGTTACCAAAACAGCTCATTTCATATTAAGTAGATTTAACTTTCGGAAGTAACTGAAGACTGATCAAGACAAACATAGAAACTGGTTTCCCAGGCGGATAAGAAAAACCTTTATTTACAATTTGGTATCAAGAACAGACCAACAATTCAAAAAAATGTTACTAATTTAACAGAAAAAGAAACTAAATTTCTATCTCTATTCTATTGTACTGCCCTTATTACAATTTATTTATTCCAGGGGCTCCTGGGTGGCAAGGAGTTAAGTGTCCCACTGTTGGTTTCAGCTCAGGTCATGATCTCCTGGTCTATGGGATCCATCCCCATGTCTGGCTCTGTGCTGACAGTGTAGAGCCTGCTTTTCTTGGGATTCTCTCTCTTTTTGCCCCTTGTGTGTGCACATGTATTCTTTCTCTCGGGACAAATTCACTTAAAAGAAAAAAAAATCTAATTTATTCCAATCTTTGTCCTGACCATTGATAAAATTATTTTCCAAAGATTACTTTTCCTCAACCTTCTGCAAACTTTTAACAAATTATTAAAAACATTTCTTCTCTCTAAACAACCAGTGCTGTTTTAGAACAAAATTACTTTCTTTTCCCTCAACAAATGCATCTCTATCTCTGATAATTTTCTTCCCAAGACCATATATCTTATTGTCTTTGTATACAGATGCTTTCCTTGTGATTTCTAGTTATATAATTATTTCCTTTAGAATTCTTACTGCTTAGAAACCTTAATTGTGCACACTAAGTAGTAAGCAACTGTAAATGGTCTGTGATATCAAAATTTTTTTACATTGACAGATTTATTAGTGTATTTCACAGTTTCTAGAAACATGTGCTTCTTTATAGTACAATCTTCCAATAAAGTATAAAATATTTTTACTAATAGACCTTAATTTATCTTTATCTTCTCTGGAAAAAGACAAAAGAAGATAGACCTATGTTTAATAATTGTTTCAATATTTTACCTTATTTGGAAAAGAATAATATACCCAATAAATTTAACCCACTTTATCATTAAAATTTTTTTTACTTTTGTTTATTTTTGAGACAGAGAGAGACAGTTTGAGTGGAGGAGGGGCAGAGAGAGAAGAAAACACAGAATCCAATACAGGCTCCAGGTTCTGAGCTGTCAGCACAGAGTCCGTTGCGGGGCTCAAACACACGGACTGTGAGATCATGACCTGAGCTGAAGTCAGCTGGTTAACCGAATGAGCCACACACACGCCCCAACCCCATTTATCATTTAACCTAGCAAACCTCAGTGTTTTAGATTAACTAGAATTTTGGAAGGTTTGCCTATATTGTAAAAGTAATTTTACATTAATTTAGTTTACTTGTCCTTGACAATATTGCATAGATTACGCACAAAACCTTTATAAGATATCAAAGTTAGTCTTTCGTCCAAACTATATTTAAAAAAAAAACATTTTGTAACAGATACATATCAATTTATTTGACTTAAGTAAATCTGGGCAGAACAAATATTTTAAATGTAATGCTGATAGCTGTGAAGACATGTCTACTTCAATTAAACCAATAGCCTTAAATTAGCTTTAATATTCAATATCAAGGGAGTGAGGCAAAATGGTGGAGAAGTAAGGAGCTCTGCGCTTTTTGCCCACCTCCATCTCTCAAAATAAGTAGGACTGAAGCCACAATACTCTGATCCACAAGAGTCTGGGAGGAAAAGAGACAGAGTCCACTAAGAAGACAGCCTCCTAGGTGCCTGAGTGTGAGCTGGGGAAGAAATAAAAACGGGCCTGGACATGGGGGCTTGGAGGAGAGGGAGCCCCCTCCACGAAAAGTCGTGGTGTGACAGGGGAAGAGAAAGAGATGCTGAAAACACTCACAGAGCTGTTTTCTGGAGAAGAGAAAAACCTCAGCCTGGGACCAGAGGAATCCTATCATGCCATCTGGAAGCACAGGGCATGTGGAGAGAGATCCTTTATCTCTAGCTGTGGTGCTTCCCTTGGGCTGGGTGCCCCAATGCTGGGTAGCACCAGGTAAAACTGCTCCCCTACTCCCCTTACTTGATCCGCAGCTAAGAGTCCACCTGGCCTGTGGGAGTATATTTTGGCTGGTATCCTTAAAGTACCTGGACTAGGATCTGGAAATGGGGTGAGGCTAGGGAAATATAACTTGGCCCACCCACAACACAAGGAAATCAGACCTAAAAGAGTGGGTTGCAATGCTTGGACCGAGAATGGACTGAGACACCGCTATTCTTCTTCCCGCAACCACCAAGGTGGGGCCTCAGAGAGTGGTCCTTGTGACCCGCAGTGGAGACAAGACCAGCCTAGGCTAAACCACATTTCTTTTTTTTTTAAACAGACCAGAGCCTTTTAATCTCTCTGCCTGGTCAGTGTTAAATTTCACTTCCTCCCCACCCTTGTCACTTCTCTCTTTGTATATGCTCTTCCATCAGCATTGCCTCCACCCTGCTCTTTATTTGTAGCTGGGATTTCTGGTTTTATGCTTCTAGACTTTCCGCATGTCCTTTGTCTTTTTTAGTTTTTGTTCCCCCCCACCCCCCTTCTTCTCTTTCTTTTCTTCTCCTCTCTTGGTGTGCTTGTTTTTTTCATTTGTCTGTGCATTTGTGTGCTTTTTTTCTCTGTGTGTTTGTCTGTCTGTTTTCCTTTTCAGGACTATCTCAAGAAACAAACCAAAGTACATGCTGGAGAGCCCCAGATATCACTGAGTAGGGAAATAAAATAACCAAAGGCACAACAAGAGCAATCAAGAGACACCACTGAAAGAACACTTCCCGAATGGACAAGCCCTGGATAGTCAATGAGCCTCCTTTAATATAGCAATACTCACAGGTGCAGAGTGCATAACAAGCTTTTAAATCTGACAACAGACAGAAAGCTAACCAAAATGATGAAACAGAAGAACTCTCCTCTAAAGAAATTCCAAGAGGAAGTCACAGGTATTGAATTGCTCAAAACAGATATAAACAACATAACTGAGCAAGAACTTAGAATAATTGTCATAAAATTAATCGCTGGGCTTGAAAAAAGCATGGAAGACATCAGAGAAGCTGTTAATACACAAAGACTAGAGATGTTAAGAATGGTTGTGATGAATTAAAAAAATACAATAAATGAGGTGCAAATAATATGGAAGCTGCCACTGCACAGACTGAAGAAGAGGCAGAGAGGAGAATAGGTGAATTGGAAGACACATTATAGAAAAAGAGGAAGCTGAGAAAAAGAGAGAGAAATTGGCCCAGGAGCACGAAAGGAGAATTCGAGAACTGAATGATACAATCAAATGAAACAATATCCATTTCATAGACTAAGAACGAGAAAAAAGTCCTGAAGGGGTACTTGATCGAATTATAGCTGAGAACTTCCCCAATCTGGGGAAGGAAACAGCCATTGAAATCCAAGAGGCACAGAGAACTCCCCTCAGACGTAACTTGAATCAACCTTCGGCATGACATATGAGAGTGAAACTGGCAAAATATAAGGATAAAGAAAGAATTGTGAGGGCAACTAGGGATAAAAGGGATGTAACATACAAAGAGAAAGCTATCAGAGTTGTTACAAACCTATCAACTGAAACTTGGCAGGCCAGAAAGGAATGGCAGGAAATCTTCAATGTGATGAACAGAAAAAATATGCAGCCAAGAATCCTTTATCTAGCAAGCCTGTCATTCAGAATAGAAGGAGAGATAAAGGTTTTCTAAACAAACAAAAATTGAAAGAATTCATCACCACTAAGCCAGCCCTACAAGAAATCCTAAGAGGGAATCTATGAGGGAAATGTTGCAAGGAATACAAGGTACCTGAGGCATCACTACAAGCATGAACCCTACAGAGAACACAATGACTCTAAGCCCATATTTTTCAATAATAACACTGAATGTAAATATACTAAATGCTCCAACCAAACAATATAGGGTAGCGGAATAGATAAACAGCAAAATCCATCTATTTTCTGTCTACAAGAGACTCATTTTAGACCTGAATACACCTTCGTATTGAAAGTAAGGGAATGGAGAAATATCTATCATGCAACTGGAAGTCAAAAGAAAGCCAGAGTAGGCATACTTATATCAGACACACTGGACTTTAAAGTAAAGGCAGTAACAAAAGATGAAGAAGGGCATTGTATAATAATTACAACGTCTCTTCATCAGAGAGAGCTAACAATTATAAACATCTATGTGCCAAATTTGGGAACACCCAAATACATAAAAAAGTTAATCACAAACAGAAACAATTTTATTGATAATGTTAGACCTTCCCCCCCTGAAGCGAGTCATGAGAGTGAAACCCACAACACAAATGGAGATGGTAAATGGGTTTTATTTTACTTTGGCCGAACGGCCCCTCCTGAGTGTTGGCAAGTCCTCAGGAGACAGCACTGCTGAGCAGGAGCTCAGGGTTTTTAAGGGCTTTGGCATGACAAAATAAGTAATCAATCATAGTTTACAGCATTCTATAGTTGTCAATCGTATTTTTGCACACAAACCTCTTTGTCTTAGGAGAAATTTGAAGTGACCTATCATAGGTCCAAAGAGGAGGCAAGGCAGATGCACAGAAGTGAGAACTTTGTGGTTAAAGAGTGGGATCTAGCAACAGTATCTTAGAAAACAAGTTCAGCTTTAAGTTATAACTTATGGGTTACATCTTAAGACTTCCAGAGCTCAATTTTCCAACCCTTAATTGTTCAGCCAGAAAAGGGTTGGAGAGTGAAACAATGGTTAGTATTTTCTCATTAGGGTCAGCTTGACTGGAGGAGGGTCTTACAGTAAGAATGTGTTAATTGCGTGGGATTTCAATACTCCACTTACATCAATAAATAGATTAACTATACAGAAAATCCTAAAAGAAACAATGGACCAGAACGACACATTGGACAAGATGGATTTGACAGATATATTTAAACTCCACCATGAGGCTAAGGAATTCACTTTCTTCTCCAGTGCACATGGTACATTCTCCAAGATAGATCACATACTGGGTTATAAAAAAGCCCTCAATAAATATAAAATAATTGAGATCATACCATGTACAATTTCAGACCACAAAGTAATGGAACTTGAAATCAACCACAGGAAAAAGTATGGAAAACCTCCAAAAACTTGGAGGTTAAAGACCACCCTACTAAAGAACAATTGGGCCAATCAGACAATTAGAGAAGAAATTAAACAGTATATGGAAACAAATGAAAATGAAAATACAACAATCCAAACTCTCTGGGATGCAGCAAAGGCAGTCCTAAGAGGAAAGTATACTGCAATCCAGGCCTATTTCAAAAAACTAGAAGAAGCACAAATTCAAAATCTAACAGAGAATCTAAAGAAAATAGATAGGGAGCAGCAAGAGCACCCCAAACCCAGCAGAAGAACAGAAATAATAAAGATCAGGGCAGAAATAAACAACATAGAATCAATCAAAAAAAAAAAAAACCAGTTGAACAGATCAATAAAAACAAGAGTTGGTTTCTTGAAGAAAGAAACAAAATTGATAAACTTCCAGCCTGGCTCCTCAGAAAGAAAAGAGAAAACACCCAAATAGACAAAATCATGAATGAAAACGGAGCTATTACAACCAATCCCTCGAAATACAAGCAATTATCAGGGAACACTATGAATAATTATATGCCAACAAAGTGGACTAACTTGAAGAAACGGCCAAATTCCTAAATACACATGCTCTACCAAAATTCAAACGGGAAGAGATAGAAAATCAACAGACCCATAACCAGTGAAGAAATCTAATCAGTTATCAAAAATCTCTCAACAAATAAAAGCCCAGAGCCAGATGGCTTTCCTGGGAAATTCTACCAGACATTTAAAGCAGAGTGAATACCTATCCTTCTCAAGTTATTCCAAAAAATACAAATAGAAAGAAAACTTCTGAACTCATTCTACAAAGCCAGCATCACTTTGATTCCAAAACCAGTGACCCAGCAAAAAAAAGAGAATTACAATCCAATATCTTTAATGAATACAGATGCAAAAATACTCAACAAGATACTAGAAAATCAAATTCAACATCATATAAAAAGAATAATGCATCATGATCAAGTGGGATTCAATCCTGGGATATAGGGCTGGTTCAGTATTCACAAATCCATTAATGTGATACATCACATTAACAAAAGAAAATTAAAAAAACCATATGATCCTGTCAATAGATGCAGAAAAACATTTGACAAAATACAGCATCCTTTCTTCACAAAGACCTTTGAGAAAGTCAGAATAGAAGGGACTTACTTAAACATCATAAAAGCCATTTATGCGAAGTCCACAGCTAATATCATCCTCAATGGGGGAAAACTTAGAGCTTTCTTCCTGAGATCAGGGACACGACAGGGATGTCCATTCTCACCACTGTTGTTTAACAGTGCTGGAAGTCCTAGCATCAGCAGTCAGACAACAAAAGGAAATAAAAAGCATCAGAATTGGCTAAAATGAAGTCAAACTTTTGCTTTTCACGGATAACATGATACTCTACATGGAAAACCCAATAGACTCCACCAGAAGCCTACTAGAAGTTATCCATGAACTCAGCAAAGTCGCAGGATACAAAATCTATGTAAAGAAATAGGTTGCATTTTTATACACCAATAATGAAGCAACAAAAAGAGAAATAAAAAACAGTTACCATTCACAATTGCACAAAAATGCATAAAATACCTAGGAATAAACCTAACCAAAGATGTAAAAGATCTATGTGATAAAAACTATAAAAACTTGTGAAAGACATTGAAGAAGACACAAAGAAATGGAAAAACATTCCCATGCTCATGGATTAGAAGAATAAATATTGTTAAAATGTCATTATCACCCAAAGCAATCTGCACATTCAATGGAATTCCAATCAAATTGCAGCCACATTCTTCTCAAAGCTAGAACAAACTATCCTACAATTCGTGTGGAACCACAAAAGACCCTGAATAGCCAAAGTAATATTGAAGAAGAAAACCAAAACAGGAGGTATCATAATCCCAGACTTCATCCTCTACTACAATACTGTCATCAAGACAGTACGGTATTGGCACAAAAACAGACACAGAACAATGGAATAGAATAGAGAACCCAGAATGGGACCTACAAATGTATGGCCAGTTAATCATTGACAAAGCAGGAAAGAGTATCCAATGGAAAAAAGACAGCCTGTTTATCAGAGGGTGTTGGGAGAACTGATCAGCAACACATGCAAAAAAAAAAAAAAAAGAAAGAAAAAGAAAAAAAGAAAAAAGAAAGAAAGAAAATGAAACTAGACCACTTTCTTACACCATTCACAAAAATAAACTCAAAATGGATGAAGGAGCAGAATGAGAGAGGAAACCATCAAAATCCTAGGAGAAAAAGCAGAACACATCGTCCTTGACCTCAACCACAGCAATTTCCTACTCAACACATCCCCAAAGGCAAGGGAATCAAGAACAAAAATGAACTATTGGGACCTCATCAAGATAATAACTTCTGCATGGCAAAGGAAACAATCAATAAAACTAATAGGCAACCGATGGAATGGAAAATGATAGTTACAAATGACATGTGGGATAAAGGGCTAGTATCCAAAATCTATAAGGCACTCACCAAACTCCATACCCAGTAAACAAATAACACAGTGAAGAAATGGGCAGAAGACAGAAACAGACACTTCTCCAAAGAGGACATCCAGATAGCTTACAGGCACATGAAATGATGCTCAACATCACTCATCATCAGGGAAACACAAATCAAAACCACACTGAGATACCACCTCACACCAGTCAGAGTGGCTAAAATGAACAAATCAGGAGACTATAGATGCTGGCAAGGATGTGGAGAAACGGGCACCCTCCTACACTGTTGGTGGGAATGTAAACTGGTACAGCCGCGCTGGACAACAGTGTGGAGATTCCTAAAAAAACTATCAATAGAACACACCTATGACCTAGCAATAGCCCTGCTAGGGATTTACCCAAGGGATACAGAAGTGCTGATGCATAGGGGCACATGTACCCCAATGTTCATAGCAGCACAGTCAACAATAGCCAAATCATGGAAAGAGCCTAAATGTCCATCAACTGATTAATGGATCAAGGAGATGTGGTTTATACATCCAATGGAATACCACATGGCAATGAGAAAGAATAAAATCTGGCTATTTGTAGCAATGTGGATGGAACTCAAGGGTCTCATGCTAGTGAAATAAATCAGGTAGAGAAGGACGGATAGCATATGTTTTCACTCATAAGTATAACAGGAGAAACTTAACAGACAACCATGGGGAAGGAGTAAGGGGGAAACATAGTCTGGGAGAGGGTGTGATGCAAATCATGAGAGAATCTTGAATACTGAGAACAAACTGATGGCTGAAGTGGGAGGGGGTCAGGTGAAGGGGGTGATGGGCATGGAGGAGGGCACTTGTGGGGATGAGCGCTGGGTGTTTTATGGAAACCAACTTGATAATAAACTAAAAAAAAAGAAAGAAAAATACATTGAATATTATTCTAGAGCATGTTAACTTGAGAAATATTTGGGTAGGTGTCTATCTTTCTATCTTTTTTTAGGATGCCTAATTCTTAGAGAATCTTGTCTTTAAACTAATTGAACTAAGCTATTCACAAATTAATTCTAACAATACCATCTGTAGATAGAACAATATCTCATATTTATAATATACATATAAGTACACAGATGTAAAATTAAGATTAAGGAATCTGGGGCACCTGGATGACTAAGTTGGTTAAGCGTCCGATTTCGGCTCAGGTCATGATCTCATGGTTGGTGGGTAGGAGCTCCACGTTGGGCTCTGTGCTGACAGCTTGGAGCCTGGAGCCTGTGTTCGTATTCTGTATCTCCCTCTCTCTCTGCCCCTCCCTGGCTCATGCTGTCTCTCTCTCTCTAAAAAGTAAATAAAAATCATTAATAAAATATTTAGAAAAAATTAAGGAATGTGTGGGCTAGATGTAGAGCAAGGGCACTTTTCTAGACATTTGAATTTTAAAGAGCACTTCACAACCCTCACACCCCCACCTGCCACCTCTTTTCTTTCCTTCAACCCTAGGAGCAGAGAATGGTCTAGATAAGAGTTCCCAGAGAATTTGAAAGACTTTTAATTCTTTGTGGGTTGTATTTCATATTTTGCAAATATTTGCAAAGTAAGGCCAGTTGCATCCAAACCATCAAGCTGTTGGATTGCAACTTAAAAGCCATCATAGTTTGATCTCTATCTATCTGACCATTTTCCCTTGAATTTGCTTCTTCCCTTCTGCATACACAGTTCTAATCTGAAATTGAGAAAGAAGGCCTTAAAGAAATTCCACCAGGCTCTGAAAATCAGCTTCCAGTCTGACAGCTTTTGACTGTCATTGCTTTGGCACAGTGAGGAGAAAGAGGATGTTTATTTTAACTCTTTCATCCTTGGCATCTCATTTAAAGGATAAGAAGACAGCAGAGTAATAGGAAGTACAAAGGAGTTGAGATCTTTGAGCTCAATTTTGTGACTATTTCACCTAGGTTGTTTAATGAGCAGCTTTCTTAACTTGGATGTGCAAGTAGACTAAGTAGTTTAAAGGGTCCTCATTTGGTCATTTAAAATCACCCTGGTAAAATCCTCTTAAAATCTTTTTCTGACTTCCTTCACTGAGGATTTCCATTTACAACTTGAGGAGCATTTAATCGCCTGGAGCATTTGCCAAAGTGCAATTTCTCTCAAACCCTTCATTTGAATGCTCCTGCAGTCCTTGCCATCAACAAGACAGAAAACACTGAGTATTGTTGCAAAGCCTCAAAAAGGGCTACAAAAAGCATAACCATGAGTGGCCCTGCCTGTACCAGGTATCTTTCCCCAGCCCAGAAGGAAGGACTTCTACCAGGTACTTAGCAGCCTGAAAAGCTGCTCTCCACCTGATCCTTACTCTAAAGGCTTCAGTTCCCTGCCTGCCCATGGAACTATTCAAACACAAGCATCCTCCTGTGGGAAGCAGGGGGAACCTCATCTACTTTTTACTGCAAAACCTGCCTCTCACCCTGTTCCTGAATGCAACCTTCGTGTGTCCCTACATGGAACGCAGTGCCCTTCTCCCTCAGGATGTGTGTATATGTAGTAAACTACTATCAATATTATCTGTGTTCAGTTATCTCATGGTACTTAGGTTTGGGGGGCCTCTCTTTCATCAACAGGAAGAATGGGAGGTGTTCAGAAGACAGGCACATCACAAAGGGAGAAATGAAATTATCTTTATACTCAATTAATATGATAGTCTCCAAAAAAAATCCCAAGTTTTGGGGCCCAGCAGGCCAAAAAACCTCCCACAGAGTGACCATTGATGGCACTGCCTCCCGGGCACAGGAGAGTTTATATAAGTGACCATTGATGGCATTGCCTCCGGGGTGCAGGAGAACTATTTGGGAAGTTGCAGAACAAGTTGAAAGACTGTGAAGCGACATTTGGCCTCCTGGGCTGCATATGTGGCTTCTGTTTAACCTATGATTTTTCTTGTTGCTTTGCAAAAGCAAAAAGGCATATACCTTTAAGTTTTGAATCAACTTGGGTCAGTTAGTGGCACCTGCTTTCCCTTACATTATTTCTGTTCCCAGCTCATTGCCTGCTGTTGGGGCAAACACAATCCTCTGTCTAAAATTAACCCCTTGAATGATAAGCGTCCTGCCCAGACATAGCTGCTAAAGGACCTTGAAGAAAAGAAAATTCTTTGAGAGACAGACTCCCTCATTCCTGTTTTTTTACTTCCGTTCTCACATCTGTTCTCTCTTCTGTGATAAAAAAAAATTATCCTTCCCAGAGCATGTTTTTACTTTTTCAAGGACCATAAACTTAATTAAAGAAAAAAAATGTGTAATCCCCTATTGGCATAAAAGACACTGACTTTCTTAGTAAAGTGTGGTTTTACCACCATTCATGTTGTCTGTCTTCTTTCCTATAGATAGTTCGCCGACACCAACCACCTACTCAGGGACCGTTCGACTGGGGTGCGTGGGCTGGTCCCCACACCCAAGGAAGTGTTTTTCCTAACACAAAAAAAAAAACCCCATCAGAACTAATAAGGGAATTCATCAGGGTGACAGGATTCAAGATCAATAGAAAGAAATCAATTGTATATTTACATACAGCCATGAAGATGAAAAACAAAACTTAAAAATACAACACGATTTACAATGACTCAGAAAAAGAAAAGAACAGAAACACTGAGGTAGAACTCTAAGAGAACATGTACAGGACTCCTAACAGTAATGCTGATGAGAGAAATCAAAGATCTAAGTAAATGAAGAGACTCACCATGTTCATCAGCTGAAAACTGAACATAGTAAAGATGTCAGTTCTCCCAAATCGATATCCCAGTTTGATATAATATCCAGATCTCAGCAAAATTTTCATTAGTTGTTGACATACGTCTTCTAAAATATGTGTTAAAAAACAATGAAATTAGGATTGGTGAAACTAAATTTGATAAAAAATACTAAAGTGAATGATCACTAATTGAAGACTTTCTGTACCTCTGGTCATCAGGAGTAACGGAGGCTGTGGAAGGTCAGGCACAGAGATTGATGGAATCGTGTGGAGAATCCTGAAATAGACCCACTCTAACTCATTTTTTTAAAGTTTACATTATTTACTTTTTTAATGTTTATTGATTTATTTAGAGAGAGAGACAACATGAGTAGGGGTGGGGCAGAGAGAGAGAGAAAAAGAGAATACGAAGCTGGCCTCAAATTCATGTACCCTGAGATCATGATCTGAGCAGAAATCAAGAGTCAGATGCTTAACAGACTGAGCCACCCAGCTGCCTCCAACTCATTTCTGGCAAAGGTACAATGTAAGTACATGGAGAATCGATTTTTTTTCAAACAATAGGCAAAACAAAACAAACAAAATTGGAAGGAAAGGGGGAAAAGGAAAAGAAAAAAAATTAGGTCAATTCTCACACTTTAAAAAAATTTCACTCAATGAAATGAATTTAAAAATAATGTGTACAACTTTCAGAGGAAAACATGAGGAAATGCTGGGAATAAAAATTTTTGGGGTTGGGTGAAGAGCTCTTAGACTTGACATCAAGGCATCAGCCATAAAGGGAAAACATGAATGAATTCAGCTTTATCAAAATTAAAGACTTTTATTCTATAAGATATTCTATTGAGAGACTGAAAAGGTTAGCTCCTAAAAGAAAACAATTGCACACCCAAAATACCACATACACCATGTGTCTAGAATCTATGAAGAACTGTCAGGACTCCACAATAAAATAAATAAACAGGCAAAGAAACACACACACACGCACACACACACACGCGCACACACACACACACACCTGCTCTAATTACAAAATGGATGAAAGCCATGAAGAGACATTTATCAGAGAGAATATTGATATGGAAAATAAACTCAGTGAATGATGTTCAACATCAGTAGCCAGGAGGAAAATGCAAATTAAGAACATGCTGAGATATCACTCTGTACTTACTAAAATAGTTTAAATATGAAATAGAGTCAATGCCAGTGATCAGAATGTGGAGAAACTGAAGTCTCCTGCACTGACAGGGGATGTGAACTCGTACAGCCCCTCTGGAGGACAGTTTCACAGTCTCCTAAAAACTGCACATACACATAAAATTCCTGACCCAGGAATCACATTTCATGGCCTTTATGTCAGAAAAATGAAACCTCACATTCACCAATGTTCACAGCAGCTCTATTTGCTATACCCCCAAACTAGGCACCTCCAAAAGGCCCTGCAGAAGGTGAACAGTTAAACTGTGGTGCGTCCGTACCCTGGAACCCTCTCAGCAACGAAAACAAGCGAACGGCGGCTCCACCCGACAACCTGGATGGCTCTCAAGGGCATTGTGCTCGTGAAAAAAGCTAGTCCCCTACTGAATGATTCCATCTACCATTCTCGAAATGACAAATTATAGAGATGGGGCACAGATTAGTGGTTATCAGGTGTGGGGTGATGTGGTCTGAAGGGAAGTGGCTGTGAATACAGCGGGCAGCGTGAGGGAGGTCTCCGTGGGAATGGAATAGTTCCGTGCGTGCCTGCGGTGCGGGTCACACAGGTGTGCACATGGGTGAGACAGAGGCGTGTGACTGGACTTGCACACTTTACCAACATGGTTCCTAGTTTTCATATTGTAGTTCTTTGCTATATAATCGTTTAGGGAAACTAAATAAAAGGTCTTTCAATGCCGCCTTTTGATCTTCCTTGGAAAATATCATTATTCCAAAATAAAAAGTTGCTAAAAGGTGGCCTTCTGGATAAAATCTAGAACCCTCACAACATCTAATGCTAGCCAGCCAGGATGTAGCACAATAAGGAATCTCATTCCTTGGTGATAGTCATGCAAAATGTTACAATTGTTCTGAAAGTAACTATGGTCATTTCTTACAAAGCTAAGCATGCTGTGACCTCACAGTCCTGCATTCACACTCCTGGGTGTTTACTCAAATGATTGAAAACATGTGTCCATATAAAAGCTGGCACAGAAATGTTTATATCAGATGTGTTCACAACTGGAAACTTGGAAGCAATCAAGACGTCTTGCGATAGGTGAATGGATAAACTGTGGAACTAGGATACGATGATGTGTTATTCAGCAATTTCTAAAAGCTATTCAACTTTGAAACCTTAACTGCATATTGCTAAGTGGATGAATTCTCTTAGACTAAAGAGCTCTTACTATAGGGTTGCAATTCTATGATATTTTTGAAAAGCCAAATAGAGATCTGTATACTAGCAAGTGTGAATCTTAATCTAAACTATGGACATCAGTAAATAATAATGTATCAATGTTGTCTCATTAATTGTAACAATGTACCACATTAACGACACATGTTAATGGGAGAAACTGTAAGTGGAGCAGGAAGGGAAGATACAAATTAGGGACTTTGTATTTTCTATCCAATTTTTCTGTAAACTTAAAACTACTCTTCAAAAGGAAAGTATTCGAAATGTGATTTTTTTAATGAGAGGAGAGATGTTTTCTTTTTTATTCCACATGTGTCTGAGTTTTAGTGTATTCTCTATTGCATATCTATTCATTTTAGAGTAATAAGTAAGAGTATGTAAAAGAAACATTGGTGCCTGTTACCAAATTTCTAAAGATGAGGCTTTGAATCTACAAGCCTTAGGTACAGAAACTGGCTATTTTCATTTTTTTTAACTTTGTGTGTGTGTGTGAGAGAGAGAGAGAGAGAGAGAGAGAGAGAGAGAGAGATTTAGCAGGAACGGGGAAGGGCAGAGGGAGAGGGAGGAGGTTGGAGCAGGAGTCATGCTCAGGGAGTAGCCCCACACAGGGCTCCATCTCATGACTCTGAGGACCCCAACCTGAGAGGAAACCGAAGGTCGAATACTTACCCAATTACGTCACCCAAGGCCCCAGAAACTTGCTATCAGGTGTTAAAAGATAAACCGAGGAATAAGATAATTTCCAAGTGTTTGACACCATGATTCAAAACTGAAAATGATGAAGAGGTCTCTGACAGGAGCTGGAGAAAGGCTTTGATAGAGAAGATGCAGAGGCAAACCATGAAAATTACCTGATTCACTATATCTTATTCAGTCTGACTTGGAAAATCCCCATTGGTGATTGGTAAATTTTGCTGGGATATGAGTGCACTTACAGGAATTGATTCTGGCTTAGGTTTCAGTCTGCTAATGTAAGTTACCAAACTGCTAGAGCCATCTCCATCTAATGGCCTCCTAGTAAAATTACTCCAATAATTCTCCCATTTGGGTCATCTTTTCACATATGAGTGATGGACCAAAAAAGAAAAACAGGCATTAGTGTCTCTCTCCAGTCACCATCAGTGTTAGGTTGTTCTTGTTTCCCTGTGAAACACATAGGTTCTAAGATCAAGTTCATGGAAGGTGTTTCCATCTCACTATTCATGTCATTTCTTCTTCTTCAAGTGCAGTGAGACCATCTGATGTACTGCTGGTGACTATAAACATGTGTTTTTTAAGATGTTTGAGAGAACACAGCTTCATGAAGACTATCAGGAGAATACAAAGGGACTGAAGTATGTCTCTTAGTAGGGACTCCCATGTACTAACCCAGTTGGTGGCAATGGGTTTTAGCCAAGAAGCTTGTTTGTTATTTTCCTGTATTTGAGTTTCTGTAACATTAGAGGTGTTGATTCAGGAGCAGCAGGAGGTATTTCTATGGCACAGGCTCCTTCTTGAGCCAACAAGCAATCTAAAGCATTTTTATTACCCAAAACCACCTTATCAGCTCTAAAGGATCCTTATGGTTAAGTGGTATATTTTGGGGTGATATATTCTGTTACCTTTCAAAGTCATCTTGCTTTGGTTTGTGCTTTTCTGAGATTTTTACCATCAGGCAATTGAAATTTTGAGAAAAATGATTGAATTTATACTTTTGGAAGCATTATTGTTGTACCTAATTACTCTCCTTGCAGTTTTCTTTTGATTTTTATAATAATAAGTCAGTGTGGTAAAAATTGCCATCACTATCTTCATGAATGGAATCAGGTAGGTTAGATAAGCAAGGTTTCAGTAAATATACAGATAGAAAATGTACAGTAAGTGGAACCCCAAATTGACATCATTGCAACTGCCCTTATTTGCCACTCTACCAAACAGTTAAGATAATCAATCTGTATGCTTTCGGGGAGGCTCTGGTAACCAGTTGATAATAGTTTCACAGATAAAGGAGCAATAGCCCACTGAGCCTCAAACATTTTTCAATCCACTTACATGTCATGTTCTGTCCAACCTCCCACTTTTTACCTTGCTTTTCTATTTAGGGTTACATATCTAATACAAGACTGTTCCAGGAATAAGTCAGACCACTCTCCTGGTAATGAAACAGGCATCCAAGACCATGTTAATAAGATGGGTAACACTGATCTGCAATGTCCAACCCTATTTTTCATTAAAACTGGAGTGGGTGTTACTGATACATAAATTCTGTAAAGTATATGTATCATCCTCTTCCACTCCCTACTCCATTCCAACCTGCTCCCCGTCATCAGTCTTATTTATTATCTGAGGCTAAACCTTAGGCTTTGCATTCATTTTACCAAAGAACCAGATATGTCATTGGCTTGGAGACTCAAGAACCAAAGGCCAGATCCTGAAGCCATTGCTAAGTGGAGATCTCCTAATGAACTCTACACTAAGGTTTTTCATAAGGGGACTGGATTGTTTGTAGATGCTACAAGTGAAGCATGGTACTAATGAGCCTACATACTTCTGATTACTTATAGAACTTATCACAGACATTCAACATTCACACACTTCAGGAAGAAAGAATCATATATATTCCCTAGTCTCGGTGAAGAAATGGTTAGGACACAAAACTCAGACCCATCAAAAGTCTATTATGTTAAAAAAAAAATCACAATCACAGAAGAAAACCAAGCAATAAGTGTAGAAGAGATTTCTGTTGAACAGCCAAAAGGTTCTATAGCAGAGAAAGGATCCTCTGGAGTCTATTTCCGAGGCATCACATGGTGATGATAAAATGAGGGTAAGGTTGCCTGGGTGACTCAGTCAGTTAAGCGTCCAACTTGGCTCAGGTGATAATCTCACGGTTCCTGGGTTTGAGACCTGCGTCAGGCTCTGTGCTGATAGCTCAGAGCCTGAGGCCTGTCTTCAGATTCTGTGTCTCCCTCTCTCTGACCCTCCCCTGCTCGCACTGTCTCTTTCTGTCTCTCAAAAATAGGTAAAAAAAATTTTTTTTTAATTTAAAAAAATAAAAATAAAATCATGGTAGAAAATGGAGAAAAACAGACCCAAGAAGGGCAATACATGGGAATAACTAGATGTCAGAGTCTGGACAGATCAGGAAGGCATCATTATTCTTAGAATAGCTAAGGGGCTGGATAATGCTGAAGAATAGTTGTCTTCAGTGAGGTGAACAGTTGGAGTTTTGTTGGGCTTATAAAGCAATTAAATCACAAATTTCTTCATTGTTCTTCTCTCTAAGAAATGCCATTGCCTGTAGGAAGACACACATGGTTACTAAAGATTAAGATGAATATTTTAAGATCTTTTACAGATCTTTCCTCTTCTCCCTTAATCATTTGATTTGGAAAAGCCACTTAATATTTACCTAACATCCATCCAGTAAATACAACCTTTTGAACGTGAACTGCATCTCCTACACTCCAAGTGAGTATGAATGAGCAGAGCACCGGCTTACCTTTTCTTGGAAGTTTCAATATCAAGTTTCAGATTCGAGAAGCAAGAATAGGTATTGACCTTCAAGAGAATTTCATTTCATGCACTGAATCTGCCCTAGTTCCAAGTGAGCCAAACTCTGGAAATCCTTCTTAACTGAAAGCCTGCCTCCAGAAATATGAACCAGGAAGTGCCTAAATGTTTCCTAGATCACTTTGATTCAATAATATGATGTGAAACAATGGCCTTAGGTAGTGGAGATAATTCCCAAGACTGATGTTGTGGTCTAGGAGCACATGTACAGAAAGGAATATGGGACCTTGGAGCTTTGGGACACCAGATGAAGTCAAGGTCTGATTCTATCTTAGCAAGGATAAATCAAGAGCCCTGACTTTCCCATCATTTTCTTTAAGGCATCAACATTCTTTTTTCCCAAGGCTGTTTCCTATCCTTCTACCCTTGAAAAATTCTATATATGTCTTCCTCTGACCACATTAACCCCACCTGTGGATGACTCACAGAGGCCTTCTGCATTCCCAGCATTGACTTTGTGCATGCCTTTGATGATGAAGATGGTTCCAACATGATACCCACCAGACCCACGACCAGGCCCAGGGCACATACCACGTTCTCTGTTGTCTCTGGGAGGGGGGTTGGGGCATCAAACTCTGGGGAAAACAAAATAGAATACAGTACAGAAGTAATGATCATGGTCTGGAGTAGCACTTAGAAACAAATTAAGTATTTTATCAATGCATATTTATCAATTACATAAATAAGAAGAAAACAGCATGATGCATGAAGGGAATGCAGATTCCCTTCTGCATCAAGTAGGGGGAGCCAAATAATGGGAGAATTGTACACTTGCAACTGTTATAGATGAGTTAAGATACTCTTGGAGAAAAACATAGACGAAAGGAGATTGAAGGATAGTCCATACCCCAGCGCTTGAGAAGAGGCTCGTCCCAACTCCAGTGCTCCACCTTGCAGTCATAGACATCCTCAGTTGAGGGCAGGAAAGGGAGATAGTGGAACCTGTGGAAAAGGCAGTCTTTCCTGGGAAGGAATACAGTCCCTGGCACTCCTGTGGTGACAGGGTTTCCATTTCTTTTTTTTTAATAGTTTATTGTCAAATTGGTTTCCATACAACACCCAGTGCTCTTCCCCACAAGTCCCCCGCTCCATTACCACCACCTCTCCTCCCCCTCCCCCTCCCCCTTCAACCCTCGGTTCGTTTTCAGTATTCAATAGTCTCTCAG
>NC_043706.1:30615550-30618836 GCF_006229205.1 Suricata suricatta | reverse complement strand
ACTCCATTGTGTATATATACCACATCTTCTTGATCCACTCATCAGGTGATGGACATTTAGGCTTTTTCCATGTTTTGGCTATTGTTGACATTGCTGCTATGAACACTGGGGTACATGTGCTTCTATGCATCAGCATTTCTGACTCTCTTGGGTAAATCCCTAGCAGTGCTATTGCTGGGGAACTCCCTTATGACCCAGCAGGGTTTCCATTTCAAGCCATGTGACATTGATCACTGTTGGGAAGAACTTGTCAGTGAAACAGATGAGGATGTTGGGCTCTCCCAGTTCCACAGGGACGTTTGACAGCACAGTCACCTCAGGAGGTAGTGGACACATATGACAGAAATTAGACTTCGCTGCTTAGGCTAACCCCTCTCCCTCCCACTGAAGCTGAAAAAGCAATTGAAACTATGCCCTGAGAATCCATGCCACAGTCTCAGGTACCCATCTCTGATATTCTATCCCATGAACTGGAACCCATGTTAAAGTATAAGATATATAAGGATATTATAGGTATTGGGGATAATTTCATTCCTGTCTCTCCTGGCATAGATTTGGGGCAATAACTCACAGTGTAAGTGACTGTGGATGGCAGGGACAAGATGTGAGCACATCAGGAAAGGAACAAACTTATATAAAGTTCTTGGGCTTGTGGCACAAGAGGTAGGGGCTTGCTGAAGGCAAGTCTAGGTTCCTGGGAGGGAAAGGCAGTCACAACTTTAACAAGGCAAAGCATCTATTTTAAAAGTTAGGATTCCATGTCTAGGAGTGCAGCAGGTACCATTGGTGTTTGGGGTGTGGTTGGAGTGCTTTATCATGATGTCCAGGTTAGCTTTGTCCCACCTATATTGGCCAATGCCTGGGCTTCAAAGCTGGCAAAACGTCCAAATTCTTCAAGCCACTACACTGTCTCCTTTTCCATATCCGTGTGGAAAATTTCATCACCGTCAAAGTCAAACATAAACTCTTCTGATGGATCAGGGGTCAGATAGGACTCAGCCTGGATGATCAAATGCTCCTCTGAAAAGGCAGGAAAGGGTGTTAGGGTGGGAACCAGGTGGAGGAGAGAAAAAAGAATCCAGGATGTGAGACACTGTGTGGGCAGGGGCAGTGGAACCACATGGAGGGCAGGAGTGATGGAGAGCTGGGGTGAGTCTGAAGAGGAGGCTCAGGTGGAGGATATCCATGTTGAACAAAGCTGGAAGGCAGAAATAAAGGATCAGAATTAGAGAGAGTGGATTGAAGGAAAAGAGGGCTGAAAATCCCAGAGTCTTATGAAGCTGTTGGTAAGCTCCATGCTACTAGCTGTGAGGTGATCCCCTCTTTGGAAATTCATCAGCATCTCCTAAAAAAGAATTGATACCTGATGAATGGATCAAGAAGATGTGGTATATATACACAATGGAGTATTACATGGCAATGAAAAAGAATGACATCTGGCCATTTGTAGCAAGCTGGATGGACCTCGAGGGTGTCATGCTAAGCGAAATAAGTCAGGTGGAGAAGGACAGATACCATATGTTTGCACTCATAGGTCTAATAGGAGAACAGGAGAAACCTAATGGAGGGCCAGGGAGAGGGGGAGGGGAAAAGAGAGTTGGGGAGAGAGAGGGACTCAAAACCTGAGAGACTATTGAATACTGAAAACGAACCGAGGGTTGAAGGGGGAGGGGGAGGGGGAGGAGAGGTGGTGGTAATGGAGGGGAGGACTTGTGGGAAAGAGCACTGGGTGTTACATAGAAACCAATTTGACAATTAACTATTAAAAAAATAAACATTAAAATTTTAAAAAAAAGAATTGATCACTCACTGTCTTTTTCCCAGGCATTGAACACACTTCAGTCTTAATCCAGGGAAGTGATCAGTGTATTGCAGCTCTAAGAAGAGGGAGACACTCTTTTAAAGGCTGGGTTCTGAACTCTGGAATCAAATGAAATACTGAATTCTCTTTGATCAATGGAGATAAAGTTAACATACAGGATTGTATTCATTTACATACACAACATAATGCTTTGACATCTATACACATATATAATGCTATTCATATCAGTTGCATGGCCTCCCTCTCCCTGAAAGATTGTTGCTGTGGGGTGATGTTCCTTTCTGGTGATCATCATTATAATATCTGTGCTCAAAATGTGCGGACAGGATTCACATGCCAAAATTTAACTACCATGTATTCAGCTAAGTATAGGAGCTGAGAACATCTCATATTTTTCTCATTTAATCCCCACCAAATTATGTGAGATTTAAGTTTGTAATTGCACTAATTTTCCAGTAAGAGTCATTGAAGTCCAGACTGCAGCTCGTTAATGCTTCTCAGAACATACTTTTCCCTCACATTTGGCTCACTTCAAAGTCAGTGGTATTAGTCAGTATAGAACTCAGGCTTTGCTCCTCTAAAGTAAATGTGATTGACTTCAATTAAGGGTAATGGCAGGACTCCTCCAGACAACTATTTTTTATACATTCAGATTTATAGCAACATAATACCTGTCATCTTCTTTTTTTCACTTCAAATCATGTCTTGCAAGTTTCCAAAGTTCATCTCTCCAGTGCTTTCAGAACTCATCTACATAGATTTGATTCTCTCAGCACCTACCTTTGATAGCACAGGATTCCTGAGGACCCATCAGGAAAGCCATGATAAAAAAAAAATCCACAGAGGAGCCAAGATGGCGGAGAGGAAGGGAGCTCTGTAAACTTCATCTGTCCCATCGATCGAACTGAGAAGGACATTACTCTCATCTGCAAGAGCGGAAGGAGAAAATACGGACTCCAGAAGGAAGAGAACCTGAAGGATACCTAAGTGAGTGAGTGTGAACTGGGGAGATTGGAAAATGGGCAAGCCCGAGACGGACAGGGCAGGTGGGAGCCCCAGCCCAACGCAGGGCAAGCGCACGGAGCCCGAGAGACAAAGGGAAGAGACAGAGAGACTGAACACGCTCATAGTACTGTCTCTGGGGAAGAGGTAAAGAACACTTAACTGCGCTTGGAGAGAGAAGCTCACTCCATAGATAACTGCTGGGCAGCCTAAATCCCGAACCCAGGTGGCACACAAGGGAAGGAACAGCTTCCAGCCCAGTGCCATCTTGGCGAGGAGTCGGTGACCGCTGCCACGGCGGTGATAGGGGTGCTCACTTCGACATCAGTTTTGGGAGTGGGAGCACGCACCTCATTTCCACTGCACATCTTGCCCCCAGCATTGGCCCCACAAAACCTGAATCCCGGGTGCCAACAGGGAAAAAATAGCCCCCACCTCTGCGTGATCCCGGCAGGGAATTGG
>NC_043706.1:30597904-30615450 GCF_006229205.1 Suricata suricatta | reverse complement strand
ATGAAACAGAAGTTGGTGTTTGGATTTTTTACTTTGCTTTTCTGTTTGGAGTGTCATTGCAACTACTGTATTGTAAATGATGGAAAATAATTGCATATGTTAAAAAATATGAAACTTTATAAAGTAAAAAATAAATAAATAAAAATTTAAAAAAAAAAATCCTAGGGGCGCCTGGGTGACTCAGTCGGTTGGGCGTCCGGCTTCGGCTCAGGTCATGATCTCATGGTTCGTGGGTTCGAGCACTGAGTCGGGCTCTGTGCTGACAGCCAGCTCAGAGCCTGGAGCCTGCTTCAGATTCTGTGTCTCCCTCTCTCTGGCCCTCCCCTGTTCATGCTGTCTCTCTCTCTGTCTCTCACAAGTAAATAAAAAACATTAAAAAAATATCCTAGCTCCAGGACTCCAGTTATGGCCATTTTCTTCTTGAGTGCTTTGACAGGGATAGAGTATAGCGTAAGACTGCAATAGCAGTGACAAGACTAAAAGAAAAGAGAATAATCTGTCTTTAAAATTCAAATCACTTAAGCTACAGCCAATCAGAAAGAGTGTTTGAGATGACACATCTGTTACTAAGGAAAAGGCTCTTGTAAATAGTTCAGGAGAGGAACTACTTCATTTATTCTTAATCAAATATACACACAACCAAATAACAACACACAAAAAAAATCAGGTTTTTGAGAATGTTGGGAAGTAACTCACAGTCTCTTCCATCCCAGCCCAAAAGCAAGAAAGAGATGTGCTTGAAGCTTGATAGTGAGAGGAGAATCAATGGAAACCCATCAAAGTGAGAGCTAATGACAGATCATTCCTGTGCTGTGACAGCTAATAAATCATCTTCAGAGATGGTAAAATTGCCATCTTATGGAGAATGCTTGCTTTTGGCAGTATTGGGTGACAGAGCCTCAGTTAAGAACCTTCTTATTGCTTTAGGTTTCTCCTCCATGTCCTAGTCTCCCAGATTGACAACTCAGTCCGAGAGCTGGGAATCCCTGGCACTGTACCATATTTAGAGAACATCAGAGGTGAAATTTAGTTTCAACTCTCCCTTAAATATAGATGGATCATAGAGAGGTCATAGGTAGTGGTTATTGGAAACCATGGACTGTAATCCCTACCATTTAAAATATGACTAGAGATTGGAGTGACTGGAGCAGGGCAGGGGATTCACCACATTTGAGCTCAGGTTTATGAATAGGGTGGAGCAAATAGGGCAGAGCCTATTTACTGGCAGCAATAGAAATAATAAACTACAGGGAAGTTTTACCATAACATTCCTCATGCTTTAACATCATGAATGGTGTCCTTGTGACATAAATTATTGAAACTGTGTTCCTAAAATTTTATTTTGATATTCCCCATTGAGAAAACTGAAAGTCAAGACACTGGCCCTCATGTTTCTGAACACAAAGGGCCATAATAAGGAAAATAAAACCACACATAGAAAGAGCTGAACACAAACACAAACAAAGTGCTAAACCAAACCAGTGAAGAGAGACCTGGCAGTGAGGGGGCCCAACAGATGGTAAGTTCACTGTTTAATGTCAGTCATGACACATATGCTCAGGGTGGAGTTTCCACACCGTTGTGCTGATGCCTTATCTTGCCCCACAGCTGCCCTCACAAATCATGAGGGAGAAAACCCTACACATTGCTGATTATTTGATCACATCCAAGGGTTTTGAACATCCTCGGACCCTGATTTTTGGATCACTTGGGAGAGACCCACAGCACACTTTTGCCCCAAAATTGTTAAGAAATACACTTCCTGGAGGCAAGAGAATAGTCCACATGAGAGTTCTGCAGCATCAGTCTCTGCTGAGAGTCTGGTCCTATGGTTTAGGCTTGTCATCTCTCTCAGAGGAAAAAGCTAGTCTGATGTTTCTATGTCTGCCCTTTACTGGCTTGCATACTAAGTTGTTCTTAAGATGTTCATAAATAGATGGTAAGCAGGCATTTTTGAGAAAACATTTTGTATGTTATTATAGCACCTTCAACCCAAGGTCGTGTTCACCAACTTACGATATGGCTTAGTTCTAAAACACTGATTGGTTCCTCTTAGGAAATTACTAAACTTGGGAAACTTTAAAACATACTTTCAGTTCCCTTTCCCTGTGACAGCAGAGCAGGTCCTATTCAGACACTGCTCATGGTCTCCAGTTCTCTTCCTATACTGTAGTTCCTATGTCTGAGGGGATTTCCAAGGACACCTGGGTAAGTTGTTCTCAGTGACATCAAATGGTTAGGAGTCACTGTCTAGTAAGAGTTCAGTCTGTAAGTAAATGTCCCTGGAGACATTCTCAACAGAATTGTTTGTTACAATTTTTCTATGTTATATGGGCTTATACCTTTAGGTAGCCAGGGTTCCTTTAGGAAGGTTGGAAGAGCACAGGTCAGTGCATACCCCCTAATGCCAAGAGATCAGAAACCTGTGGGAAGCCTTTGTGGACAGCTCAGTTTCTCTAGAGTCCCGTGGGAAACACTGTCTTGGGAACACAAGGCTGTTGCCACGACCATTGTGTGTGAAACCTTGTTTTCACTGCTTCAGCCTTCCTGCCACCTCCCAGATCTCATACTACTAACTAGTACTTGCAGCGTGTGGTCCACATCCAATCCTGGGGCAAAGAGACTCTTACTTCTATTCCCTGTGATACACACAAGACATAGAAGCTAACGGAAAAATTATTAAATGAAAATATATATCTTGATATATCTACATCTCTAGCATCTGTTTATCTCCACCATGGTTCACTCAGGCTCCTTCCACAGTATGAAAGCTAGAGCCAGAAGCATATTAATTGGGGTATTAGGTGAGGGTTTGGACATGATCGCTTTCCATTTACCCAGGTGATATCTGATGCCTCACCGCTTCATGTGTGTAGTTTGTGTAGGAGGAATCTGCAGCTCCTTCCTTTTGCTTTCCTTCCTTACCTATTGCCCTTAGTGTGCAGAACTTCCTATCAGACCTGATGGGGGGAGGGGGATATCGATCCAGGCATGTCCTTCCCAAATCTACATGTAAGACACTCTACTGGTTCTGTTTCATTTTTTTCCCCATCTTGAGAGGTGGCAGAAGCTATTGCTGCTAAAATAAATTTCTGTCCATGTGAGGAGCGTCAACAGTAGATATAAACAAATGTGCTAAAGTGGTGGGGTGTGGGCCTTCCTAATCTGTTCCATCTGAATAAAGAGAGCATGGTGTTTTGGCCCATCTCTGACTTGGGAGAATGACAGCATGTGAATTTAATTTGTTTTCTCTTCACCTGTACCTGAAAGCTACTCTTAAAAGTCTGAGTTTTTAATAGGCCCTAGGGTTGTGTAATTACACTTCTCTGCTTAGGTAGTCTGTCAATAAGAACATGGAGATTAATGCCATGTACTGTCTCTCTCTCGCTCTCTCTTGCTCTCACTCTCACTCTCACTCTCTCTCTCTCCTTAGAGGAATTATTCTCCTGATTTATAGGAATTATAGCATACCAGAGGATTTATTTGCAAAATTTTAATAAGTAGAGCATTCTAAAATTTCCTGTATGTTGCACAAACATATCTGAAAGCAGCAATTTGATTGTTTGGAACAATGTAAAATAATCAATTGTCCCAATTTGATTAAAATAAATCCATTTCTACTCTCTGCTGGAAATTTTTGCAGAGAGAAGTGAGTTGCATTCTCCTTACTCATGTTCTATGTGGGATGGATTCAGAAAGAGGGAGGAAGAGAAAAAGGCAGGAAATGTCTTAGTGGGAATAAAATGTCCGTATTCTCTGGGACTGGATGATGTGCAAAGTAAAGGTTTTCTGTTGTGTGAGGTTTGGCAGTCCCTTCCAAATCCCGCCTGGCCTATGTCTGGTGTGTAAGAGACCCCAAAAGATACTTCGTGCCTACAACTCTGGGAGTGCAGAGCATTCCCAACATGCCACCCTCTCCATGATCTGTCACTAACAGATCCATCTGTCCTGCCCTCTAATGTCCTGGGTGTGGTCAGGAACCAATTCCATTGTCCTCAGGCACTCTGCTTCATGGCTGGTGAAGCAAACTCTTGAGCCTCCCAGAAAATAATTGACTACAATCCCGGCATGTGAGTTACTCCCTTTCCTACTGCTTTGGGGGTAGAGGCTAGAATTCATAATTAAGCACAGATCTATCCAAAGGTATCATGAATATGCTCTCTCTACTCTCTGACCACCATTTGGTTAGTTGAAAGAGAATAATAGAAACATGTTTTCCTCACTTTAAAATTCTGCAAAACGGGAAATGAATAGTTTCATAGTTCATAGATATATCTGTATTAAAGTCCCTTTAGGTGAAATTGTGGAAAGAAAATAGATATCACGTATATATGTTATGTGGAGATGTATAATGTACAGCCATTTTCTATCATTAGTCACATATACCATAATCTTAATACAGTGGAAGAAATGAACAGAATCTAGCTATGTGAGCTAGGTTTCTTAGCCCGATTTTCCTTCTGAGTAATAGACAACAGTCAGCTTCTACCATGGCTCCTCTTGGCTTCAGCATTACATGAGGGCCTGTCTGTTAATGCTTGAGAATTTTTCTATCTCTTGTAAGTCTCCTGCTTTGTTCCAAGGGTAAAATCGGTATCAGAGGAATCAGTCAGGTCTGGGCTCTGTTGAAGTAGTCACATGACAGTGTTAGTGTACTTGTAAGTTCACAAAACACATCTACTCCTGGGGCATGTGCCACATAAAACTGCTTAGCCTTGAGGATTGTTCTCTCAGAGGATAGTAATTGGCTTTTTATGGGGACCCTTCCCTTAGTCAGGAGGGAATTTAGGGGCTGGGTTTTCAGAACTGACCATGTCCAGACAGTAGTGCGCTCATTACTGCCACCGTTTCTCTGGGCGTGTGCAAGCTTCTGTAGGAACGTGGGCCCCCAGAGTGTGAGCTTTGCTCCTGTCCGCAGACTGTGGGAATGTCTGTATAGAAGCCCTTCTGACACTTACTCTTCTAAGAGGGGTAAGTGAGGGTGAGAAACTAGAGCTTGAAGAGGTTTGATTTAATGTATTTGGTCAGCAGTCTTACCCAAGGAGCACTGCAACACACTCGCAGAAAATTTAAGAATAGAGGAAATATGAGGATGAAAAGTTAAGAAACGTGAAGAATGAATCAATGTGTCCACTGACTGACTGGATTAGGATAAGGTGCTAGGAAATGATTTAAAAATGTACTTAGTTAAGGTCTGAAGTCTTAAAGTCATAAATGAATGAACTAATTTTTTACACAAAAATTGAAGTTGTGAAGAGGAGGGGAGTCTCATTTGGACTGAATATGGCCTGCGCCCAGCACGGAGTGTGAGGAAACATGTTGGTTAAGGCAAGAGGACAGGGGAGAACATGAATGCACACATGGCATCTCAAGAACAGATCATTTCAACCCTCTGATGGGATAATACATGAGGAGTGGTCAGTGTTGTAAACTATTTTAGAAAAACCAGGACCAGGGCGGCTGGGTGGCTCAGTCAGTTAAGCATCTTGCTTCGCCTCAGGTCATGATCTCATGGTTCATGGGTTCGAGCTCCGCATCGGGCTCTGTACTGACTGCTAGCTCAGAGCCTGGAGCCTGTTTCAGATTCTGTGTCTCCCTCACTCTCTGACCCTCCCCTGCTCACTCTGTCTCTCTCTGTTAATTAAAATTAAAAAAGCATAAAAATAAAAATTAAAAAAAAGAAAAACCGGGAGTAAAGATGTAAAGTAACTTACATATTTTGGATTTCTGAGGTTACTTTTAAACTTTACAACTTATAAGATAGAAAGAAAGAAGAGAAATAGGCCTGAGGATTGTTAAGGGTTTTACTGAAATGTGTTTTGGTACCCACTTTGTTTCTCACCAATTACAAACACCACAAATAATGGCTATATTATCTTACCACCATATCTTATAGATAATAATAACATTTACGATTTGTTCTGTGAAATCTGGGTATTAAAAACGTCTTTAGGGTGAGGTACCACTTAGGGGGTAGCACAGTGGTTTTCCCAACCAAGTGTTTGACCCTGTAGCCAGTAGGATGGGTCCACTGAAAACTGTAAAACCACTCCAACATAAGCACAGTCAGGAGGTGAGGATATTGTCTTGTCTTGACACTGTGCTTATAGGGGAATATTCAAAGGTTCTCAGGAAAAAGTTTCCCACTTTTTTGTTTTTGTTTTTATAATGCATGGTAAAATGAAACTGGGATTATCTCTTGTGGTCAGTAGTATTTAATTCTTTTTAAATTTTGACTGAGTATCCAGGGGTCTTTGAAAGAGCAAAGCTCTTAATGTAGTATGCATTACCTAATATTTCTACTTGTACATACAGATATTCTCAGGTATGTTTGATATAATTAGGTTGTTTAATGATTACTAATTCAATAACCTTTAAAGTCTTTTTATACTGAAGAGAAGAAGAAAAAGAGAAAAAAAAGTCTTTTTATACTACATTTCACAGAGGTTTTTTTTTTTAGGTTTATTTATTTATTTATTTTGAGAGAGAGAGACAGAATCTTAAGTAGGATCTATGATATCAGTTCAGAGACTGACGTGGGGTTTGCACTCACAAACCCAGAGATCATGACCTAAGCCAAGATCAAGAGCCAGATGCCTAACCAACTAAGCCACCTAGGCACCTGTGTTTCTTTTATTTTTTTTCTTTTTTGTTTTGATAAGCACACCACATAGAATGTGATTGAAAAAATACTGTTTTTTGATGGTGCCAGGCTGGTTAAGTGTCCAACTTCAGCTCCTATCATGATCTCAAGTTGGAGAGTTCAAACCCTGCATAAAGCGCTGTGTGGACCGCTCAGAGCCTGGAGCCTGCCCTGGGTTCTGTGTCTCCCTCTTTCTCTGCCCCTCCCTGCGTTATGCTCTATCTGTCTCTCGCTCTCTCTTAAAAATAAATAAACATTAAAAATTTTTTAAAGTACTGTTTTTTGAGCATTTAAAATTTTTGTAAATTTTTGAATTTTGATTTAAAAAAAATATATAATTCATTGTCAGGTTGACTAATGTACAGTGCATTCAGTGTGCTCTTGGTTTTGGTGGTGGATACCCGTGAATCATTGCTTACATACAACATCAAATGCTCATCCCGATAAGTGCCTATAAATATTTTTAATTAAAAAATGTTTAATTGAACTCTAGTTTAACATTATATTAGGTTCAGGTGCACATCAGAGTGATTTCACAACTATATACATTAGGATATGCTCTCCAGAAGTGCAGTTGTCATGTGCAACCACACAAAGCTACTACAGTATTTGTGATTCTATTCCGTACAGTGTATGTTTCATCCCTGGGATTTAGTTATTTTACAACCAGACGTTTGTACCTCTTAATTCCCTTCACTAATTTCAATCATTCCCCCCCGTCCCCATATATCTCTGGCAGCAACTAGTTTGTTCTCCATATTTATGAGTCTGTTTCTTTCTTTTTGTTGTTGGTGTTTGTTCATTTGTTTTAGAATTCATACATAAGTTAAATCATACAACTTGGAAAACACAGATGTGTTTTAAAAAATGTAAACGTAAATTACTTTTATTCTTATGAGTAAATGTGCAACACCCTTTCTACTTCTCCGTGACAAATTTAATCTCAGGCTAATTTTCTAGGCCTTTTTGGAAATCTGATAAAGGAAGAATGTCAGCTAGATTTTTAGACAAAAGTGTCTATGGTAAAAATGCTCTTTGCTTGGTAAATCGTATCTTGCCTGAGAAGACTACTGGGTGAACTATAACAAATGGTGGGGACCCACAGTTTGAACGCCACTAAGTGCAGTGACCCGCCTTGTAATCGTGGTCTGGAAGTTATGCTCATGTTGTTGTTTATTAGAGGTTCTGGCTCCAAGGGAGATGAGGAAGCTAAGCCAGGGCAGACTCCACTGCCACAGGTGTGACTTCATCTCCTGCAAGTAAACTCTCCCGTCGGGGTGGGGTGGGCAGACACTAGCATCTGGACTGCATTATGAACTTTTTCTAGACTGTCTTGCACTGAAAATAAAAATACCTGATGCTGTTCCTTTGGCATGCTTCGATTCCTGTCTATCATCTTACCGAGTGAATCTGAGAGCCAAGTGTGGCCTGGGGCAGTCATGTGAATCTGAATTTCAAAGTAAGAAGATCCCCCTGGGTCTTGTTATACAAACGGTATTCATTTTCTTTATTTTTATATACATTTGTGTGTATGGGAATGCTGTCTTTCTATTCATTGGGAATATATGTCTATATTACATATATATAATATTACATTATATCTATATTACATTATATTCTTACAAGTAAATATATAATTTCATATATATTTTTGAAACATTTCATATTTTTACAGCTTAAATATAATCTCACACATACTGTTGTATTTTTGCTTTAAAAAACTTAATTTCAGTTAGTTAACATACAGTGTTACATTGATTTCAGGTGTACAATATAATGATTCCATAGAACTCTTTCATACATCGCCCGATGCTCATCACAAAGTGTCCTTTTCAATTCCCATCACATATTTCACCCATCCTCCAAACCCCAACTGGTAACCATAAGTGTTCTCCATAATTAAAAATCTGTGTCTTGATTTGTCTAATTTTACCCCTTTGCTCATCTGTTTTGTTTCTGAAATTCCACGTATGAGTGAAATCTTACAGTGTTTTTCTTCTTTGACTTATTTTGCTTATTATTATCTGCTCTTTAGCACCAACCATATTGTTGCAAATGGCAAGATTTTATTGTTTTTTATGGATAAATAACATTCTATTGTGCATATATATATACACATATATATATACATATATATATACATATATGTGTGTGTATCTAATCTATCTGTTTATCTATCATCTTTATACATACATACGCCACATCTTCTATATGTATTCATCAATCGATAACCACTTGGGCTGCTATCATAATTGGCTATTGAAGGTAATGCTGTTATAAACATTGGGTGCATGCATCCCCTGGAAATAGTGTTTTTGTATTCTTTTGGTAAATACCCAGGAGTGCAACTGCTGGATTATAGGATAGTTCCATTTGTAACTTTTTGAGGCATCTCCATGCTACTTTCCCCAGAGGCCGCACAAGTTCACATTCTCATCAACGACGCTGATGGTTCCCTTTTCTCCACATCCTCTCCAACACCAGTTGTTTCTTGTGTTGTTCACTTTAACCATTGTGACAGGTGGGAGGTGATATCCTGTTATAGGTTTGATATGTATTTCCCTGATGGTAAGTGATGAACATCTTTCATATGTTATTGGCCATGTGTACATCTTCCCTGGAGAAATGTCTCTTCATGTCTTCCCATTTTTTAATTGGATTATTTGTTTTGGGGCTATCAGGTTGTATAAGTTCTTTATAAATTTCACATACTAACCCTTTACTGGATATGTCATTGGGAGGTATCGTCTCCTGTGCTGTAGGAAGCCTTTTAGTTTTGTTGATTTTTTCCTTCCTTGTGCAGAGGACTTTTATTTTGATGTAGTTCCAATAGTTTTTTGTTTTTATCTTTATTCCCTTGCCTCAGGACACATATCTACAAAGACGTTGCTATGGCCAATGTCAAAAAGGTTACTGCCTGTATTCTCTTCTAGGAATTTTATGGGTGCAGTCTCACATTTAGGATTCTAATCCATTTTGAATTTATTTTTGTGTATGATATAAGAAAGTATCCAGTTCCACTCTTTTGCATGTTGCCGTCCAGTTTTCCCAAATCCATTTATGGAAGAGACTGTCTTTTCCCTATTGGATATTCTTTCCTGCCTTCTCAAAGATTCAGTGGCCATATAGTTGTGGATTTACTTCTGGGTTTTCTGGGTATTCTGTTCTATTTATCTGTATGTCTTTTTTTGTGCCAGTACCATATTCTTTTGATTACTGCAGCTTTGTAATATAACTTGAAGTCTAGAATTGTGATGTCCCCAGCTTGGCCTTCCTTTTTCAAGTTTACTTTTGCTATTTGGGACACTTTGTGGTTCCACACAAATTTACAATGCTTTGCTCTAATTCTGTGAAAAATGCTGTGGGTATTTTGAAAGGTTTGCATAAAATGTTTGGATTGCTTTGGATAGCATAGACATTTTAAAAATATTTATTCTTCTAATTCATGAACATGGGATGTCTTTCCATTTCTTTCTGTCATCTTCAATTTCTTCCCTCATTGTTTATAGCTTTCAGAGTACAAATCTTTTACCTCTTTAGTTAGGTTTATTCCTAGATGTCTTATTGTTTTGGGTGCCATTGTAAATGGGATTGAACCCTTGATTTCTCTTTCTGCTTCTCCATTATTGGCGTATAGAAATGTAACAGATCTCTGTCCATTGATTTTATATTCTACATCTTTATTGAATTGAATTCATTTGTCAGTTCTAGCAGATTTTTAGTGGAATCTTTTAGTTTTCTATATATAGTGACATGTCATCTGCAAATAGTGACAGTTTCACTTACTTTTCACCCATTAGGATTCTTTAATATCTTTCTGTTTTCTGACTGCTGTGGGTAGAACCTCCAGGACTAAGTTTTTATTTTTAAAGTTTAATTATTTATTTTGAAAGAGAGAGAGAAAGCAGGAGTGGGGCACAGAGAGGGAGAGAGAATCCCAAGCAGACCAGGCACTGTTCAGTATGAATTTGACACGAGGCTTGATCACAGGAACTATGAGAACATGACCTGAGCCAAAATCTAGAGTCTGACACTTAACGTATTGAACCACACAGGTGCCCCAAGACTTCCAGGAGTATACTTTTAAAAAGCAATGAGGGTGGATATACTTGTCTTGTTCTTGACCTTCAGGGAAAAGCGATTAGTTTTTCCCCATTATGGATGCATGATCTGTGGATTTGCCATAAATGGCCATAACTATAATGAGGTATTCTTGCTATACACAGTTTGTTAAGGTGGGTTTTTTTTGTTTTTTGAGGTTTTTTTGTTTTGTTTTTTTTGTTTAGCACGAATGGAATTTGTATTTGTCATTTGCTTTTTCTGTGTCTTTTGATACCCAAGAAGGTAACGGTGTCAGGCTGGTGTTAAATTCTGGGTATATGTGCTGGAGGTCTGGACAAGGGTGGAGCTACAAGTATGTGCTCTACTACTGGGTAAGCAGTTCTCCATGAGCTCTATTGGATCAGCATTGGTGCACCTTGCAAAAGAGCATGTAGTATCCATGACCACGCTTTGTGAGAACTTGATCCATAATGCATATAGTTTCAGGCATATTGATAGGCTAATTGTAGGGGTATTTATGGATGCCAGTTTGCAATCCACATATCACCCCATTGAAATTATACTAAGAGCATTAGAACATAAACCTGCCAATCAGGCATGTCTCTTTTGGCTGCATTGGGAGACCTTTCTGTCTAACACGTAATTTGAAACATGTGTAAGGAGGGAGGGCCTCACTTAAACATTGATTTTATTGGTACCATTTAATGTAGAAGGAGATGAAGTCTGGGTTAGAACATGACCAGAGACCCACTGGCTGAAATCCTTCTAACTGGACCTTCCAGTGCCTGGTGCGCAGCCATCCTGTGGTACAGTTGTGCACCTGACTGCATTTGCTCCAACACACCTCCTGAGACAGCATTAGTCCCAAGGATTCTACTAACAATCCCATCATCCTGTCATGCACAAAGAGTAAAAGGCACGGTGAATGAGACTACTTGCATTTGATATGCTGTGAGGATTTTCTTCAGACTGAGCAATGTGGATACTGAAGGAAGGCAAGGTGTAGATCCTTTGAATCTAAAGAACCTTTACCTCTTCTTCAGAGAGCAGTAGGGGCCCAGCCCATCGCAGCTGATTGTGGTCACTGATCCCTGTGTTCCTTTTTGAATGTTATTTTTGAACATGCCTGGTATCTATCTGGTGCCTCTTCTCTCTAAGGTCCACATAGTTCCACTCATGGGTCCCAGAGCTAGAATTTCAGTCTTCTGCAAAACTTTTGATGAGTTTCATTCAAATTTATTAGCCTTTATAACTCATACAGTGTGATAATCCTGGTGACCTTAGTTTGTCACTGGTAGTAGGTTCTTTATCTTGGCCAGTAAATATGTATGATTATGATCTCTAAGAATTTGGTAGTGGTTTGTGCCCTTGGACTCTCTTATAAGAAGGTCATACTGCACGATTTGACCTCAATCAGGTGGCAGCATATGAAAGACAGCAAGAGGGCTTTCAGGGAGGAGATAAGAAGGTGAGGAAACAGGGGGACCAGTATTCTCCTTGTCCCTCAAACATAGCTCTATTGAAATCAGATCACTTAAAACACCCAGGTAATTGATTTGTGGACCTGCAAAAGTATCACCACAGTAGGAGGAAGATAGCCTGGCAGGAAGTGTGTGTATGTGAAATAATTGACATAGCCACCGAGGGAAAGGAACCCTTTCTGTGGAGAAACTAAAGGGAGCAAAAGAAAGAGGGGTTGTGAAAGTGCTGCACTGAGTTAGCACAAGAGGAAACGTTATGGACCACGGACTAGGAAACAAGGAGTCCGGAGAGTGTCAGTTTTGTTGTGTAAACAGTTTTTGGAGCTGAAACTTGGAGGTTTTTAAAGTGTATGACTCTCTCCCAAGTGGAGCAATGGCATGGGCTTCTGGGGAGCAGGGAGCTGGCCCCAGAGTGCATAGCATGGTGTAGCGATCTCCAGGGCACAAAGGGAGAGACCATTTCCCTTCTGGGATTACTTTGGGAAGAGAGGTGAGTACCTCCCGATGGACAAATGACCCTGTAGGTGACAGCTAAAGGCCTTTTTCATCAGCAGGGTGAGAGGCTCTATTCCAGAGCAGGGGAGTGGACTGACATGGGGATGGGTCCTTTTAGACATCCAGTTTTAAATCCCAGACGATTAAAATGGGAAACCCTTATGGATTGTGTGGCAATGAGAGATCCAAACACCAAGCGCTCCAGAGGCTTTGGGTTTGTCACCTGTGCCACTGTGGAGGAGGTGGATGCAGCCATGAATGCAAGGCCACACAAGGTGGATGGAAGGGCTGTAGAACCAAAGAGGGCTGTCTCGAGAGAAGATTCTCAAAGACCTGGTGCCCACTTAACTGTGAAAAAGATTTTTGTCAGTGGCATTAAAGAAGACACTAAAGAACATCATCTAAGATTATTTTGAACAGTATAGGAAAATTGAAGTGATTGAAATCATGACTGACTGAGGCAGTGGCACAAAGAGGAGCTTTGCTTTCATCACCTTTGATGACTATGACTCTGTAGACAAGATTGTCATTCAAAAATACCATACTGTGAATGGCCACAACTGTGAAGTAAGGAAGGCTCTATTTACATGAGAGATGGCTAGTGCTTCTTCCAGCCAAAGAGGTCGAAGTGGTTCTGGAAACTTTGGTGGTGGTCATGGAGGTGGTTTTGGTGGGAATGACAACTTTGGTCGTGGAGGAAACTTCATTAGGCATGGTGGCTTTGGTGGCAGTCGAGGTGGTGGTGGATATGGTGGCAGTGGGGATGGCTATAACAGATTTGGAAACGATGGAAGCAACTTTGGAGGTGGTGGAAGCTATAATGATTTTGTCAGTTACAACAATCAATCTTTAAAGTTTGGACCCATGAAAGGAGGACGTTTTGGAGGCAGAAGCTCTGGCCTCTATGGTGGTGGAGGCCAATGCTTTGCCAAGCCATGAAACCAAGGTGCTTATGATGGTTCCAGCATCAGCAGTAGCTATGGCAGTAGCAGAAGGTTTAAATACTGCCAGAAAACAAAGCTTAGCAGGAGCGGAGAGCCAGAGAAGTGACAGGGAAGCAATAGATTTGTGAACTCAGCCAAGCACAGTGGTGGCAGGGCCTAGCTGCTACGAAGAAGACATGTTTTAGACAATACTCTTGTGTATGGGCAAAAAAACTCGAGGACTGTGTATTGTGACTAATTGTATAACAGGTTATTTTAGTTTCTGTTCTGTGGAAAGTGGTAAGCATTCCAACAAAGTGGGTTTTTTTTTTTTTTTTTTTTGGCATTCATGTTGTTGATTGCTAAATGTAATAGTCTGATCAGGACACTGAATAAATGTGTCTTTAAAAATAAATAAATAAATAAAAATAAATCCCAGCTGATAGCCTAGTAAAAGTCAGAGGAGAACTAAGGTGCAGGGGAAGTTGACTGGCCTGAACATCATAGGTTGAGAGTCCTAGTCCAGCAAGAAGAGACTGGGGATGTTGCAATTATTCTCCCATACACCAACACGGTGGGACTTCAGATAACAGCACAGGGTCCCCCAGTGGAGATGGGGCACGGTTTCATCTAACCATGGTCATCTGTTCCTGGCTACTGCTTATTCACTGGAGCAAGATTGACAGATTTGGCAGCTGGCCTCTTCTCCAGATCACAGCCATTAGCCCCAGGCACAAAAAGACAACTTTTTGTCATTGTTATTGTTCTTTTTCTTACCTCCCTCTTCTTTTTTAATTTGGAATCAGGTTCATAATTTCTGATTTGCTTTTTTTCAACTCCCATGATATATATTTATATTTTTTAATCAGGTATTTTTTATTGTATTCTTTACCACGTTTTCTTTTTCTTATTCTTCTTTCTTTTCTTTTTCTTGGGAATTCGTTTTATATAGTTTGTTAAATTCTCTGTTTGGTTTTCTTTTCTACCATTTCCTTTTTCTTTTTTTATGTGATCAGGCTCTCCCTGCTTTTCCTCAAGGTTACCTCAACAAACAAATCAATGTACACCTAGTTAAATGTCTAAGGGATCCCCCACAGCCTGCAAGTGGGAGCTTTGCAGAAGACTGACCAGTGAGATAGAGCAGCCAAAACGCAAAAACAGAGTGCAGACAACCTATGTCAGAAACACTTCCTGGAATGCTAGGCCCTGTACAGTTAATGACCCCTATTTAATATGGTAGTACATTTAAGTGCAAGACACATTGCAAGCTATCAAAACATGCCAAAGACAGGATCTTGACCAAAATGACAAAATGGAGCAATTTTTCCCAAAAGAAAAGTCACAAAGAAGTCACAGGCAGAAATGCTCCAAACAGATAAAACAATTGTCTGAACACGAACTCAGAATAACATTCATAACAGCAATAGCTGGTCTCGATAAAAGCATAGTAGACACCAGAGAAACCCCTGCTGCAGAGATGAAAGCCCTGAGAACAAATCAGGATGAATTTAAAAACAGGTTTGGCAGAGATACATTAAACTAGATACAGTGACAGAGAGGATGTAAGAGGCAGAAGAGAGAATAGGTGAAATAGAAGATAAATTATGCAAAATGATGAAGCTGAAGAGAAGCAGGAAAGGAAATTACTAGATCATGAGGGTTATGCAGAGATTTAAGCGATTCCATGAAATGAAACATATCCGTATCTTAGGATCCATAAGAAGAGTGAAAGAAAGGGGAAGAAGTTTTATTTGAATGAATTATGGCTGATAACTTCCCTAATTGAGGGAAGAAAACAAGCGTTGAAGACTAAGAGGCACAGGGAACTCCCTTCAAAATCAACAAATACACGCCAACACCATGACATATCATAGTGAAACTGACAAAATACAAAGATAAAGAGAGAATTCTGAAAGCATCTAGAGACAAAAGGTCTTTAACTTACAAGGGTGGACAGATAAGTCTAGTACCAGTCCTGTCCACTGTAACACAGCAGGCACAATGGGAGGGGGAGGAAATATTTAATATGCTGAATAGGAAAAATATACAGCCAAAAATCCTTTATCCAGCAATTCTGTTACTCAGAATAGAAGAAGAAATAAAGAAATTCCAAGTGAAACAAAAACTAAAGGAGTTCATTACCACTAAATCAGCCCTGCAAGTGATTAGAAGGGGAAATCAATGAGTTGAAAGCAGTAAAGACTATGAAAGACCAGAGAATAACATAACAAACATGAAATCCATAGATAAAACAATGGCACTAAATTAATATCTGTCAATAATCATTCTGAATGTGAATGGACTAACTGTCCTATCAAAAGACATAGGGTATCAGAATGGATTTAAAAAAGAAGACGAGATCCATCTCTATGCTGCCTACAAGAGACTCGTTTTATACATAAGACACCTGCTGATTGAAAGTGAGAAGACTGAGAACTGTCTGGAGCAGACATACTTATATCAGATGAAGAAGATTTTAAAACAATGACTCTAACAAGTGGTAAAAAAAAAGTCATTTATCAAAATAATAGGGTCTATCCATCAAGAATTGTAAATATTTATGCCCCCACTTGGAAGAACACAAATATATCAATTGATTAATCACAAACATATGCAAACTTATTGACAATAATACAATAATTGCAGGAGATTTTAGTATTCCACCTGGGACCAATGGACAGATCATCTAAGCAAAAATTCAACAAGGAACCAATGGCTATGAATGACATATTAGACCAGATGGACTAAACAGATCTATTCAGAATATTTCATGCTAAAGCAGCAGAATACACACACTTCTCAACTGCACATGGAATATTCTCCAGAATAGATCACACATTGCATCACAAATTAGACCTCAACAAGTACAAAAAGATTGAGACCATACTATGCATTTTTTTTAGATCACATGTCTATGAAACTTACCACAAGAATAAATTTGGAAAGCCCTCAAATACATGAAAGTTAAACAAAATCCTAATAATGAATAAATTGGTTAACCAAGAAATTTGAGAAGAAATTTAAAAATACATAGATGAAAATGAAAATGAAAACACGACAGTCCAAACCCTTTGAGATGCTGCAAAGGCAGTCCTACATTGCAATTCATGTTTATCTCAAGAAACAAGAGAGATCCCAAATACACAACCTAACTTTACACCTAAAGGAGCTAGAACAAGAATAGCAAATAAAGCCGAAACCCAGCAGAAGAAGGTTAATAAAAAACATTACAGCAGAAATAAACGGAATAGAATTCTCTCAAAATTGTAGAACAGATCAATGAAATGAAAAGATGATGTTTTCAAAGAATAAACAAAATTTATAAACCCTGGTTAGACTTTTCAAAATGAAAAGAAAAAGGACCAAATAGATAAAATCATGAATGAAAAAGGAGAGATGACAACCACCACAGAAATACAATGATAAGAGAATACTACAAATAATTATCTGTCAACATCTGGACAATAGGGAAGAAATGAACAAATTCCTAGACACTCACTACTACCCAATTCAAACAGGAAGAAATAGAAAATTTGAACAGGCCCATTACCAACAAAGAAGTTGAATGGATTGTCAAAATCTCTCAGCAAATAAGAGTCCTAGGACAGATGGCTTCTCAGGAGAATTCTACCAGACATTTAAAGAAGTGTTAATATCATCTAACCTTAATATCATCTAACTTTTCCAAAAGATAGAAATGGAAGGAAAGCTTCTCAACTCATTCTAATAAGCCAGTAGTATCTTGATTCCCAAACCACACAAAAACTCCACTAAAAAGGAGAATCACAGGTCAATATTCCTTTTTTGTCCATAATATTTTATTGTCAAATTGTTTTCCATACAACACCCAGTGCTCTTCCCCATAAGTGCCCTCCACCATCAGCACCACCTCTTTTCCCCCCTCCCTCTTCCCCTTCAACTCTCAGTTCATTTTCAGCATTC